>NC_137462.1:212215407-212815407 GCF_964235325.1 Thermobia domestica | reverse complement strand
AATGAGTAAAACAAAATGTTGCTAAATGGACAAGAAAGTTTTATTTTCGTTTTATTGTTCTTATTTACTGCTCTTTTGCCATGAAATTTGCCACATACATGTCTTTGGCGATTATACACATACTCACATTATAAGAAATACCGGGCGAATTCGTTATCAAAATATATTCCTACAACATATTTATAGACATGCGACAATAATTTTGGACATGAATGTACATAAAATTATTCATGTTGTAATTCATGTTCACAACAAAGTCCTTGCACGGTTTTTTTCTGCATTACCACAAAATTATTTGCTTTTATGAAGATATTTTCATTTTAATTTACATGAATGTGGTATTTTCTTTTGGTAATATGTTGATAATTTCATTGGTTCTTGCAATCATTTGTGGATCTTGTAAGTTGTTTAAAGTATACACTTAATATTACGATTACATATATTGAGAAAACTCATTACGGGTACAGTAACTTATCCTTAACGTTGGACCCAGGTTTAAACCCATTTCTCTTGCGTTGGTCAGCCGTATTAAAGACTGAGCTAAGGCAATCCCAACTTGTCTTTATGGTACTGGTATATTTTACTTTATCACAGCAGAGGCCTTTAAACAGTGTTCATAAATTATTTTAACTGAAAATCAATCAAAAATATCGAGACTCCCTGAAAACATATAACACGTCCTGCCATTGATATGCACCCATATACATTTTGGAAAGTCTGCGCCGTTGCGTCTTGGTGCTTATCTGAATTGCAACAACACTCGGCTCATTATAAGATATTTCTAATTGTTGAGCCTACAACTTTTTTTCTTCAAGATCGGCATCGTACTTCAAAATATTTCATTGTTACGCTATAACAAAAGCGGGAGCTGAAGTATATTAATTGTTATAAAGCAGTGTTGGGCAAATTTCAACTGAATTAACAATTAGCAATTAATCTGTCAATTTAATTGTTAATTACAATTAACAATTGAAGTAAGTAATGGTTAATTGTTAATTGCAGTTGGCCATTAATAATGGAGAATCAATTGCAATTGATCAATGGATTGAAAGTAATTGCAGTGGAAATTAATTGCAATGGAATTCAGTCATTCAATTGCAATTGAAATTAATTGGCTATTAATTCAATTGCAATTGATTTCCACAGCAATTACTTTCAATTGATTGATCAATTGCAATTGATTTTCACTGATTAATTTTCAACACTGTAGTTCAGAGAGGGCGTGGGGCATTGAAAACTTTAGCCATGACCAATTGACTCACCATCCATCGTGACCCACGACACACAGTGACCCACTCTGACCCACCACCCACCATGAACCACTCTCACCCACTGAGACCCACAAACCCACCAAAACCCATATTCATCACCTTTGACCCATGATACTGACTTCTATACTGACTAAAGAGTTTAAACTTGTAATAAAACAAGCCTATGGAATTATCACTCATCGGAGTTTGAATTTCTACGAGCAATCGCTCAAGCATCGCCCTATTACAATAACGGTGGATCTTACCTTTCTAATATAAATAAAATAAAGGGTTTCTTTGTGTCTGTCTGTCTATCTTTGTGCGGCCTGTGGACCGAAAGTTTTTGAAATTTGGTCATGTTTAACTTTTCTAGGCCCCAGATCAAGACGAAGAGTTTTTTTTTTTTTAATTTCGAACTAGGGGGTCTCAGGGGAACGTTTACCGGGACCAGCCAGGGACCAGACAAGTTGACCGAGAGTTACAAAATTTTGGCCACGGATACCTTGGTCCAGGTCCCGCACCAAGGCGAAGCGTTTTTGACTAAATTCGAACCAGGAGGTCTCAGGGGGCGTTTACCGAGACGTAAAAGTAGTAGAAAATTACCAATATTAGTGTCGATTTCATAGTTTTCGCGGTCGCTGAGATCAATGGTGAAACTCCGATCGCATTAACTTACAAATTCACCCTATTCGACTGCGGGCCGGGGGTCAACGGTGGGGAGGGATACCGAAACGTAAAAGTAATCCAAAATGACCGATATTAGTGTCAAACCCATAGTTTTCACGGTCGCAAAGATCAATGGTGACACTACCAGTAGCGATGACTTTCAAATTCTTCCACCGTTGTATGAGGGACTTGGGTCACCAGAGGGGGGAATTCGGAGGCATGTAAAAATAATCGAAAATGACCGATATTAATGTCAAATCCATAGTTTTCGGGGTCGCTGACCTCAATGGTGAAACTCAAGACCGCGTTTACTTTCACATTTAGCTCCCATCAACTAAGGAACGAGAGCATTATAAAGGGGATCACGAGACATGTCAAAATTATCCACAATGACCTATATTAGTGTCAAATCCGTAGTTTTCGCGGTCGCTGAGATTAATGGTGATACTTTTTTTAGCTATGATTTTCAAATTTAATCACCATTGTATGCGGGTCGGGAGTCACCGGGCGTGGAGAATTGCGAGACATGTAAAAATAATTGAAAATGACCGATATTAGTGTCAAATCCATAGTTTTCGCTGTTGCTGAGATGAATGGTGATACTTCCATAGGCGTTGACTTCCAAATACAGCCCCCATCGGCTGTGTACCAGAGGCGTTGTTTTTTTTTCAAAATTGGAACCAGAGGATCATAGGGGCTTTTACCGGGATATATATGAAAAGTAGTAGAAAATGGCAGATGTTGGTGTCACATTCATAGTTTTCGCGGTATCGGCTGGGGCCAGAGGAGATTTTTTCACAATTCGAACCAAGGGGGTCTCAGGGGGCGTTTACCGGGACATGAAAAATTAGTAGAAAATGACCAATATTTGTGTCAAATCCATATTTATCGGGGTTGCTCAGATGTATAGTGACACTGCCGATAGTGTTTACGTTCAAATTCTGCCCCCATCGGCCATCCCACTGAAAACACATGTACATACGTTGTTGGATATATATTCACACAAAATATATCCAATTTTAGAAATGTTTCTTAATTGTTCTCCCGTTGCTCAGTTTGTTTACATTGATATTTTATCTGATCCGTGCGAAGAACGGGTATAACAGCTCGGCTCGTGTAAGTCATCGGCTCGAGCTGGCTCGGTTGGGTGAGCTGTTCGCTCGGTTCACTTCTCGGTTCGGCTCGATAAGTGAATGAGCTGTGAGCGAGCCGCTTGAGTCGTTGACAACTCTAAACCCGAGTCGAGCGGTTTTGAACATGTTTGGCTGGAGTCCTATAACTTTTAACAATTTTTGGCTCGAGCCCGAAAACTTGCTCCTCCTGAACTCAAACCTAGAACCTCGTGACCGATGTTCTTGCCTCCTGAAGTTTTCTTGATGACCGAGATCGACAGTCAACTAATTTTTAGTATTCAGATAGAAACCGTCTATATTCCATGTTTATACACGGTGTTATAATAATAATTAGTTATAGTAGTAGTAGTAGTATCATTGATAATTATATTGTCTATGTAGGATACCTGAAGAGAGTAGTACAGTGAAACCTCCCTAAAGCGGACAGCCGTGGGGAATCGGAAATTGTCCGCTATAGAGAGGTGTCCGCCTTTAAGAGGTTTCAGTATTTTGTTATGTAAATTAGTGAGGAAGGTAATATACAATTAGAAAAATTTTTTTGCATGAATCACGTATTTACGAATATTACATGCATTATCCTCTGTCATCCAGTGTTCGAGGCACAACATGGAAATAACATGTTATAGTTCTGTGCACTTTATGCTTATCAGTACTTCCTTTGTTTTCAGATGGCGCTTTAATTTGTGGGGTAATTGCAGTTCTGAAGTGTCCTTTTTGAGACAATATACATACCTGAGGGCAAAAATGACTAAACTTGTCTTCTGGTTGGTTAGAGACTACAACGAGACAGTAACATAACGTGTCATCCCAAACGGCGGGCAACTGTCAATCACTTTTGTGTCTAAAACAACTTGGGGGGGGGGGAGTGTGATGCAAGCAAAGGACAAAAGAGTGTTATTAAACAGATACACTTCGTCTGGGTTGCTGAGCAGACAGTTGAGGAGGCAAAATCTTGTCACAATGATTCCTTGGTGACACATGTATGAATTACTAAAAATGTATTTTTACTACACTTTCCAACATATTTCTAGAGAAAGTGTCCGTAATACGAAGGTAAATAATACTTATAAAAGACAGAAAAGACTGTCCGTGTCCGTACTAGAGAGTGTCCACTTTAGAGAGGTTTGCCAATATGTTTTTTCCTATTCCAATGTTTGGGGATTATAAAATATGTCCGTTAAGGGAGGTGTCCGCTTTATAGAGGTGTCCGTTAGTAGAGGTTTCACTGTACTTGGAACTACACAAAGGATTTAGCTCGAAAGGCTCGTTTTGGCTCGACTCGACTCGATACACACATCTTTGAGCTCAACTCGAGAACTCGGCTCGAAAAATTTCCTCCGGTTCGACTCGAATTTGAACCTAACATAAACATAATATATTTAAAGAATACTTAGTTTCACGTTTTTCTTCCTAGGGAGGCGAAGGGATGGTAGTTATCCAGCATTTCTTATAAGTACCTCATTTGAAATATGTAAAACAGTAACAAGTGGACAACAGAATATACACATATCTTATCTTCAGTTTTAATTGCTGATTTCAAATGTAATTAACAAGTTTCAATTGTCAATTGCAATTAACAATTAAATTTCAATTCCACCGTTTGCAATTGACAATTAACAATTAAATGTTTCAATTGCCTGGTGACCAATTAACAATTAACAATTGACGAAAATCTAATTGCAAATTTTATGATTGAATTCAATTGTAATTGAAATTAATTGTCAATTACAAATTGAAATCAATTGCAATTAATTTTCAGAGCAATTTCTTACAATTGATTGATCAATTGTAATTGATTTCAATTGATTTTGACCAGCACTGTTATAAAGTGACTGGCAGCTTCTCATCTAACGAAAAAAATACTGACAAACTGATTTTAATATACGATTGAAATGTGAGATTCACAGTCTATTCGCTTAAAGTTTTTCTTCTTGGCTGGAATACGCTTATATGACTGAAATTTATTACGTGGAAATTGTTGCATAAAGTATTGGGAGAATATGTTTAAATATGAGGGGCTACTGAGGGAGCTGAAGGCACTTTTCGGGGTTATAGTCCCCTCTAGCTCCCAGTAGCGCCGTCACTGATAACGGTAGATTTCCAAACTGCGAATGAAATATTTAAATTGGAAATAAGCTCAATAGCCTAGAGGTGTTCATCCTCGCGAGGGTGGCCCTCTTGAGGGCATTCTCATCCTCCAATTCCTACGCCCACATTGACGCGAGGACGAATTCCCAACACGGGGACGAAGGCGAGCGATGGCGACTGACAACTCCCTTCGCGAGAGCAAGGATCAACTGTCACTACTCGGCCAAGGTGAGTGAGATTGGAGTAAAATAAGCACCTATGCACTAGCGTATAATTTCTGGTAGCAGTAGAGGAATAGCATCAAAGATAAAACCTGTTTCACAGACGCTGAATCCACATCAAAAAACTTGCAATCTCCTACTGCTTTTGGTATGAGGATGTCAATACTAACACCGAAAGAGGATTAAAACTTCCGGTTTTATTGGAGTGGTTTGAGTGAAGACATTAACTTTTCTTCAGACGCAGAATCGATTCAGAAAAGAAAAGAAAAATAAACTACTTCTCATCTATTACCACTTTTGCTCTATACCGATAAGTTGTGAAACAAGAAATTTTCAATTTCTACCAATTCTAATGTAAATAGAGGATTAATGGAGGACGTGCACCCTATTCTTGGGAGGCTGAATCAATTCCAAATGAATGCTTCTCGATATTTCTTACCGTTATTGTTTTATTGCGATCAGAGATTCAAACTGGATATGGTTAAATTGTACCACTTCCGATTTGAGTAGAGGTTCACGAATTAGATGAAACTATTTTTGAATCATTGAATTGATTCCTGAAAACTCTTCTCGATATCTCGTATCACTTTTTGCTCTAATATCTGTCCACAGACGGACAGACAGACCCACCCACATAGCCGTACTCTAAAAGTTCCGATAGTTGTGCATAGCTTAACTCGGAAGTTTAAAATATAGAAATTCCTCCAAAGTATTATCTTAATGTAAGCTTCAATCCGAAAAAGGAAAAAAGTAGAACATCTCAGTCAGAAGATCAAGTAAAGAACTCATATTCCATCGAGAGCTCCGTAATAACTAAATAAATGGGGTATTGGTTTGAATCCCGGAATGATGTTAGGTCAATAACTAATACTTTGCGTTTCGGAAAGAAACTGAATCCATAGGGTTATTAGTATTCTTATGACAAGCACTTCTCGCTTTGTAGGAATCTGTTTGCAAATCTCCCCGTTTACCTTACAACATCTCGGATTTAAGTTTAAATATTTGTTCGGGTGTCGCTTTATAGTAGGTTCTGTTGTTTATAATCTCACTATTATACAAAGGCAATATTGCATTCCCCTTTACATAAAGTTGAACCTGGTGCAACGAAGTCGATTTTTCTAATTATTTAATTACTTGGAAGGTCACTCACTGTACCAATTAAAAAACAAGAGAGAAATAGAGATAAAACTGCTCGTCATATTTCACAGGGATTATGAAGAAAAGAGTCAGGATTGCGACTTGTAATACATAAGAATTACAGTCACTTCTTAATGCAGGAATATCTACACTGAGAAAAAAAAGGACTAGGATTTCCGTGTGGATACATCGTATTTACGCGGGTACGCTCCTTAAGTAATGTAATTTCATGTATAAAAGTACAGCAGATGGGAACACCATGCCAAGTCTGGAGTTCGGCGTCGAACTAGACTCGCTCTGATTGAATAATTTCATTCCCATGATTGATTTCGAGTTAAGAAGTATTAAGAAGTATTAGTTCTATCGAATCGCAATGCAAGTACTTAGTTGTGAAGTCTGACTACTTTGTTCAAGAAACTGTACAATCACTTTCGCTACTTTGTTTGTATGTCCTGAAAGCAAAACATTTTGTCCGAGGTATGTACGATCTCTCTTCTGAAGAATTTGATTCCTGCAGAGTGTCATCCCTCCGTCCACTGCGAAGTCAATATTTCGCATTACTGTCTTTCTTCAAATCACATCTCTTTTACCCTCTATTCCTCTTTTACTCTATCTTTCCTCTCTTTTACCTCATATCACTCGAGTAATTAACAATGTGGGTCTGTCATGTGTTCTGTTAGGTTCGCTTTTTCTTTGCATTCTTGGAAATTCACAAACTTAGTGAAAATAAATAAAAGAGGATTAACGCATAGTCTTTAGAAAAATTGGATTAACGTAAACCGATTAGTGGTTGTATTTATGCATTTTCATTGGAATATTGACTCGCTAACAACAATGATATTTTTAAATGGCAGATTTTATAGTATAAATATAAACATGTACTATGTTACAACCTTTGTTTTGTGGTGCTTAACAACAAGAGAGGTAAAAGTGTAGCCCGTGACATGCTTGTGGCCTTGGCAGCTGAAAACTTCGACCTTTATGTTACAGAGTAAGGAGTCGACCCAAAAAGTCTACAATTTTGCATGCGAACTATTGTAACCCAATAACGACTTCCCCGTAACTTGCTCAAACAAAATTCTTTAAAAAAAAAAAAAAAAAAAACGAATACTGCATAAGTTGACTGAAGTATTAGGTTGTGATATGACAATATTAACTACGATTAGGACATTCAGAGTACAAAGGACTCAAGTCCAATTATCTAGTTGTGAGAAGTCACATAAAGTTCGTACGCTCTATTTTATTTAATGGAAAAGAGAACAATGGTTTCTACTTTATAAGACTAATTTGCGATAACTGGACATGAATCGTTTTAGCACTAAGAGGAGTTTCAGGTAGAAATCTTAAATATGAAATATGCCAACACTGATCAAAAGTAGGTTCGAATTCCTTGTCCACAGATAGCCCCTAATTGAAGAATAGGGGTATGGTATGATAACTCAGTGGGAGAGTCATCTCTATTTCAAGAAGTTCCTTTTCTGATTCCAAGCTGTGTAA
Organism: Thermobia domestica; assembly: GCF_964235325.1. NCBI lineage: Eukaryota > Metazoa > Arthropoda > Insecta > Zygentoma > Lepismatidae > Thermobia > Thermobia domestica. The sequence continues at coordinate 212,807,415 of NC_137462.1, read as the reverse complement.
GTTCGTGGTGGACCACATCACGTCTCGGGGGTTTTCATTCATCAGTTCCTTTCATAGCCATTCACTTTAGTTAATCATTCTTTTTCTTTAGCCTACAGGCATAAAAGTTTAACACCAATCTAAAAGTTTTCATTTAAAATTGAATAAATACGTATCTTCGGTATTTTTGCTTTCTTTCTATAAACTTTAATTCTTTAAAACGATTTTCTGTAGGATTTAGTTTACAAAAATATTTTTTCCCAGTTTAAACTGGTTTATTATTCTCCATTTGCGTGATGAATAAATTAAACTGAAATCCATTGTAAATAGACCTCGAACAACACGGTCTCGCATACCCTGGATGTTTATTAGAAATAATTAACCGCGTTATTCAAGGTATTCCTGTATAAGCTACTCGTGGATGCATTTCACTGAAAGATCAATAAAGGGGATAAATAAATAAATAAATATGCGTTTTTATAATCTTACTGTTTCATTTGTAATTGAGGAAACATTAAATTTTAACAAAGCATATACGGTAGTTTGTCTTCTGTAGTCCAAATGTTCAACATTTCATCGAAGTTCAGGATTTGCGATACTTTCGAAGAAAAACGTTTTATTCAGTTTCATGTCCCACGATTGTGCCTTTTAGGCTAAAGGAAACAGGTGATTAATCAAAGTACATCATTATGAACTAAAAGTTTCAATGCTCTCACACCGGGAATTGAACCCAGGACCACGTGTACCAAAGGTGCACGCGCTAGTGTCAAAGTACTTTATTGACAGTTCAGTTATAGATGTGGTTCACTTTTAAAAATAACACATTTTTTAACAAGAAAAAATAAAAGTTCAATAATAAAATATGATACAAATAACATTAAGATAAGGTAACAAAATAACTAGCTCTGTACTTTTGCTTATAATACATGGAAATTTGCTTTGCATGATACTTTAAATTGAACATGTAAACATCCGTATGAAATAGTAGATGTGTGGTCAGTACAATCAGTAGTATCCTTTCAGATTTTGCCAGAGAGTGGGGAAAAGATTGGATACCAATATAACAGTTTCACTTTTTTTATTAATACATTAATATCCTATATTTTTTTAAAAAAAAGTTCATTTCTCAAACTCAGGGAGGTAATTGACTCCTGCTCTCAACAAACGGCATCCCTGCTGTACATAAAGCATTGTACAGAGTTATTCAAAAAGAAAGAACAGATTTCAAACATTTATTTCTTCCAAACTACAAAAGATAGAAACATGATTCGAACGTTACTTGATTAAGAAAAGTTTATAATTTATTGTTAGTAATTATGGTGTGCATTCAATATGAACATCGTGTGTTACACGACAAATGTCAAAACGGTGACTCATTTCTTGCCACACACGAATCAGCTGGTCTCTAGTTATCGAATTCACAGCTTCAACAATTCGATGACTAGATGTGCAAGAGTGTTAGGCATAGGAGGCATAAAAACACGGTCTTTTACGTAGCCCCATAGATAAAAATCACACGGAGTGAGATCTGGAGACCTGGGAGGCCACCGGCGATAAAGTTGATCTTCTGCTCCTCCTCTTCCAATCCAACGTCCTGGAATGGTGTCATTCAAGTAACGTCGAACGTGGTTAGAGAAATGAGGCGGGGCACCATCTTGCATGAAGATGAAGTAATCTGAATCATCTTCAAGTTGGGGAAATAACCAGTTTTGAACCATGTCTAGATAGGTTAATCCTGTCACAGTTTTCTCCATGAAGAAGAAAGGCCCATAAACTTTGGTTACAGATATCGCATAGAAGACGTTCATCTTTGGTGAATCTCTTTCATGTTGAATACCTGCCGTAGGATTTTCACTTGCCCAAATTCTAACGTTATGGCGATTAACTTTACTAGAAAGATGAAAAGTGGATTCATCGAAAAAAATTAAAATTGAGCAAAATTGTCTTCTTCCATATCATCTAACATGCTAATGCAAAATTCGTATATTTTGTTGTGGTCGTCAGGATGCAATGCTTACAATAACTGCAGTTTGTATGGCTTCATGTGCAGACGATGTTTTAGAACTCGCCATACCGTTGGTTGAGGAATGCTAAGTTCTTTGCTTGCTCGTGATGTGGATTTCTTTGGGCTCCTTTCGTAAAGTGTACGAATACATTCGACATTCTCGTTCGATGTGCGTGGACGTCCCGTGCTTTTCCCTTTGCAGATGCAACCATCTTCTACAAATTTTGGATGCCACTCGTAAATTTGCTTATGATGCGGCGATTATTTATTAAATTGACGGCGAAATGCTCACTGAACTGCAACAATGGACTCAAGTTTTGCCACTTGTAGCACACAAAAAGACTTCTCCTGTGGTGACGCTGCCATTTCACTACAGACAAACAACAACAAACAAACAACACCAATGCGGCCATGATTGGAACTTCTATCCGGGCTGTTTAAATTGTAAATTTTTCTTAATCAAGTAACGTTCGAATCATGTTTCTATCTTTTGTAGTTTGGAAGAAATAAATGTTTGAAATCTGTTCTTTCTTTTTGAATAAGCCTGTCTGTGGTGCAATCCAAATTACACTATTTTTTACCACGAGACCAGCGGGGGGAGAGGAGGAATAAGCGAATGCTAATAATCTTGTATTTGTGGTTATTAGATTACTCTACCAATTCAATTTTAAGATCAATCTTTTGAAAGCTTTTTCCTTCTAAATTAATTTGCAAATATATCTTACCTTTTATTAACTAAAACGAGAAGACATTTCAGTAATGAATTTAAACCTTAGGTGAAAACCGTCAATGACAGTTCTACGTAGAATTAATTTTAACTAATTCAAACTTCAAGTTGTTTCCATCATGAATGAAAGATAGGCCAAAGAAAGTCATACTAATTTTCTTCTCTTTTTTATATATGAGATTGCTCATTGGAATAACTGTCCTCATGATTTCTTTGTTTTCGTTGGTACATTTTTGTTATATATAAGAATACTTATTCTGTGCAAAACATTCAGATTAATGTCTTACATTTAAGACCTATATTACGAGGAACAAACTAATAAATATAAATGGGCAACAATGAAATAATTTTCATAATGACTATAAATTGAGCAGAAACTGGAATGTTCAAGTTAAATTATATATTCAGTTATCGATATCATAAAAATCACTTGGCGTAGAATCAAACATATAATTTTGGGCACTATAGACTTATGTACATGTGCCAGAGTTGTAAATACTGTTAAAATAAGCCTCTTCTGTATGAAGATGCATAGTAGCAGTACGGATTCATGATAAAATTTCAGCACAATATTGCAAAAAGTTGTGCATGTCTCAACATTAGAGCGAGAGTATTGAAAAGCTCAAGAACGTGTCATTAACATATGACATAATAAATCCATATTTCCCAGTGCTGACATTAATTGACTACAATTCAGCGAACAAATGCAAGTTTATTTATAATATAGCGACTTATTTAATCGATTCAAGTTTGTGACTTAATACATATTGGTAAATGAAAATGAAATGAAACCTTTGAGTTTTACATCCCTCAGTTATGCTGGCTAGGCTAAAGGAGACGGCGATGATGGGAAATGAATGAAATGATGCAATAAAGAAAGTGGGAGGAAATGGGAGAACTCCTAGGAAACTCACCCACACGGTGTTTGTCCACCACAAAGTTCACTTGGCGGGATACACATTGGTGGAAACGCATGTAAAAAAAATCCAATAACACTTTACGGATCTCGTAAATCAAAGTTGATAGACTAGTAGAAGGTGATACTAATAAGAGTGGTCTCAAATGAAGGCCGTGCGACATACCAAAAATGTTAGCCTATAAAGACATACCGGTACATTGCTCCCCTATCACTATTGCACGTGTGACCACACCAAGTGACCTCAAAATCACCTGTTCGGGTAGCTAGCTTGTACATACAGATGCTCTCTTTAGTGTATGCAATCTCACGCGTGTTGTGCTGGGTTGATCTTCTGCAAAGTGCAGACAGAACTAATTTCATGATGTCATCATATTTAGCATCGGTCACACAGTTGTCATTGTGTTCAAATCAGGAACGACTCTCATTCGCCTCGCCACTTCAGTCTTTCTCGACATCACTGAAAACATTCTCGGCTATGAACAATCAGGATTAATCCTGCGAAAGGAACACAGAAATCTGCATCTGACTACAACAATCGATTGTTTAGTTTTCATATCTCACTTGCGGGATATCGGAACGTATTAGGCCTACCGCTCACTGGGACAAAACAGTTGCGCAACTATCTCGTCGCTGTCGCCTGCAGTCAGTAACTTTAGGGAGACAAAACAGTTTTGTTGCCATACCCTCGCTCACTGGCGACGGCAACAGAAAAGTTGCCGAGCGTTTGATATCACAATTTACATAATTGGCAACCGGAACAGTTCATATAATCGCTGGTTTCGGTTATAAAAAAAAAAAAAAAAAAAAAAAAAAACTATAGCCCGTTTCAATGGTTAAATAAATATAAATAAATGAAATAAGACCTGCTTGGATAAATTTCAAAGTCCTCCTTTTCTACTAATTTCAAGACGCTCAATCCAATAGAACTATTTTCTTAACATGCCCCTTTCTGGGGTCTCGAGAAAAATAATCTCAAGATTGGGTGGATTGAGCGTTCTCAAATTAGTACGAAAGGTCTATTAGAATTGTACCCTATCGTGGGCACCTTTACCATTTGCATGGTTTTTTTTTTTTTTTTTTTTTTAATCAATTCACACTCGGAATTAGTGCACAAGTTTTCGGGCGTGTCAAAGGTGTATAAATTCAAAAAAGACATGAGTGGAACTAGCAATGCGGAACTAAATAATTTGAAAAGATTAACAATGAGGACGGAGGATGGACTCAGACGACATAACATTATTATAACAAGATCTTCTAAAATGTTCTTGCAATGTTTAGTCTAGAAGTAAGGGGCCATGGCTCTCCAGAAAATTACCCTAATTACACCAATGCTATCAAATTTTGAAAGGTAGCGTTAACCGGGGCGTCATTTCAAACTTCGCTTGAGGGGGGCAAGAGCACTACCGACATAAGACTTTCACGTTTTGTACTAGTATATTAATAGACAATAGATTAGAGTGTATATATATATATATATATATATATATATATATATATATATATATATATATATATATATATATATATATATATATATATTTCTCAAACTCTTGGGTGGCAATTGCCCCCTCCTGCCCCCCCCCTAAATGACGTCCCTGAGCGTCAATGAGTGACAAAAAATAACAGCATTATGTAAGCTAATACGAACGGGAACAATTATTCGAATCAAAAGATAACAATAATAATGAAAATATAAAACGACTGGAAATAACTAACAGAACGAAACTAACAAAAGCGGCAATCCAACAACAGTGCACCGTAACTGTTCTCTCAGATGTTCTATGTATAGCCATAAAATAAAAATTGGCTTTCTTCGTTCTTCCTGCGTATTCTTCACGTTTTACAATCGGCTACTTTTATACCGTACAGTTTTTCTTTTTTATATTTGAAATGGAAAGAAAATTGATAATGATAATGTTATCTCTATTTTTCTACTTGTGGGAAATTAAAGAAGGTAGTAGTGCGTAGTATACCAGCGATATATCATTATCAATTAATGTACACTCATGTCCAAAATGATTGCCGTATATCTATAACTGTATTCTTGTAAGAATATAATTTGATAATGATTTTGCAGGATAGTTTTAATACTGATAGGCCTACTATGTGTATAATTGGGAAATGTATATTTGTGGTAAATTTCATAGGAAAAGAATTATAAATACGAAAATTAGAATGAGTAAAACAAAACGTTGCTAAATGGACAAGAAAGTTTTATTTTCATTTTATTGTTCTTACTCTTTTGACATGAAATTTTCCACATACATGCCTTTGCTGATTATACACATACTAACATTATAAGAAACACCGAGCGAATTCGTTATCAAATTATATTCCTACAAAAAACATATTTATAGACATGCGACAATGATTTTGGACATGAGTGTACCAACCTGTGTTGTTTTTTCTTGGCTGGAAAGCTCATTCTAGTTTCTTACAACAGCAAAACACACTTCCTTCAACAATTTCTTATTTATATATATATTTTTTTTCTTTAGCGCTGGGCGTTTCTATATTTCCTCAATTAATTTTTCATAGTCTTTATCACTAATTAAAGATATACTAGTCACTAATCAAAGAATGTGTTAGTTTCCTTTGCGAACACTTCTTTTCACGCGCTACACACAGAACGAACTTGTAGAAAACATTTATTTTTTACCTTTCTACTTGGCGACACCTCGGCAACTTTTCTGTCGCTGTCGCCTCAGTGAGCCGACTCCCATAAGACTCAATGCATTTAGCCAGAGCAACAAGATAGTTGCCCGACAAAATGTTGCCAGTGAGCGGTAGGCCTAAGGCCATTTTGTCGGGCAACTATCTTGTTGCTCTGGCTAAATGCATTGAGTCTTATGGGAGTCGGCTCACTGAGGCGACAGCGACAGAAAAGTTGCCGAGGTGTCGCCAAGCAGGGCGACAGCAGGGCAACAGCTCGGCGACGGAACAGTTGCGCAACATCTAGAAATGCATTGAGTCTTATGGGAGTCCGCTCACTGCAGCGACGGCGACAGAAAAGTTGCCGAAGTATCCTCCAAATAGAAAGGTAAAAAATAAATGTTTTCTACAAGTTTTTTCACGTAACAGTTCGTTCCGTGTGTAGCGCGTGAAAAGAAGTGTTCGCAATGGAAACTAATACATTCTTTGATTAGTCTAGCATGTCTTTAGTGATAAAGACTATGAAAAATTAATCGAGGATATAGAGAAACGCTCAGCGTTAAAGAAGAAATATATATAAAGAAGAAATTATGGAAGGAAGTGTGTTTCGCTGTTATAAGAAACTAGAATGAGCTTTCCAGCCAAGAAAAAACAACACAGGTAGGTACATTTTTCGATAATGACATATCGCTGTCATACTACACACTACTACTTTCATTAATTTCCCACAACTAGAAAAAAATACAGATAAAATTATCATTTTCAAGTTTCTTTCCATTTCAAAGATAAAAAAGAAAAAAACTGTACTGTAATGGCCGATTTTAAAACGTGAAGAATACGCGGGAAGAACAAAGAAAGCCAATTTTTATTTATGGCTATACGTAGAACATTGAGAGTACAGTTACTGTACAGTGTTGTCGGATTGCCGCTTTTGTTAGTTTCGTTCTGTTAGTTATTTGAAGTCGTTTTATATTTTCGTTGTTGTTGTTATCTTTTGATTTGAATAATTGTTCCCGTTCATATCAGCTTACACAATGCTGTTATTTTTGTCACTCATTGACGTTCAGGGACGTCATTTAGGGAAGGGGGGCAGGAGGTGCAATTGCTCCCCAAGAGTTTGAGGAATATATATACTTTAATCAATTGTCTACTAATATACTAGTACAAAACGTGAAAATCTTATATCGGTGGTGCTCTTGCCCCCTCAAGTGAAGTCTGAAATAACATCCCTGTTGACGCTACTTTCGAAAGTTTATTTAAATTTATTTATTTAAGCATTGGAATGGGCGGTAGTTTTTTTTTTTTTTTTTTTTTTTTTTAATGTCCGAAACCAGCGATTATGCGAACTGTTCCGGTTGCCGATTATGTGAATTGTGATATCAAATGCTCGGCAACTTTTCTGTTGTCATCGCCAGTGAGAGAGGGTATGGCAACAAAACTGTTTTGTCTCCGTGAAGTTGCTGACTGCAGGCGACAGCGACGAGATAGTTGCGCAACTGTTTTGTCGCCAGTGAGCGGTAGGCCTTACTGCACCAGTGGTCAACATCTTATCAGCTACGGAAGATCATTAGGCTCACTCTGGTGCATCAAGGTCAATCTACTATTTCTGGTTTTCATTGTGTACACTATCGATGGGATCACTGATACCTCATCACGGCTTATACGAAGGCCAAGTGTGAGTAACGACTAACCAGCCTCTCGCAGCCTCATTGTATGACCACGCTCCAAGTCATATAAGATCGCCAAATAAGAGATTGTTGGAGTCATTCTTGCATTGCGTACACAAACTGTTATCACATAGTAGGAAGTGATCGATCCCATCTTGGACACGAGAGTATAGAGGCTCTGAGGACTGTAAAGGACAGCATTAGAAAGTATGGAGAAAAAGTTGAAAGCCTACCTGTTACAAAGCAATAAATAGATGCTCTGCAGAACGCGTGGATAAAGTTTAAAGATTACTTAAAAGAGTTCAGATCCAAAGAGGCCGCAGTAGCAAAGATTTCTAGCGAAGGAAGTGCGTTAAGAAATGCGAAGCAAGAAACTATATCAAAGTTAGTTTCAAAGAGTGAATCGTCTCTGAAGAAATTAAATGAAATGGATGAAACAGTACAGAGTAAATGGAAGTAGCTACTAGATTGATGAAAGATGCTCAGACAAGATTTTTCTTTTTATTTTTACCTATTGGATAATTAAAATGTTACTTTTTCACAGCTTCACGAAACCTCCTATACTTTTTCGTCATGATTTCCTATATTTTTTTTCTTCGGCATTGGAAAGACTGATATAGTAAAATATACTCGTAAAACAACACAGGTTTACTCATTTATTTCAAAATAGCGTTAACAATAATATTTTTATTCATATTTTATTCTCAGAAATATAAACTTAATTACGCATTTATTACAAAATAGTGTTAACATTAACACATAATATTTAGTGCGAAGTTTGACTTTTTTCTTTTTAGTAAAGTTTCTATATCATGTGTTATTTTCGTTGCCGCTAAGCGAAGATACTGCTCTAGGTGGCTGTTCGTTAATTCTGTTCTTATTTGAGATTTTAAGTACTTCATTCGTGAAAATAGTTTTTTAAAACATAAATAGGTGTTTCCAAAGAAACAGAAAACTCTTGCAATTTTCTCTCAATTTCGGGAAATTATCATTCAATACATATTTTTGGTAAAATCCTAAAATTATTACTTCAGAATAGTTTACTTTCAGTTCTGAGTCCTGCTCGAGTTCTATAACCACCATTTAAAGATTACCTGGAGCATTGACCACGGTCATAGAGAATGGTTGATCACTAACTGCATATGTTTGTTCTAGATATCGAAATCATGAAATCTCTATTTGAATTCAGAATGCAGTGACGTAACAAAGAGAATAGTCTGCGACCTGTACTTTCACCATGGTTTCAATATGGGTCAGATTTCATTCTCGCAATAGCTCCTTGAACAGATCCAGTTTAATTTTTTAAGCTATTTGACATGTTTGTAAAGAATGTGCACCAGTTAGTTTCTTGACTGAAGTTAAGTTCGTTCAAATGTGAAGATATAACCGCGAGAAAGGAAAAATCTGTTAATCACTGTGGGTAATCTAATTTGGGTCCTGGATAGATCTTTCTTTGCATGAATTCTTCAATAAAAATATTTCAGTTCAAAAATATGTATGAGGGCCAACCATCGCACATCACAAAAAGTGGACGACATCACCGTTATCAATATCGCATTTTGTTTATAGAAAATTTGGAACTGCCAATGATTCAAACCATGCACTGAAAAAAATCCGTTCTCCGGACAGGGGTATATTGTACAAATATACGGTATCCTCTTGCTTACTATAGAAATCAGTACGGAGTATACGTAATCTGTATGATACATAGGCATTGCTCCTAGATGCCGTTGCAGGAAGTCTGACATCTAACAGTTTTCCGTATATCGCACGCATATTCTTATGTTACATTCCTCAGCTATATGTTATATATACACGTCCACTTGATGTGAGATCCTGACCGCCTATATTGTTTCATACGGAAAATACGTATAGATGGAACACTTATATGGAAAGTATTATAAAACATGCGTTTTCAGTTATACGTCTGCTGTACGTTAAGTCTAAAAACTACAGGCATTACGCATGTAACCTACGATTTTTTTTCAGTGCGAGCTTGCATAAATTTTACATCATTAACGATATTCATCACATTATCGAACCCGAGAGATCTCGTACAGAGATTTTCTTGACTTATGCAGAGTAGCTGATGAAATCCGGACACTTCGATTCTCGTCTCAAAAGGGACAGAAATCTAACACACTTTTGCCAGTCATACTTCATTCGTCGCCACTCCTATGAGGTTTTCAATGTTCAGTTGGTATTTTTTCGAGGGTCGCTCTTGCTGCCTGCAGAATATCGATTCCCTTGGTTGTTTCTTTTAACCGGTACAGGGCAAGACGTTCTTCTAACACTTCTAGCTCTTACACGTGTTAGTCCATCCCACAAATAAAGAAATGTAGTTGTGTATCATATCAGTTAAGCCGGTACTTCCGTTCAGTGCCAAAGAGTGGCACAAGTAATATTCAATTTCATCCTTAAAGTTTCTTCCATATTCGCAGCTAGTTCTTCCACTCTACACATTATAGTGCTCCAAGAGAAATTAATATTTTGAAAGAATCAACCTTATTGGGACACATACACTCTGCAGTGGCCGAAATGGATTCTTTCACGAATTCTCCATCACAAAAAAAAAAAAAATTGTTTCACCTATTTTTTTCAGCAACTACGAAACTAGCTTTTACCACGCTATCAGCATGATAAGACATTTGTTTGAACACAGAATGCTGAAAATCTTCAAAACATTTAACTTATCTGTTAACAACTGACTTGAAGATATGAGAAATTTTCTGGTGTGTTTCAATTCATAATTCTTCTCAATTATACTCCTTAAAGCTGAAACACTTTCTTGGCATGCTAAATAAAGAGATGTTTCATCATTTTCTACAAAGAAGTATAGCTCTATTCACTTCTTACTAAATCTCCTGCACATCTCACTGTACTTTCGTTTTTTTAAAATTTTTCTTTTTCTATTTAAGTATTTGCCATTATGGACAGGCTCTGGACTCGTAACGAACTGAATGCGAGTTGTAGTAAAAAGAAAGGCCTAGAAAATTTGAGGATACAGAGAGACTATGGTAGGGGTGATAACAAACGTGCGAACAACAACAGAAAATGATTCGAAAGTATTAAATACAAAAGAAAACATAGCTTTGTCACTGTAAATATATAGCTGTGGCTCAATTAAGCTTCAACAATGAAATTCTCTGGTCTCTTTTAGAACATTAAAAAAAAAAAACTGCAGTGAAGAAAGATTAACATATTTTCAAGATACAATAGCTTTACGTCTAAAATTCTAAAAAAAAAAAAAAAAAAAAAAAAAATGCTCTTGGTGAAAAACACTCCTAAGAACGCTTGGGTTCTAATACAGCCGCAGTTATTTCTGTAGGGTAAATAACACAACGCGTTAACTTATTTTTTCACTAAATTTTAATGTACCGATTTTTATATTTCCAAGTTTAGCTGGGAGATGATAAGTAGGTTAATCACAATTATAGCCCTTCTTGGGATGTAAAAGCCAATGGTTTTAGCTTCAGGTTTAAGTTCGTTTACATTATAAGTATTCATTTTTTCTACATGTAACATAAAATTTTAATACAAAATAATTTGTAAAAAAGAGAAAAATGTGAAAGTACTTTTGAGGCCACGAGCCACGCATTATAGCTTCGCAAACCACATGTGGTCCGCAGGCCAAAGGTTGGGCATACCTGATCTACAGACTCATTTCGTAATTAAAATTTAATCCGTATCGGCTGATACATACAGAGTTTTCCTAAGTGTGTTTTCACCAATGTATATTTGATTTAATGAGGCAATATAGAGGGTGAGGTTTCTTTAACTTAAGACTGTAAAATATCTGGACAAATAAGCATCGGATGAAAAAAAAAAAAAGAAATATTCGAAACTAAAAGTTAATATTTTGGAGGGGGAAATTTTCTGTAATAAAATTAGGTCCCCTATAAAATTAATGCAGCGTGTGGTGTTAATCGTAGTTGGCCACTGAACATTTTATCGGATGCATCTCTGTAATCCACGCATACGGTACCATACATGCTATCTGATATATTTTTTTTATTTGATACTTCTTTAATTGACAAAGATGTTAATCTAATTCTTAATCAAGAAGTTTATTATCAGTTGCTTCATTCTTTTATTTTGTATTACTTTTGTGTATTTCATTTTTCATTTTTAGTACTACTGACACCACATTTAATCGAATATCTGTTTCGCTGCATTTGTGTAGTTGCTTCATTTGTTTTGAAGTACGTTCATTTGTTGTTTCTGAACAAGTTATGCTTAGTGTCATGACTACTGAGCAATGCAGCCGATGAAATGCTTGGTATCCGACTACAATTGCCACCGCAGACTGCAACTAATTGCATATGTCACATTTGAATTATCTTGATTCATGTTGAATGCAGAAGAATCTTTCACGTTACCTGTCACAAGTCAAGAAAACTTTTAAAACAAAAGGTTTGCACTGTTCATCGCAGATTAATTTTGCAATTAGATTTAGCAGTTTTCAATTGAAGAAACTTTAGTTAAACTAGTTTTCACTCATTACAGTGCCACCTATCATGAATTGAGAGAAATATTTCGAATAAAATTTACTTACTTTTTTTTATCGTAGAATCTGCAATAATAAAAGAAAGTGGCCCGCGCCCCACTGACACGGAAGTCGAAGGAGGGTTTATTTTTTCAAAGTTTAATTTCCCCCTCCAAAGTTTTTGTTTCGAACATTTTTTTTTTTTTTGGACCGTGCTTATTTCTCCAGATATTTTGTACTCAAGTAAAATAATAACGAACTAACTAACTAATCCTATGGCCTATGGAACCCAGAGGTTCAATTCCGCGTTCACAAAAGCTCTCCACTGACTTATGCCTATAGAAAACTGGATCCAGTTTTTACTTTGTATTCCTAGTTCTGCGAGATCCATCTTTATATTGTCCTCCCACCTGCGCTTAGGTCATCCTAATGGTCATTTTCGGATTGGTTTTCCAGTTAAGATTTTGAAAGCGTTCCTACTTTCGTCAATCCTGGCTGCATGACCTGCCCACCTGAGCCTCCTAGACTTGATAACACTAATAATGTTTGGTAAACCGAATAAATTATGTAGTTCCTCGTTATGAAATTTCCGCCATTCCCCATTCTCATCAATCTTATATCCGAATATTAGTCTCAGGATATTGTTCTCAAATACCTTGTCTATATTCTTCCTTCAGAGTAAGCGGCCATACAGAACATCAGGCATGATTATCGTTGCTCATCAGAATTCGCGACGACAAGAGATTTTGAACTGAATAACACAAATTCCCTGCTTTTAGTCGACATTTAATTTCTTCGTGAATATGGTTTTCGTCTGTTAATAGTGATCCTAGATATTTGAAAGTATCCACTTTATCAAAAGTATTATTTGGTATTTTAATGCATCCTTAATTTGTCGTATTACGATCCCGACGAATTTTCATGTATTTAGCTTTCTCTGCATTTACTTCTAAACCCATATCCCTGCAAGCGTTTAATAAGATCTCTGCATTTCTTTGCATTGTTCTCCTATCGTTCCCTATTAAATTTACATCATCAGCATACGCCATAACCTGGTGAGTACCATTCAACTCTTAGGCCCTGGTTGCTATCTTTTATTTTACTAATAGACTAGCGTATTCCAGGACAAAGTTGAATAATAATGGCAACGACGCTTCTAATTGCTTCAGGCCATTTTCGACGTGAAAGCTCGTGGAGAAAAAAAAATCCTACCCGGACTTTGCTTTGGGATTCATTTAAACGTGTCTTAATTAATCTAATTAGCTTTTTCGGTATTTCAAATTCTGTAAGAACGTTGTACAATGTTTCTCTCCTAAACGAGTCGCAAGCCTTTCTAAAATCAATAACAGTTGATGTTCCGGAGTATTGTATTCCCATTTCTTTTCGAATATTTGTCGAATGGTAAATATTTGGTCGATAGTTGATCGATTTCGTCTAAATCCGCATTGATGATCTACAATAATAACATCTGCGTATGGGGTCCATCTTGCTAATAGAATGTTTAAAAGGATTTTATAGGATGTTGACAGAAGAGCAATGCCTCGATAATTTATTTCAGTCAGTTTTGTCGTGTTTCTTGTGAATTGGAACAGTGATTGATTCTTTTCACTCTTGTGGCAATTCTTTTTTGTTCCAGATAAGGAAAATGAGTTTGTGTATCTTGTTCCACAATATTTTGCCTCCAGGTAAAATTAACTCAGCCGAAATTTACACCCGGAGATGTGTTTCTTTAATTTCTTTATAGCGATTTCTACTTCTTTTCGGTTAGGTTCTGGAATATACGTTCTGCGATATGTGTTTCCCTTTCTCCACACACATTAGTTTTTATTTGCGTGTTAAGCAAATAGTCAAAGAAATCTTTTCATCTATATAAGATGCTAAGTGTATCAGTGAGAACTGTTCCGTGAGCTTTCTTTAATATATAAGCCCTAGCTAGATAGCCTTTCTTAAATTTGTTGATCCCCTTATACATGTCCCGAATGTTTTTATTTTTATTATTATCTTCAAGTTCATTAACTTTAGCTTTCAAAAAATCGCCTTTCTTTGATCCAAAAGATTTGGAAGTTTCCCACATGATGTCTACGAAATTTTGTGTATTTATTTCATTCGAACTTTGTAGCCAACATAATTTTGTTTGCTTTCTCTTCTCTGCTAGCTTAAAGCATTCTGGTCGAACCATTGTTTGTTTCTGCGTATTTCCGCATGTCCTATTTTTATTATTATTATTATTATTATTATTATTATTTTGCTGAGATTTTAATGGTATATTTAATTTCAATCCAAGTATCCTCAACACTAGTGCACTCCGAATCTGTTAAAACCGAGAATCTAATCGAAACTTCAATCTGGTATTCCTCCCTTACTTTAGTGACTTCCTGACTTTCTTCCAGTTTCTTTAAGTTAAATCTCTCCGTTTTCAGACATTGAATATTTCCTTTACTCAACGATAATCTCTCTCTTATTATCGTTTTAACCAGATACTGACCAGTATCACAATCGGCTCCTCTAAACGAGCGAACATCAATTATGCTAGATTGTCTTCCATCTACTAAAACGTGATCAATTTGATTATGTGTTTTTCCGTCTGATGAGGTCCAAGTGTATGTATGAACATCGCGATGTCGGAATTTTGTATTCTTCATGATAAGGTTTTCGGGTGTTGCAAAGTTCACGAGTCTAACACCGTTGTCATTACTTTCCTTATACAGACTTTCGTTTCCTATAATCGGTTTCAAAATATCCTCTCGTCCTACCTTCATATTGAAATCCCCTAATAATATTTTCATATAGTATCGCGGGAGTTAGTCAAATACCCATTCCACTTCTTCATAAAAACTGTCTTTTATATCGTCATCCTTATCTTCTGTCGGGGTATATGCATTTAAAACAATAATATCACACCACCGACTCTTAAGAGTAATAAAAGAAAGTCTATCAGTAACAAATTCAAGCCGCTTAATTGTTGATATTATTTGTTTGTGAATGAAAAACACTGTTCCTAATTGGTGGTTTTTATTTCCTTCCCCGTAGAAGAACGTAAAATTTCCTGAAATCCCAGTTCCATTTCCTTCTCACCTAACTCGGAACTCCTACTAGGTCCATCCTGTATTTCTCTAACTCACACGTTACGGATTTTAAATCACCTGCTCTATATAGACTTTTAATATTCCATGTTCCAAATCTGATGCCCATTTTCTTTTGCTGAAGTAGTGCCAAGTTATCAGTCCTGGTCCGAGGCTTCTGCGAAGGTTTCTGAACAACTGAACAAATACATTTTTTTAAAAAATAAGAATAGGTTGTTAGCCTTACCCAAACCCCGAAGTTGGAGGGCCACTCCTTGTCGTCTGTCCGCGACTACTTATTCAGTATATTCGCAGCTAACCTCTATATTTAGAGGCCTTCTCCTCCCTCGATCCGCGTAAGTAAAATAATAATAACAATAATAATAATTCTGAATATTGGATTTGATGAGACGCTTGGATTATGTATTTGGGCCGTTTGAAGAAGCCTATCCGCGACCACATTGCACATTACAGAAATATTATCTTTATTTTATAAAGAAAGCGAATGCATATCTTTGATTGGACTAAAGTTTAAGGTCCTGTTGAGCACCGAAGTTACATGAGATATGGACCTACAGCTTAACGTCTGATTCGGACCACATACGTGAATCGAACCTGCCTCTCCTGCGCCTATGGATACTTGTGTATAAATAGTAGTCTACATATGGTAGCAAAAAAATTATCAATTCTGCATTCTGCATTCTACGTTTAAACAACAGATAGTAAACCAAATAAAGATTTGAATGATGTAATTACTTTGTACATTGTAGCCTTTCATTTTCCAAAAATACCACTTAAATGAAATTATTAGAAATGACTCAAATTTTAAAATATTAAAGAGCGCAGTCGATATCAGGATTTCATTGGTCAATGACTTGTTTTCTAACTAGCAACTCAAGGAGAAAAAGGTCAAATAAAATCGAACTATAGTTTAAAGTATATGGTTTGTTATTCCTTTACGTTTTGATGGTCCTCAGTAAGTTTCCCTTATCTTCTATCTAATCCACCCGTGTATGATGTTTTATTTTCCGGGAACGACCCGAACTAATTTAGTCCGGAATTACACGATGACCATTGAAGACACACATAAAGGAGTTACTAAATTTGATTGAGGTTATTTTGAAATATCAAACGCAACAAAATGAAAGTTTCATCCTTAAGGTCACCACAGTTAGAACAAGTTTATACAGGAAGAAAGGAAGTTTTTCTGCATATTGATATTAAAAAAAAATTAATAAATTTCAAAGTACGAGATATAGATATATTGAAACAAACTAAAAATCTGTAAAAATATCATAATGGAAAAGAAAAAAAGTCACGTGGCTTACCTTTGAGAAAAGATTAAGACGTTACAAAGAAAAAAATCAACACGCTGAAAACAAATATTTCACACTGAAAACGTATATTGCAATTAAAATTTTGATGCTATGGAAATGCAAACTTCCAATATTGTAAAGTTTAATACAATAATTTAATATGCAGCCAATTATTCTGATCCCAACAATATGGTGGTTTATTACTGCTGGAACATTTATTTCTTACACACGTACGTATGATATACCGCAGGTCCCATACATAAATACCCTCAGGAGAAAACCACAATTTTAATTACAGGATCTGTTCACAGATTGCACTTCTGGGTTGGGTACACAAGTCTCGGATGCGTCACTCTTGTAACACTTTATGGATTTCACACAAATTTCCTGACATGTATGCAAAATGCGTTCTTTAACCAGAGGTGTAACTAGTTTTACTGCGCCCTGGATCGATCGATCATCGATTTACACATACCTGCCCCACGCCTTTCGGCTGCTGCGTTATATATATATATATATATATATATATATATATATATATATATATATATATATATACAGTATATATATATATATATATATATATATATATATATATATATATATATATATATATATATATATATATATATATATATATATATATATATATATATATATACACTAACAGTATACAAAGTTATTTTTATTAAAAAGCCTAAAATTATCACTACATACTTAATATGAATTATGTTCATGGGAAATTAAATTAAAAAGGTTTACTGTACTTAATCCAAACTGCTACTTTTATATTTACAGGTCCAACTTTCATTTTATTCCCAGGTGGGTGTGGAACCCGGGATGGGGTGCAGCGCGCTGATTGCAATGACTCGTTATGCAAAACTTTCACTAGGCAGCTAGCTACACAAACATTGCAGTGACGATTGTCCGAGTATCACCCAATGAGTATCCAGGAAGGAAAATATATAAATTAGTTCCTAATGAAGCGCTTGTAGAGAGGCTGTGGGAAATAAAAATTTTAAAATTTCTCTAAAAAGGAAGATTCTGAGTGCATTCTCCACACTGAAAAAGAAATGTATGTGGCTTATGTAAAATTATATGTTACATTTGTGTAAATCCTGTAGTTTTTGGACTTAACGTACAGCAAAAATATAGCTGAAAACGCATGTTTTAAAATACTTTCTGTATAAGTGTTCCATCTGTAGGTACTTTCCGTATGAAGCAATATAGGCGATCAGGATCTCACATACAAATGGACGTACAGATGGTGATCAGAAAAATGGAAACACCTGAACGAAATTGCAACTTACTAGATTAATATGGTGTCGGGCCACCTTTCGCCTTCAGAACAGCCTTGATGCGACGTGGGATGGAGGCATAGAGGTCGTGAATGGTGGCAAGTGGAAATTTACACCATTTTTCGTGCAGGGTATCGGCCAGTTCTGTGAGAGAGGATGGAGGTGGAAATCGTTGCCGGAGTCGTGTTTCCAAGACGGACCACAGATGTTCACTTATGTTGAGATCTGGGGATTGGGCGGGTCAGGGGAGGTGTTGAATTTCATCCCGATGTTCCTCAAACCACGCTGTAACAACGCCAGCTGTGTGAATGGGTGCATTATCATCCTGGAAGATGGCGTCATTGTCCGGGAACAACATCCGGACCATAGGATGTAAGTGGTCTCCTAAAATTGCGACATAATCGTTGGCAGTGATTCGTCCGCTAAGTGTGACCACAGCGCCCAATGAAAACCATGATATGGCGGCCCACAGCATCACCGAGCCGCCGCCATGTTTCACAGTTGGGCGGAGACACTGCGGATCATAAGCTTCTTTGGGCGTTCTCCACACATAAACACGGCCCGTGCTTGGGAATAGGGTAAAGGATGACTCATCCGACCATATCACACGTTTCCAGTCCTCAACGGTCCAAGTGGCATGGTCGCGGCACCATTTGCGACGTGCGAAAGTGTTATGGTCCCTGATGAGCGGTTTGGCCCGTGCAACACGACCCCGTAAGTTCATGTCATGTAATTCGCAGCGGACTGTGATTGTCGAAACAGGGTGGGGGAGGTGGTGATTAAGTTTCTCCGTCACTTGCTCCGCAGTGGCACGACGGTTGTGCGTGACAATGCGCTTTAATACCCGGCGTGACCTGTCACTCATGATTTTCTTCCGTCCACTGTTCCGCTTCCCCGATATGGTTTTCCCGTGTGTTGTGTAGGCCGTCATCACCTTCGACACTGTCCCACGCGACACACCTAACACAATAGTCACTGCCGTCACACTCACTCCACATAACCGCGCACCAACAATTTGCCCTCTTTGAAAATCTGAGAGGCCTCCCATTTTACACTACCTCCGTCTGCTGTAGCTACTGGACACTGCTGTTCCACTGCGCCTGACGTAGTATGGAGACCGACCTAACACACCACCAGCAGCGGTCCGGCGCTGCGGGCGCCACGACACCACTGCCAACCCATACATCTGACGTGTTGCCAACTACAGGTGTTTCCATTTTTCTGATCACCATCTGTATATAACATATAGCTGACGAAGGTAACGTACATATATGTATGTAATATAAGGAAGACTGTTAGACATGATGCAACGGCATAATGTTACGTCTAAGGGCAGTGCATATGTAGCATACGAATAACGTATGTTTCGTACTGATTTCTGTAATAAGCAAAAGCATTCCGTATATTTGTACAATATTCCGCTGTCCGGAGAACGGATTTTTCTCAGTGCGCTCATTGCAGATAATGTATGAGTTTTCAGTTCATGGTAATTCTGGATTCTCTAGTGTTGAACAACATGACTTTCCTCAATGCTGCTTCCTGAAGGGCGGTGATAAATACGCATTATGAAGCACTGCAGTCCACATTTTTAGTCGGCAAACCAAATATCGAAAAATGTCTCAAGTTTATTTTTCAAACATGCGCCTCTCCTCAATCGGCTGTTGCCAGTTAACTGCTAATAGTCATAGCATACCTTTTTGAAATGTTTTCAAACGTTCTTTGCATAAGGAACAGATTTCCGTAATCTTTTTCTTTCACCCTTGCGCCCTTTTACTGTGCGCTCTGGAGCAACTACTCCACTTGCTCCACTGTAGTTACGCCACTGTCTTTAACCACTCAAGTGGTTGCTTTCCTCGCCTGCTCGCAATCCGCAATGGATATTTAAATCTATGTTGCTTTCCATAAATTCATTTTAATCTTAAAAGTATACTGCAGAAAATCTGAAAAAGGGCAATAGAAACGTTAAATAAGAACTGAGTAGTTTGTTACAAACTACTCGCTCAAATGAATATTCATGAGTGTTTACTTTTTTGACATGGTAGCAGTTCCTAATGCACGTTTGAAAAATGGATACACCCTTTTACGGATACTAATGACACATAATGTATGCAGGTGCGGCCGGAGGTAACATGACATATAATAAATGTTTCCGGTTAAAAGAAATGTTAATTGGACAAGCAGAATACAGAAAAGACCTTTCAGAAATAAAATATGCAGATCACACACGTAGAACAAGGTAATTCATTAATATGCAGCACATGTAACGCGGCAGCTGCTGCTGGAGAACATTCTAGAAATTTGGATCGTTGGAATGGGATATCACGTGATGGACGAAGCATATTAAATAGCCAGTGGTTTTAGTGAAAAGGAGTTATAGATTGGTTTTAAAGCATGGATTTACCGAAACCTTTGAATTTTAGTACAAGAGGTGAAAGTGATTTTACAGAATTGTCATATTTGCAGGGAACAGAGGTTTTATTCCAACCGGTGGTGATTTTGCACTTTCCGCCACTGGAAACAGAAGTTACCCCGGCCAACTTGGATGTATTACCGGGAACAGAATTTTTATCCCAACCGGTGGTGAGCCCGCAACCTCCGCCACTGAAAACAGAAGTTACCCCGGCCAACTCGGATGCATTACCGGGAACAGAATTTTCATCCCAACCGGTGGTGAGCCCGCAACCTCCGCCACTGGAAACAGAAGTTTTCCCGTTACTTGATGTGGATCATGAAATAGAAGAATATCCCCCTACACCTTCACCAACAGTGAGTAATTCCCCGGTGGAGAATTGGGAGTTGGAAGAATTTTTGAATTTGCCATGTGAGTGTACTGTGGAACGTACATCATTGGATTGTATAAAAGACTGTATAATATACTGGAAACCAGACGATATATGTATTTGTTTTGCTTGCGGGTTCGGAGACGGCAGTCAATGGACACACGATTGTTTGCTGTTGGATACGGAATCTCTTGAACGGAAAGCTATAGATGCTGTAACAAAAATTTGAAGTTCGTGAAGAATTATTATCAATTTACAGAAAAAAGCATGGACAGCCTTTTGCGATGATATGGAATTTCATTGAACGTTTTCGAGATCTTGTGTGGGACTTTGAATACAGACCCATTTTATTAAAAATTTTACTAGAAAAAGATTATGGGAAATACGTGGACATATGGTAAATTGTTTAATTGTTTGATTTCCTTTTATTAGTAATCATGTATTGTGATAGTGAGAATTGTGGACAAAACATTAGTGAAAGTTGTGTGTTAGAAACGATAAGTGTATACTTACGCTCAAATGGAATAAGTGGTATGCAGCATAATCCTGGAACTTTTCTTGAAAAGCACTTGTTGAATGATAAGACTTTAGTAGAACTCTTTTTGAAATTTTTCATGAACGGCATCGTGAAATTTCAATCACAAACTTTATGTTAAAAACTGGTGAATGTTTAAAAAATACTGAATTTATTGGACAACTTATTCCAGTTGTCATGGAACGTTCGTGTGAAATTTCAGTTTGCCATAAAATGTATATTGTAGACATACAGGGATTTAAGATTTCCCCGAATGAATTTGTGATACGTGAATTTTGTCTTACTGCGTGTGATGATACTTTAAATTTTCATTGTTTAGTAAAAGTACCATGCGAATTTAACGATTTACCAATAGGTTGCCAAAAACAAATCTATTGGCTTACAAACCACTTGCATGGCTTGTCATGGTCTAGTAAGACTGGCTATCTCGTATCACATATTCGGAATATTATGTATGATTTTTGTGCATCAGATGCAACTTTCGTTTGTAAAGGTGGGGAAAAAGCCATTTGGATAAAGAAAATCTTTGCGTTAGCAAACGTTGTGGATCTGGAAAGAAAAGGTTGTCCACCATTAACAGAATTACAAGGTACCGTTTGTAATGAAATTTGTTCATTTCATAAGCAAGTAGAATCAAAATCGGCATGTGCATATCGAAATGCACAACAATTGAATTATTGGTGGAAAAATGAGCGATCCACAACCCTTACTAAGGGCATAGCAAGTTTAATGTTTTCATTGTAATCTTAAAATTATTGTAAGGAAGATATATTTTATGGAGAAATAAAAATATAAAAGTTTAAAAAATTGGTATTTATTTATTTCTAAAAATCTACAAACATCTACTTTTTTTTCTTTTTCATTATATTTTCTACATGTTTTTTTCAAGCTCATCATTATTTTTTAATTTTTTATGATTAAACATTGCAATACATTTGTCAAATGAAACACCACGTATCATATAATACAGAAAATATAATACAAAATATCCACACATGATAGAATGATTATCTTGAACTTGTACAGTATTTACAAAATAGAGTTTACAATTCCTTTGTAGGAACTGTTGAATTAGTTTAGGCACACCCTGTGCCAGAGAATCAAAATAGTATCCATGTTTATTGTTATTGATATAGATCGGTACCCAATGGCTACCAGGTAAATCAGACTTGTCCAAATTAATAATCAGTCCTTCAGGGTGTTGAACAAGTATAGGTAAACGATCAATGGGATAAATTCCAGTCACATTTGCACCGGTAATACAGTCCTTTAGTAACACTTGTAATAGTTGATCACTATACATGTTTATTAGTCTATTTCATCCTTACTTTCCTCCTCTTGTTTTATTTTTGATGGAACATACGTTGCACTATTTGGATTTACGTATAAAACATAACCATAGACTTTTAAGTATTCGGCATATAATAAAGCTTCACGCACACAACACTTAAATTGTCCAAATCTATGTTTTAAATAAGCACAAGAGTAAACATGAAATCCCAAGGAAGACGCTTTTGGGCACTGTAAATCTTCTAAATTCACAACAGTCCGTTCCAATAGTTGCTGCAGATAGTCCTGACGTGTTTTACCATAAGTATACAAGGTACAGGTATTAGCACAATATTGTTTCAATATAGTAGGTAACAATGAGTAATCTACATCGCCATTGTACCAGTCAATACCATAATCATGTTGTACTAGATGTTTATTCGAAAGTATGAGCGGCACACGTAATTCATGTAATGGATATGGTGGTTTAAAAATCCAGCTTTGTACAAAGGGGATATCAGGATTTACAATTGCAAGTTCCTTAATAATAATATGATCATCATTATCGTTGAACGCGGAGAAGTGAACAATAACCCTCATGGCACTCAAATGACGAAATTTTACATTGTATGATCAGTATATACATTCCTGTCTTTATCGATTTGAATGAGAGAGTCAAATTGAGCGTACACGATACATGTAATGGAATTTTGTAGAGGTTGAGAAAATGATAATTTTAAATTGACAGGGGAATCACGTATGACATCCCACGTAGAATCATCTAATGTTCCTGTTGGAGATAGAATGAACGGGTACAAAGTGTATCCATGTCGAAATTCTTCACGGGAAATTGTATGTGAATGATCTTGATAATATATACCGGTACCGGAAAACAGAGTGGAATATGTTTGAACATATAATCCATTTTCAAAATTAGGAGTGAGGGGTGTCGGTGGAAATGATTTTGAACCAACTTGTAATTGCAGTTTGTTAACGTTAAAATGTTGAAATTCAAAAGGATTTACATGTGGTTGACCATTAAATGCAGCGTTTGATACAAAACCTATAACAACACCTTTTGGTACTTTACCCAAAAATAAATTATCGAGATTATATGAACTTACTTCTGCGGGAATGGTATAGGTACGAGTTTCAACACGAGTAAGAGGTATGCTGGCCGGAATGTGTTCCATGCCGGCATTGATTTGCATAGCTAAGTCGGCAGCAATATCTAGACGCCGCACGTGAAGTGTTACGTCTTCAAGTTTGACTTTATATGCTGTATTTTCAGCAGACATTAAACAAAACGTATCTTTTGTACGATGTAATTTTACACGTAAGCTTACTTTATTAGGAAGCATACATCCCACACCGGCAATATCAGCATGGATACGGCCATACATATCGAATGATGCACTATTTCTAACATACTGCGCACGATTTGTAAATCCAGTATTTGCATTACCTAATACATTAAATTGGTTTGCAGTATCTTTATACCATAATCCCCCAGTTAAATGGGTTCGAGCGGCATCACTACCATAATTTAATAATGTGATTAATTTCATCTCTTACCACTACCGGTTAACAACTGACTAAGTTTATTTGCAGCTTTAGTTTTTAATGTTTCTCCAGCTTCTTCTACGCGAGCACGAACGGATTCTTTAAATGGACGGTCTTCTAGTACATCACCTGCAACTTGTATACCGGTTTGTAACGCTTGCCGGCCTACAGCTTTGGCACCTTGCTTTAATAAAGGCAATGCAAAACGAAATAAACCTTTAAAGAAACTACCAATCCCATGACCCCGTTGATAAACTGGACCTGAAAAGAAGGGAAGGCCACGTTCCCGCTGATAATACGTATGTTGCTTTTTCATTTTCCAGGAGAACGTTTAAAATGAAGTGTCACTGTCAATGTCCCGGAACGAAATGGTAAATTTCGTCCTGCGTGGTCCTTTAGTAGTATTTCAACACTGTTAAAGCAAAATTTAGAGAGTGGTATATAGTGAATATCTTGATATCGTAACGTTTGAACTTTTCCATAAGTCATATTGCCAACAGTTGCAATACGTAGTAAGGGAGCTTGCGTATCTCCCACCAATTGATATTCAATAAGATCAGTATACACAAAAATTTGAAAAGGATATCCAATATCTAAGTATGGTTGTTTAAATCCCTGTTTTTGAATAATGAGATCATTTTTTTCATGAAAACCTAGTTGTATAGCCAAAGTAGGTGAAAGTGTTATAAATTCAACGTTTGGTTCAGAAGTAACATGAATAATATTGGAAGCGTTAAATCGTATAAATTCTGAAACTTTATTTAATTCTTCCAGTATGTGTTCAATGTTTGCATAATATCCAGGAGTAATTTTACTTTTCATAATTTCATGACCTTCTAATTTGTACCAAACGATATTTTCATCTTCGGTGACATTATGACACGTTAAAGGAATATGTTTTCACTTAATCCGACACACCAATCCGTATCTGTTAAACGTACAGTATTTTTCAAATTATTAATGAAATGGGTTGGACTATTTTTAGGATAAACGTCTGTACTTGCATTTGAAACCAGTGTAATATAGAAACTGTCTTCCGTGCTTTCAGAAATCATTTTCGTTTAAAGTGAAGTGTCAAGTTCGAAGTTCCAAAACGAAATGGTAAGTTTATACCGAGTTCATCTTTTAAGTTTACTTCTATCGTATCAAAATATTTCTTTTCAACTTTCACGTACTGCGGGTTATGAAATAAAATATTTTTGATTCGTCCATACCGCTCGTAAAATATACTAATTTTACGAAGTAAAGGTCCAATTTCTTCTTGTTGTTTTACAATATCCACACATACGTTAACTTCTGTTGGAATATTATAATCAAGGTTACAGGGATATTTTCCCTGAGGAGCCAGAAATTGTTCCCTATGTTGATCTTTTATATACACCACTGAATTATAAAAATTTGAATTTTCATTCATAAAACCGAGTATATGTTGTAAACCTTTTGTTATGTCTAGAATACACCGATCACGTGACCGGAAGGAATGTTGAATATACACTTGATTTTTAAAATAATTATATTTTATTATACGTACTTTCTCGGGAATTAGATTTAAGATGGCTTTAATGGATGCATAATATCCCTCCGTTACTTTAACAGGATATCGAATATATTCACCATCAATAAATGTATCGATTGTAATTTGTTCACCCGGACCAACATTATAAAAACTCCACGGTATATTAATTTGTGTTAAGCCCACAACCCACTCTCCGTCCGTTAAATCTATGGCCCTTGCAAGTTTTACTCGAAATGAGGATGTTGTATTATCAAAAAGTGTACTACTTGCATTGGAAGGTAACGTCACGTAAAAACCGTGTTTCAATGACGAATTCATTATGCAGACTGAATACTAGATACTCGAATCCACGAATATCTGGGTATCCACGAATCCACTTTCTGGGTATCCTAACCATTTTACGAAAACCCACCCCTTCTTACGTTGAAGAACTTTTTCAATTAAATAGGTTTTGTTTGAGCTTAGAAATATTTTTTGTAATTCTTCAGCATAAAATATTCCTTTAATTTCATCACCATTCCAGTCTTTTAATTTATAAGCTACAGGATTTGATTTTATACATTTATCAACAAGAAATATTTCTCGAGACCAATTTGGCAAATATCCTTTCTCAAGCTTATGTTTATATTTAGTAATACGAACATAATCTCCTGCTTGAAATTTACAAGTTAATTTCTTCTTATGTACAGTCTTTCCGTACAGCGTATTCCACACTTGATTGATATTTGAATCATTTACTTCTGCGGGTGCCATTTTAATAGTTGAATGATAACTATGATTATAATTGTGTACAATTTGATCCAACACATCAATGTACCGATACGTATTTTCTGCAGTAAAATAACGATATATTTTACTTTTAATGGTACGAATTACTCTTTCTACTAACGCACATTTCATTTCCGAATGTACACTATAATGATTAATCCCAAAATCTTTAAACACTTTCTTTACATGGCGATTATAAAATTCTGACCCTAAATCAGTTTGAACGTGAACCAGTAATGGCACTTGGTTTAAAATTGAAGTTATTGCATTAGCCATTTCAGGCCCTTTCTTTGTTTTCACAGGAATGCAATACAAGTACCGTGAAAAAATGTCAATTGCACATAAAATATAGCGATATCCGTCATTATACTTTGCAATATTTTGCATGTCCGCCAAATCGCATTGTAATGTTTCATTAGGACCACTAACATAATATTGTTTCCGTGGAAATGTTTTTCGTATTGGAGCGTGCATTGTATATGCATCTTGTGATTAGTGTTGTAAATAGAAAAAAAAACGGTTCGTATTTTTTCAGAAATGTACGTTTTTTTTAGAAAAAAAACATTGCCTCTCGTTTTTTTTCTAAATTTCGTTTTTTTTCAAATAGTCATTTGTAATGCATCTTACGTCTATTTAAGTATGAAATATTTCTATGTAGGTGTAATCACCGTAAAATGCAACATAAATTAAACGCTAGATACTGATACACTACAAATATTTTACAATTTACATGAATACCATACCTATTAACAATTCGGGTTTCAGCAGTTTTCATCAATATCAACTAAGAAATAAAAGTAGAAATGAAATTTTGTTTTTTCGTGAAAGCAGACCTTTACTAAGTATGAAAATAATGTCACGAACAGTATAAAATTCCAATAACTTGTCTAAAGGTAAAAACAAATACTAATTTGCCTAATAGTATTTTTCTAAATGTCATATATAAATAATTTGTCGACTAGATATATATGATATACAGAGCCGGCTCTACCATATATGTAGTGGCGTATTTACGATTTTGTTTCGGGAGGGGCTTTGCTAACTTTCGGGGGGGGCTTTGCCTGAAAATGTGAAAATTCTGCAAGATAGTTCATATACTTTACTATAGTAAGTACGATTTCGGGGGGGGGGGGGCTTAAGCCCGGAAGCCCTCCTAAATACGCCACTGTATATATGCAACACGTGCATTTGCGTGGAATGGCAAGCTTGGATGGTCCGGCAAAATCTGTCATAAGTATATTATTTAAATTAAATATTTCTTGTTGGAAACAGACTTCATGATGATGGTAATTACACTTACTAAGCTGACCTTCTATTTGAATACTACATTCATAAATTATGCTTAGGTTGCATTAGTTTAAGGCCACATGGACAATGCTAAAGCAAATGATCGAATAAATCCGAGCACAAATTCCTTGATTGTTCTCAAATGCAAGAATTCAATTCTCGAATAGTAGTGAATATCTGTTCCATTTTGTAAGTTATCAAAGTTTTGATATGAAAGTAGTCTTGTTTTTGTCAGAAGCAAGTTCCTTATCATTGAAGATAGAAATAAGTTTTTTAAAAAATGTTAGAAGATGTAGAAGAAAAATCAAGAAATAAAGATAAAAGAGCTAGTTGCACTGGAATTGCAAACTGATACATTGAGATTGAAGCTCGATAGTGAAGTCTATAAAAAGGATTACCATCTTTCCTCTGCAGGTGTGTTTGTTTTATCTTTCACTATCATAATAGATTAACATTTAAAGAAAAAAAAACAGACACAACGGAATTGCATTTTTAGTAAGTATTTAAGCCTTTCTGAGTGCGACTGCATTTACCCTCACCTTTGTTGTTCATGCTGGAGTAGCATACTTAAAATTATGACTTCTAAGATTTGTTCTTTCTGGAGAAACGGGGAGGCGGCAAATTATGCCATTGCACGAGGCGACAAATTGACTAGGACCTGAATATAGGATGACTCAATTTGAAGTAATGCAGGGTGTTTCAAATTTAATATTAGGTTTTTGAAACTTTGTAGTATCTATTACAATTAACTTACAATTATAAATTTTATATAAATGAAAGAGCAACTCAAACAGTTTTGTACGCACGCATGCACATGATTTGTTTCTTCTGTCTGTCGTTAGAAAGAGCAAGTAGCAAAGATGGATACTAGAGAGCAGAAAGCTTTTTGTTTTAATAAAGACTGAACCTGTACAGTGCAACCGTCTGTGTGAAGAATATTAAGGAGACGCTTGCAACTACGTCTTTATCGTTTGCAGTTGCTACAGGTCTAAAACCTACAGACTACGGTTTACGTGCCAATTTCGCAAGTGAAATATTCCTGCATAACAATGAAGATTTTCTGGATCGTGTCGTCTATAGTGATAAATCGACTTTTCACCTAAGACCTAATGTGAACAATCATAATGTTTGCATCTGGCCGTCAGCAAATCCTCAGAAGATGGTACAATTGAAACGAAACTCCACTAAATTGAATGTGTTTTGTGCCATATGGCGGAAAGTTTATGGGCCTTTCTCGCCTATCGACTAGATGTGTGCCGTGTGATGAATGAATCTCACATTGAACACTTGTAGCAAAGACTGTTTGAGGTGCTCTTTTACTTCATGCATTGCTTATAATTGTACCTAAAATGTAATAAGTACTACGAACCCCAAAATTTATTTTGAAACACCCTACATTTCTCACCAACAGTGTTGGAACTAAGATGTAAAAAGGAGAGAAAATTTTCCTTATAAAGTTATTGTTTACAACGATATTATTATTAGTCGAGACTATGACTACAACAACAACACGAGTTAGTAGTCAAAAAAATGTAATCAATTGTGTACTCGGTGGGCCAGGTGGCCAAAGTGGCACACACAGGTGTGTCACTTGTTTAATCCGCTCCAGTGTGGACACTAATTAAGATATCGGGATATTATTCTTGCAAAATATGGTTGGACTATAGTTTATCATATTAATTTCTTTTTCTTCTGGTGTCGAATTTCACCCCAGTAAAAAATTCGAGAATTTTCTAATTTCGAATTTCCTTTACTTTTTTTTTCCTTGTAGCTTCCTTCGTTGTAGAAAGACATCCTTAAGACTTGCCAGGTAGATACCTCGGATGGATACCTAACTGTTGACATCAATTGGACGGGCCTGCGCGTAGTGTTGCCAATTAGGGAATTTAAAATTCTCCTATATTTGGGCAAAAAATTAGAAATTTTTGTTTATAAATCCGTAGCTATACGTCCGAGTGCAAGTCAACTTACGCCAATCGAACATTTGTCCTTACTTAACAAACGAAAGTACAGATCGTTACAATGGGGTAATTAGGGGACGCACGTAAAATTCGTATTTAGGTTCTAGCCCTTGATTTTTCTAGTTTTTCCTTACTTTTCTGTTTACCGTAATATATTTTTGGTAATTAGAAGCTTTGTTCCTTAAATATTCCCATAATACTTGTAGGATATATTAGTGGTGTACCAATGTTTAATTTAAGATAGTTTGCGTCTGTCTGGTTGCAGTGTTGCCAGCTACAGAATATTTTAATTCCAGATTTTAGGGGGAAATTTTGGAAAAATTATATGTTTTGTCTCTATTATTTACCTCTTGTTGGCTATATCGGAACAAACGTACCAGTATCTGAAAGTCTCGTCTTTGCTCTACACAACGCACTATAGAAAGTTTCAATAATGTGAATAGGGGAAGTACAGTTGAGGTTTACAGTGGACCTTGTTCTCTAATTGGAAAGATAACTGATTTTTTTTTAAGGTAGAATGAGATATTTTTTATTGACATGCTTACTTTATTAGATATCGTCACAAAACTTGTAGGATATATTAGAGGGATACCAAAGCTTATTTTAAGATAGTTTGTGTGTGTCTGATAGTAGTGTTGCTAGCTACAAAAAAATTTAATTCCAGATTTTAGGGGCAAATTTTGGAAGAAATTCCATTTTTTATTTCTATTATTTCCTTCTTGTTGGCTACATTCGAACAAACGTACCAGTGTCTAACAGCCTCATCCTTAGCCTACACAGCGAACCATAAAAAGTTTCACTAGGATAATTAGAGGAAGTACAGTTGAGGTTTATAATAAACCATGTTCTGAAAATGGTAAGAAAATGGTGAATTTCTGAGGTAGAATGAGATTTTTTTTTTAAATTTCATGCTTACTTTGTTATATATCGCCATGATACTTGTAGGATATATTCTTCGAGTACTACGGTTTATTTTCAAATAGCTTTCGTCTGTCTGATGGCAGCGTTTCCAGCCAAAACAATTAATTCCCGCTATTAGGTGAAAAATTCGGAAAATTTTCCTTTTCCCCTCTATTATTAGCCTCTTACTGGCTACATTGAAACAAACGTACCACTACCTGAAAGCTTCCTCTTTGCCCTACAGAACGCACCATAAAAAGTTTCAATAGGATAATTAGAGAAGCTGTACCCCGGCATATTTGATTTTTGCCTCTGAGGCGTAAAAAGTGTCAAAATTTCATGTGTATGACAGAATTTTTTCTTTCCCCCTTTGGATAGAAGCCAGCGACTTCAGAATTTCACTGCACCTTGTCAACACACCAAAGATTTGTTTAGGTGACTTGAACTCATATAGCAGCAGTGGTGCTAGATACAAAAAATTTTTGAATTTCGGTTGGGGAATTTTTTGTAAATTTTCACTCCTACATTTCCCTCAATAATTTCCCACCCGTAGGTAACACTGCAATGCAACTTACACCAAAAAATAGCCACATCCATTTTCTTAAAAACAAGGCCTTAACCATATCAATCGAATGAATAGTTTTTGAGCAATAAGTCACTAACTGGAAATGTAGGAAAACGCCAAAAATGACCTGGGACCGAAAGGAATAATCACACAATTTTGCTCGTATAGGTTCAAAGAAGCAAACGATTTGTAAGTTACGAGGGCTTCGACTCAAGTTCTGTTGATTATTTCAATAATCTGCAACATAAATCAATAAATAGTAGTTGCCAGAAAAAAAACAGACTTTTGAAAAAAAACATGAAAAAGAACGATGTTTTTTATTGAAAAAAACTTCACAGAAAAAAAACCGTTTTTTTACAACACTACTTGTGATGCTAACCATTTTTTAATTTTCTCTCGGGATAATTTTGTTTTACGTTCTAATGTACTAACACTGGATAAAGATGCAGGATCTGAATACTTGTAATAGATTTTTGATAATTTTGTCATTTCTTATTTACATTTTATATTCTTTCCAATACCGAAATACGTTAGCTGCAATTGCGGGAGATACTGCAGTCGAAGAAGAATGCCGTTTTCGAATTTTACTGCCAGTCACTTTCGGGGTTGTAAAAGCAGGTGAAGGCGGTCCTGGTGTACGTGAACTAATAAATTCCCGAGGAACATTAATATCATCCAATAACGTTTTAAATGGCTGTAATCCTACTGGTTGTGTTGAATATTTCCGTGTACGAACGACATCATTTACTAAATCGATAATATTGGAACCGGGAATGATATTTCCATTGATAGCTACTGTACCTGTTTGATCCCACGAGATTTTCTGTGAATTAATGAGTTGTTTAAGTAATAAATCCGTTTTCCTTCGAAGTGTTTTTGGTACTGATTGTAATATGTCGGGTACAAGAGTTAAAATACCACTATCTGTACGACTACTTGCATTTTCTGAGTCAACAATGGGTAAGGCAATAGGATTTTCCGGTGTGGGACCCGATTTATAATGTAAATATTGATGTAATACTTGCTGATAAAATTTCCATTTTTGTTCTCTACTCAAATCTGTACGATGTAAGATTTCGCTCATATCTTTATCTAGTCTTGATTGATGTGCTTCATGCGTCTTTAAATTAGATTGTATTCTATGAAGTGCATTTTCTGGAACTAATAGCATTTTACGTAATTCCGACATGTTATCTTCCAAAAGTTGTTGAGGCTAAGGCACCAATGAGTGGCCCGAGAATTAATGGAAGTAATGCACCACCTTTCTGTAGTAATAATTTCTTTTTCTTTTTAAGAGAAAGTTTTGAGGAGAGAGCACGTAAGATCTTCTTATGTCTACGGAGCCTTTGCTTCTGAATTAATGATATGGGGATATTTCCTTTTATAGTATTTTTTGCTACTTGTGATATGGTACGAATCAAATCACCCGGTGCGTTTTGAAGAATAACTTTCCGATCGGATGGATTGCATTTCGCAAGCGTGCAGAGCGTATTATAATGATGTTTTACCTTCAACATCTTGATGCTAACTAAACATAAAACGGTGTGGCCGCGTTTTTAACACTACTGTACACATGCATTATTTCTCCGGGAAATATATTTGTTCTCAGTCGTAGGGCATCATGTGTTTGTTGTGTAAGATCAAACAATAAATACGTGTGTGGTTTTTGTGTAATTTCCTCAAAGACATTTATGAGTTGTTTGCTTTCACGAGGCATAATTTGTCTTGCTAAATATTCAATTTGTAACTTATCACGTGGATTCTTAAATACCACTATATAATGTGCATTTAAACTAATATCTCGAGCATGCCGGTTTTTTGGAAATAAATTTTAAACAATAAATATTACGGTTAATTTCTTGTGGTGAGCGTACTTGGTAAATAATTTGGCCACATCGTCATTTGTTTCTGACATTAAATCATCTAATATGAGTAATGAATTTTCACTTATATCAAAAGTATTCGTATCGGGGATTCCTTCAACCGGGTATTTTTGCATCAACGTCCAAGTTTGGTATAACTGCGCCATAACACCATACAATTTCTTTAAAGGAAACATTAAACATATCATTTCTTTCTTTGATTAATCGATTCACAAAGTGAGTTTTACCAGCACGGGAAGGACCAGCTATGAGAATAGTGCACGGATGTTTAAAACGTAACATCTTCGTTGCAAATGACACAATGTGATAGAAACTCTGCTTTTTATTCCCCAAAAAACGAGTCTCTGGCCAATCATTTATGAGATCTATAGCCATACGGAACAGTAACACTTCTTGGTACGTCATCACAATGTCAGCGTCTATTCGTCTGCGTTTACTGGTCACCATTCGATGTGTCTTTAGTTCTCTTCGAGAAAAGATGCGCAAATCTGGTTTCCGAACAATTTTGGATGGCATTTCGATTACAGTTGCCTCCCGATTCCCCGTCACTAAATCATAAAAACTATCAAAATTAATTTTATCACTTGTTCTGTGATTTAATGTTATTCCACGTATTTTATAGACATATTTCATTTCCCCACTAGCATTGCGTAAAGCGTAGGCGTAATTCTTTGCACCTAATGCTATTACTTTACGTATTTCCCAACCTTCGGGAACTTCATTTGTTAACCCACCCAAATACGAACTTAATTTTAATGGGAGTTGCTCATCTTTTCTTTGTATAAACATGATACTGTCCGTATCGCAATAGATTACATTCTGTTCTCCAACACTTGTTAGTAGATCATACAGCCACAGTCGTGCCCATGAGGTTATAAATGCTGCCAGCACAACATTTGAAAATCCTAATGGGATATTTTCACTCTCACAGTCTTTATATTGAACAATTAAATGAGTTTCACCAACTGGTGTTACAGCTTGAATTTCATATTTAGGATCTGTTAAAATTTTTAAAAAATCCTCTGCTGTATCAACCATTGTGCACTGTGAAAGGTCTGTTCTTTGTCCCCATTTCCCGTACAGCGAATTCAAAAACAGTTTCGCTGTACTGCGCAGGCCTGGATTATATTCTATGTTCTCATAATTTAATTGTATTCCCTATGCCTGAAATATTCTTGAATGTACTTCTCCTGCTCTTCTTTTGTACTGCATTCTGCAGGAAAGCCTGAAGCTTCTTGTTTCATTTGTAAAAAGGATTTCACATATGACCCAAATAATCCTTCACAAACATCTTTTTCCGGGACTAATAAATCAAACTCCCATATTTCATGAATTTCAATTAGCTCATACCCATTGTCTAATGCTTTGTGCAGTTCGGGGGTACAAAACGTACCGGTAATGATACGTTCAAGATCTATGTGCGTACATTCATCATCATTTTGTTCATCCATGCACGATTTACACAATCCAAAGATTAATCTTCCTCCCGTAACATAAGGGAGGATTGGAAAATATAAATCGGAGGGTGGAAGAACACTGCATTTTACAAGTCCATGAATGTTTCGTACATTGGGGAAATTAGGGCCATTGTGTACTTTAGGTACATTCACAGGCATGCCTCGTTTACACATTGTTGCGGGGTAAAGCGAGGTGACATCTACGTAAACTACGTATTCGTCCTCTGCACAGTCTACATATAACTTAAAATTTTCTGTTCTACCTCCTTGATAGGCAGATTTTGGAATGAGAGGATCACGAATATGTTTGCACCGTTGTTCGAGGATCTTCTGTATATGTTTATCACGTTTTACCATTGCATCCCATTCACATTCCCAAATTTCTATTAAATTATAACCTAATTTTTTCAAATAGTTGCGGCAGTGCACTGTTTGTTCGTATCTCTTTTCAAAAGTGTTGTACGCACCATTTTCTTTGCATAAAATGCTATTTCTATTATCTTTATAACAGCTTTTACAGGAATGCCAGTAACATCCCATGAACTGATATATAGTGTTTGTTTCAGCGTCAAAACCATCGACTTTATATCTGCCAAACCGTTCCTCCAACGCATTATTCGAAGTAACAATAGATCTCTTTGTTACATGTTCCATATACTTCAACCATTTTAATGCTTTAATACTCTGTTGTTGAGTAAGTTGGAACCCGTTTGGAGGAATAACTGGAATTGTGTTTTCAATCAGGTGATGACACCGGTACGTCAACATTGCTAGACTAGCGATCGTCGTGCTGGAAATAAAACATTGAATACCATTTGTTTTCTCTTCAATCATGGAGGTAAATTTAATTACTGCCTCCGCCAATATACGCACATCGTTCCGGCAGTACTCCATCAATTCTTTCTGAAAATCAAAAATATCACCATTCCGTACTCGCTCTTCATGCCACAGCATAAGTTCTGCCCGGTCTGCCGTACTACGTGAGTCTGGGTCATAATAATACAATGCCGGCCATTGTCCAACATAATTTTGATGTTCCTCTGTATTAAAGAGGTATGGAAAATCTCCTTTTCTCAATTCAACATTCAATCCTAAGGTTTTCGGTAATTTGGATAATTTTACACCAAGATAAAGAAAAGTGTCCCGAAAATAAAAACGATTACTAATACTAATTTGAAATATCTTTTGACCGTGCATAAGAACATGTGGAGTTATTTTTTGTTTCTCAATAAGTGTCCGCACACAAAATAGGCCATCATATCGCGAATTATTGTGAGCAAGTGCCACAATGATCTGATACTCTGGCCTTTCCATAAGCACATGTTCAATAAACGCCTCCATGGTTGTGAAAGAAAACATACGGTTCCCGGATATTTCATCTCCGCACTTGAAACATAAACTATCTACTCCAGTATTTATGCAGTGGAAACATACATTCAAACAACAACATAAATTTACGGCATGTTCCCGTTCACCTTTCTCATTTGGTGTTAATAGCATGGTTTCCACATCAAATATAATGTACAAAAACCGTTCAGTGCGTTTTAGTTTACACTTTTGAACGAAACATCGATGGCCAACAGTTACGTGCACTTTACAAAGACTACAATAGTAGTCGCCGCATACATGAGGAGATTTTCTTTTTCTCACATCATAAATTACACCACATGCGTTACACAATTTCACGTAATCACATGTGGATTTCTTTACTTTATTTAGTGTTAAATGGTTATTAAAGCAAATGCCTTCAGCAAAGTTTCTATTACATTGTGTGCAATGTACCAATTTCGCGTTAGTTTCTTTACCATGAAAATGTTCACAGTACAAACATCTCATCTGACATTGGTGAGCCGCACGTGTTTCATAAAATCCTTCCAAGCACGAAAAGCAAAACTTCTTCTTACCCATAAATGAATTAATATTCTTAATGGGCTGGAAATGGCCCACAGTATCCCCTCTCTGATACAGAATAAATATCTTTTTCTCCGCATTTATTCCTGGGTAGCGTACCACAGGTGTTCTGGAATCTTCCGGTAATTCATATACTACAATTTGATAATTCTTTTTCACTAAATAAATTTGAAATGCAACTACATCTTCCAAATCAAATCCCTGTTTCCGTTCAACGTACATTTTTGCATCGTTACACAATTTTTGTGCTTTATTTTCCCATGTTTTGCGTGTAGGCAGGGTCATATCATATAAAGCCTGCTTACTTTGTTCATGCTTTGTAATCCAATATACTATGGATTTTGACAGACAAAGAAAATCGCTAGCCTTTGTGGCCACCACATGATCCTTGAGAAAAATACTCATTTCTGCATATTTTCTTACCGCTGCGCGTTTAGGTATACCCTGTCCGTGTAATCCATCAACGATATCAAACCGGAATTCTAATTGATTCCCTAAAAGAAATGATTCATTGCTATTTAATACGTTTTCCACCGTTTTAAGAACCACATCGGTATTCAAATTTTGACGTTTTCGCCATGGAACAAACACTTCTTTATTCAGGAGATCTCTGTCGGAATTTATTCTTAAACCGACAAAATCGTGGGGACGTGTATCCCTCAGAACGGTAGAAAGCGCATAATCCATCATGGATGTAATATAATCCATGGGATTTGTAATTATATGTTGCACCGTTGGTTTTACAATAATTTCCACCCCTTTCATATTGAAACGCGGGTACTCTCTCACATTTCTCCCCACAATTTCAAACATATTACACTCTCTTTCATTCCCTCCATACCCTCGCAATGGAGGGTGCTGAGAAGTTGTGGGCCGCATATCTTCTGAATAATGTGCACTATTCAGACGATCAACACGCGCATTTTCTTCCTCAATTTCTTGTAATTTTTGCCACAACATCTCTGTAAAGTCAGTTTCGGAATTTTGAATTTCTACTGGTTCATCCAAATTAATTTCATTTAATAGTGCCCAATCAATATGTAATGAGTCATCATCATCATCATTATCTTCTGATTGAACATTTTCTCGATTTCCCGTAAATGAAAAGAACGCGGATACACTTTTGTCACTCACTCGCTCTAACTGCCCCTTCTCAGAGGCCATATAATTTAAATATGACATAAATGCCGCATCATACAGTCGACCTTCACGGAAAAATCCGTGGTCAAAAAGCTCTATTTTGTCCGCTGCTGAGCGAACATTATTCAGTATGATATATTGATTATTTTTATAATATAGGTACAAAAGCGATAGTAGATCACTTACAATTTCAGACGATCCAACATACCCTGCTGCTTGCAGGTCCACTACCTGCTGCCACGTATGTAAAACACGTTCAGCAGTATCCAACCCTCTCAGTCTTCCCTGGAAAATGGTTTCATCAATCACGTTAAATTCCTCGAAGTAAAACTCCATTTTTTTCTGTAAATACAAGACAAAAAAAGTGCAATCAATATATGTATACAATGACTAAAAAACCTGAAAACAAACAAAATTTTGAAAATAATAATAATAATAATAATAATAATAATAATACTTACCGAATATTAATTTATCTCTGTTTAAGTGATAATCCAATTGAAATCCACGTCGCTCTCTGCTTTTTTCTCGTTTCTATCACTTATATGCTTCAGCACCTAAAACAGAAAAGAAAAAAAAATGCAATTAGTTACCGTATTACTACGTTTCAAATTACAAAATATGATATTCAACGTAACACTAACGCTCAACCATATTGGCTTTGCATGTAAGAGAGCCATGGTTCGATTCGCGATGCAGATTCTGTTAACTACCTATCCAATATAAGTTTGTAAAATATACCATTTATAACTGAAAAAGGTCTACAATGCAAGCAAGTGTGCGGTTCTCCACCTGGGACAGTCTTGGTTCGAGTTCCGGCAGTATCATGGGTCCCTGCTCAATAAAACTTCCCATATACTTTCTAAATACCAGTTATACGTCTTACACAATTCATAGCTACATATAAGTAACAACATCTGCTAAGCAAAATGTTTGTCGTACGGCTTTTCACGTGGAATAGCCCTGGTTCGATTCCCGGGAGCGCATTCTGCTAACTTTCTGTACAATATAATTTATATATACCGGTTATGTCATACACAATTCATAGCTATGTATAAGTAATAAGTTCACACTTCAAGCATAAAATTTAGCGTACGGTTCTCCACCTGGAAGAATACTCATTCGATTCCCGGTGCAATCATTAATAATGATTCCCTGTACCCTTCATACTACATTATACTATATCTTAGTCAAGTTATAATTCCATAAAAGTACACCGAGTCATATCATTTTCAATGCCGGAAAATCCACAATCAATTTCCGATAAAACCAAACACTTCCGTCCCCTTATACTCCTAACAATTACAATATGTCCCTTTCCCATATAAAAATGAACAAGTATAATACAAGAAAACTACAACGTTAGTACTTACCAATTTTCCAATCTCTCCTAGTAGTAAAATATCTTCTTCGCAAAGTTAACACTTGATGTTCCTGCTGTCTTCTTTCTAAATGTACACATCATGCAAATGCATCGGTATTTATATGCCCTTCAATCTTTCCAGAAATTTCGAGTGTGTTCTTTCCCCTATTCCAACAATAATAAATTTAAAAAAGATCTGGAAGTTTCCAGTGCTTACTTTCACTCATTCCAACGATCCAAATTTCTAGAATGTTCTCCAGCAGCAGCTGCCGCGTTACATGTGCTGCATATTAATGAATTACCTTGTTCTACGTGTGTGATCTGCATATTTTATTTCCGAAAGGTCTTTTCTGTATTCTGCTTGTCCAATTAACATTTCTTTTCACCGGAAACATTTATTATATGTCATGTTCTCTATACAACCTCCGGCCGCACCTGCATACATTATGTGTCATTAATATGCGAAAAAAGGGTGTATCCATTTTTCAAACGTGCATTAGGAACTGCTAAAATGTCAGAAATGTCCTCACTCATGAATATTTATGAGTGAGGACTAGATGGTAACAATCTACTGAACTGAGCTATGTTGTGAATTTCATATACGCCAAAACCCATCGTGCTTCGTATCACATGATGTGTTCACAAGTCAGAAACACTTGAATGGTTAAAATGAGAAATATTGAGGATCTTTACTTCGTTGATCATGACTTTCAGTCTGGTCGGGAGGTTAATAATAATAATAATAATAATAATAATAATAATAATAATAATAATAATAATAATAATAATAATAATAATAATAATAATAAATTAATAAATAAAATTCCTGATGCCCAATTTAAAGCTCTGAAAGTAGTAGCGAATTTAGAAGGTACAAACTGGGGTCAGCAGCCAAAATCCAGACTATGATAGGTATATCATGAGTTTACTATAAACTTTAAAAAATATATAAATAATAGCTTAAATTATTTATGTCACTCAAAAACATGGGGGGCCTAGGCGCCCCTGTCCTGATCTTGATCCGTCACTGTCTGAAAGCTTTTCATTAAAGTACTGCAAACCGTTAGTGAATAACGTGCAGGGGCGCCATCTTAGAACAACAGTTCCAGTGCGTTCATCTTCCAAGGTTTTCTGATATGCGTTCCTGTTTCGTCAAGGAAGAAAGAGCCGATAAACCTTTTTCCATTTTCCGCACCACAATATGACTGTGGGTCACCACCATCAAAATCAACTTGAATTCGCTCTTCCACACTGTGTGACATCATTTACCTATAACCGTATAAAAAACAGAACAAAAATTAAGAACACTGGTGTCCACACATAGGAGCCTTTAATTATTCTGGAAACTGAAAAGATAAATTATTCAGTACTTACACTTAGGAATGCGCACGAGACAAGTTGAGACAGGATTTTCCTGACAAAATTCGAGTCGAGACACGGCTCTTCCAGAAATATACATGTTTCGAGTCGAGAAATCACATTTACAGCTCATTTTCGAGACGAGACAGCCACAAATCTTGTCTTGTGCGCATCCCTACACTATAATTCTTTGTTTCTCTAAATATAATTTATAAGTTGACTTGTAGTAAATGTAAGAATTGTATTAAAAATAAGTGCATGCAAACGGAAGAAGATTAAAAATAATCAATGAAAGATTAATTTAATGGCATTTTTTTACTTTTTACAGATAACTAAGAAGTACAATCTCAACATGAAACATGAACGACTTTATTTGTTTACTAAACTATTTTTTCTTTATCACGTTGTTGAATAGTATATCAAGCAAA
The DNA here is from genome assembly GCF_964235325.1 of Thermobia domestica. NCBI lineage: Eukaryota > Metazoa > Arthropoda > Insecta > Zygentoma > Lepismatidae > Thermobia > Thermobia domestica. The sequence continues at coordinate 212,766,619 of NC_137462.1, read as the reverse complement.
ACATACGCAAAACCGAATTATTATTATTATTATTATTATTATTATTATTATTATTATTATTTGCTAAGTAATTGAGTGGTTTCCGATATAAACCTCATAACAACGAAAATCACGATGTTTTGAATGTAATAAAATAAAATAAAATAAAATCGAATTTTCCGACGTTGCGTTTAAATACTCTGTACGCATCAGGAATTTTATCTGAATGCATTGAAAGATACCAAATGATATGCTCTGACTGTGCGGATGGAAAATACATAGGACTACTGGGGTTTTGGCGGAATTAAATAAAAATTCCACTGTCCAACGCATAGGACTGGTTGTGGTTTGGTGGAATTAAATAAAATTCCCACTATCCAATGCATACTAATACTAATGGGCCTACAGACTAGGTGCTTCAGATTAACAAACTGAAAATGGTGTCCCGGAACGTCCCGCCATTTTGAAATTGTCCGTTGGATCGCCACCAAACACTATAAGGCAATTTAGAATAACTCATGCTTCTTTCCACAAAATTTCAGTACTGAAAATGACCTCCTGTAGCCTAGATGCCCACCTTTTGAAATATTCTCTCTGATCACTCTCAAAAGCTATACAACTGTTGAGTGTCTAGTGCTTCTATCCTCAAAATGCCCGGTTAAAGGAACGAAAATTCCGCCCTTTAGTGTGGATGGCCGCCATTTTGAAAGCTGGCCGCCAGATTGAAATTTGACGCCGGATCGACGACAAAATGTATACAACAAATTTAGAGTGAATTGTATTTTCACTCTAGAAATTGGAACTTAAAAGTTCGAAAATGTCATCCTGTAGCGTGGATTTTGAAAACAGCTGCTATCTGGAAATGTTTGTCGGATCGCCGTCAAAATCTATACCGCAAATTTAGAACATCTCGTACTACTGCTAATCGAAATTTCTAGTTCAAAGATTGAAAATGGCGCTTTGTAGCGTGGATGCCCGCCATTTTGAAACAATAACCGTCATTTGGACAGTGTACGTCGAATTGCCCTCAAAAGCTATACAGCAAATTTCAGGTGTTCTCTGCTTTCATCCTCGAAATTTCAAGTTAAAGGACTGATAATTGCGCCCGGTAGCCTGGTACAGACAGACAGACAGACAGATAGACAAACAGACCAACGAACAAAATTGTAGATCGAGTCGTCCCAATAGCCCCGTGTTGAGCAGAGCGCTCTCGCGGCAGCTGCATGACTAGTGGTGTTCTTGCTAGAAGCGTTCCAGACTTGTGGGGCCTTATGAGACATTTTGACGTATGATTAGCGTCATACTAAAGTACTGACTACTGCAGGAAACATGTTAGTCGAACTCTTTAGTATGACCCTAATCACGCGTCAGAACGACTCTGCATAAGGCCCGTGGGGCTATTGCCGAATAGCAGTATTTTTTTAGAGGCTTCTAGAATACGGTCTCTCGTGTGTTTTTGATAAAATTGGTTGTTTAATCCTGTGTGTAATGCTGCACAATACATGATTTTTATTTCTTTTGAAGTTATGGTGTATTTTTTGTTTTTGCCAGCAGTCTTTGTAATGCTCAGATAGTTATCAAAATAATGAAAAGACCCTTACAAAATGCCAATTATCTTATTAATACGTTGTTGGATCAGCTTAAACTTGTAATACAACTTATATTCATCTTAGAATTCAAGACGAATAATTCATGAATCTTTCTAGAGAAATAGTGAACCATTTTTCAAGCAGTGTAGCACTCAGGTGGATTGACAATGGCGGAGGAGGAAATCTATATCGAACTCGATGCTCTAAAATTGACCACAGCTGTTTATATTGATCAAGTCGAAGTTTGCGTGGATCAGATCAACCAATGAAGTTCTGCAAACCATGCCTGAACAGGCCTGGCTGTGTGTATCATCACCGCAGTAATTCGTCCTTTGAGAGTAATAATAAGACGGACAGAATAACATAAAAAAAGGTTTTCTCCACCTAAGGGCGCGACCCTCAAGGAGTTGCGAGAGGCGTTCACCGGAGTCGCGAAGATAAGCGGAAGAGATTAGTATAATTAGAATCTAATAACGGAAAATGTTTTTAAATATTATTTTAAATTTTGTTCTGAAAGGCATATTTTTTAAAATTTTTATACATACTTTTAAGAAAAACAAAAATAGGTCTACTAAACATTTTCAACAGGTGCAGAGTTGTTTAAAAATCAATTTAAAAGAAAGAGGTACCTACATGCGCAAAAAAAGCGCGTATACTGTATCTCTCGATTTTCGCATTTATTCCATTTTCCTTACGTTTATGAGTAAAATCCAGTTATTAATATGTGGAGATAATAGAAAGCAATCAATCTAAGGAGATATTTCAAAAAATATATAATAAAATAATAAAATATAAACAAAAAACAAAATTACGCTCGGTTTTGTGTATACTGGCAATCATGCTCTCGAGGGATTTTTCAGTAGCAGAGCACGATTGCGAAGGGAAATTGACAATAGGCAGTGAACGAGCTGGCGGAAGGAACTGGAAAGTGGAGAAAAATATTGAATTTATTGGTTTAAAACTATTGTCTAGATAATTTGCCAACTATAAATTAGTTTCTGTAACTAAGATGTCGTACGAAAATTAAATTAAACTTAAAACTAAAATTAAACAGAAAAACTCTTATCTTAAGGGTCGAAGCGATACGCACCATGGTTATGAGCATTATTTGTTAAAAAAGAGAGATCAAAAAGAACTCAGTGGTTAGGTGGATAGAGTGGCGGACTAGCAGTTATTTTATTACTTTGATACGAGATCGAATTCCATCCCATCCCATATATATTTTTTACAAAATATTATACGAAGTGTATAATTTTGATATTAATAAGAACCGGAACAATATAATAAGCAAATAACCTATTGATAGTATCCTTTAATCGACGTATTTATTCAGTACTATTTATTCAGTACGTATTTATTCAGTACGTATACTATTTGAACCAGCTATTGTTTTCAGTTTATTGTCTTTTATGTTACACCTCCCCTACCCGTTCTTGAAGAGCAGAGAACTCACTTTAGATTCGTGTGTCAGGAACAGGAAAAAGAACATACGCGACCTGGACAGTCTTTTCAGCCTTACCCGTTGTTACATCGACATGACGTTACATCGAATGTTAGAATAGCTTATTGTCATGAAAAAAGGAAGAAAGGAAAAAGCTGATGTCAAATTATCGTTTGTGTGTGGGCTTGTTTTTATTTCTTTTTAGAATATTGATTTTCTTCCTTTCTCTCTCTCTCTTTTTCTCATATCCACAAGTGCCAGAAATGCTTTCGTTAATAAGTCTATGTAAGGAATAAAGAATGCTTTCGTTGAACGAAACTAAATTATACAGATCTGCGTATGTATGCGGAACACGAATATTTACAAAAGATAACATGAATATGAACGATAATCATACCATATTTCTAAATTATACAGTAGCGTAAAAAACTGATATTAAAATGATATAACAAACAGGCATAAGCTTTTTTTCTAGCATGGCAACACATTAAACGTAACTCATTAAATTTTGGGGATTACAAATTATCACCTTTCTTATCGTTGTATTCCTATTCGTTTTCACGTTCGAGTGACGAAAGAAGAAATTGTAGTGATAGTGATAAAAATCGAATTCCAGATTTCCATGAATTCAAGTTTCACGCCCCCATATATCGAAAAAGTGCTTTTGATGTCAGTCTATCTGTTCGTCTGTCGGTTCGTCACGCTTTTACATGCATTCAAATAGAGGCCATACGGTTCGGCGTATCTGGACCGAATTCTAGATATGAACTTTTTATAACACTTTATCGTTTCGAATTCTATATCCTCCGACACCTAAAAATAAGGGTAGTTTACTGAAGGATGAAAATTTAAAATAATTAAATTGTCTCAAAAACAGCTGCAAAGATTTTGCTTATTTTTTTTTTTACAAATATTTATTTTATTAATAACCCTTCACCGTAGTATGAATCATTGCTCTGAAAAAATAAATAAGGTGTAATTTACAGTATGGGATGCGTTTTTTTTTCGAACAATTTTCTCAATCACATTTCATAAATAAATGTATCATTAATAACCTAACAATATGACACAACTCGTTCGTCCTGTAAACATTCAGAAGGGGTAGTTTACTCTTAGTTTACTATTCTCCGACGATTTTCTCATTAACGCCTGACGCAATTTTATTCATATTTCATAAATAAATGTTACATAAATAACCTAACGATATGATATAATTCCATCATCCTAAAAAGCTAGAAGTAGTACGGTATTTTCGGAGCAAGTTTTACCCTACGATTTTGTCGAGAACGACTTAGGCAATTTTGTTCGTATTTGATAAATAGCATAACTCGTTTGTCCCGAAAAGATATACAAGGGATATTTTATTCTTGGGGATGATTTTTTGACGATTTTCTCAGAAAGTACTCAGACGCTTTTGCTCATAGTTCACATACAATTATTTCCTTAATAATTCTAATATATGGCATAAGTTATTTCTAACAGAAATTTGACCAATGGGTACTTGACTTTTGGACGTAAGTTGCTTCGAACAAAGTTTTCCAAAACACATTATTTTATTCGCATTTCCCAAATAAATGCTTCAGTAATAGCGGCAGCCTAACATGAGTCAGTATAAGAAATTCGAGCGAGAAAATTCAGTAAGTTTCATCCGTACCCATTCTTAAATATATTTTTAAATGTTACACCTAATCACAATTTTCCTAAGAAAATCGAAACTTCTTTTTAAATGTGCCTTGAAGTGGCCAAATGGTTGAAGTGCATTGGTTCTGGATTTGATTCCCGATGAGAGCTAGTGTATTTTTATCCAACGTTAAGGTATAGGTAATAAGTAGATGCAAAGAGAAAAGTTTTTAAACAAACCTAACCAAGCAAATGAATAATACAAAGAAATAATATAATATTACCAAATTATAGAAGAAACGTTGTTAAGAGGGAGAAGGAGTGTGCCACAGCGGCCGGAATATTGGTGTTCAATTTAACATGGGATCTCAACCATTTTTTAGGCAAATCACGGTTTCATTTCGTTCTTTCGCAAAAATGTCTCAGTAGCGCACTAAATATGATGCATCTCATTTTAAAAGTGCAATTTGAACGCTGTGTGTGATATTTTCTTCTTATAAATACAGATAATTATAATCCAAATTCCCATAAGAAAATGATCAAAATCAGACGGAAAAGTCTTCTGTTTTTTTACAGTAAGGAAAAGAGCTAAAAACTCCGGACTTTTTTGAGAATGGAGTACAATCTTTGTATTTGTGCGCTACTGTATTATTTTTTCGCTGTTTCCAAAGACATCCATTTCACAATCGATGAGAAATTATATCCTTCATAATTGAATCTACAGAAATCAGAAATCAGATTTTTTCGTGTTCACGTACTTGGCCGTATAACTGCTAGATGGCACTATAGTCATTCCTCATCCCCTTTTCCTTCTCAGCGGGAGCCAGTCCTTTTGAAAATCTACTTTGAACTTCTTAACAGGGGCGGGAGGAAGGAAATCATTGTGAAGAACGGGAACTTCAAACACGAGGAATGGCAAAATTTATGACCTCTTTGGTTGATGGTTTCTGTTTCAGCAGTACAGTGTGTTTGTAGATGGTTTCTGTGAGAAGAAGTAATTTGTGTTTGTAGCGATAAAGTCAACCTTTCGACAAAAATTTGTGAAGGAGAAGCCGAACCAAAGTCTTCGTTTATCTATTCCAAGAAAGAAATGAAAACTTCCTGCATTCTAAGAATATACATGCAAGAGAAAAAATAAGATACATTATTATAATCTTTAGGATAGATTAATTCCCGAAATATTCTTTGTTTACCTGTCAAAAAATCAAGAATAATATGGTATAAAGCTCTTTCATCAGCTTCCATCGTACAACATACTAGACACACACATTTATATACATACATACATGTACATATATATATATATATATATATATATATATATATATATATATATAGTGGCGGATCCAGGATATGATCAATGGAGGAGGTAAACCATAATTTGCCTCTTTATCCAGAGTAAACAGGATTGAAGCTTATTTTATCCAGTGTATACCTGAGCGTCAAGGGGGGGGGGCCTATAGCCTTTATAGCCACCCTTGGATCCGCGCCTGTATATGTATACTATTTACAGTGCCGGAGTTACGTGTAAGCGAAACGAGCTATAGCTTAGGACCCCGCTCTCTTGGGGGCCCCAAAATCTAAAGAAAAATTGGATTTCTAAAATATAAGAAAATTTAAAAAAATAAAGTAAAATTTATATATACGTAGCAACAGTGCTTCCTGCTGTGTAGCCTACGTTCGTGTAATTAATAGGGCTCCTTCTACCAGTCTGCTTCCTAAATTATCTCTAGTTTCTTCATTGCTGTATGTAGGGTGCGTATGTTCATCTGGACACATAAAGGACCCCATTACCTTCAACAGCTTGGGGCCCCACTAAACCTAAATCCGACTCTGACTATTTATGCATGTTTGCTCCCTCTTTTTTCGAAGCAGTGCTTCTTTGATATTGCTTCCAATTTCGGCAGGTTTTACCAAGGGGGGAAGAGTCCTTACTCATTCCAGGCATTCAAACTAGGGACTGGGCTACTTGCTTCCAACATTCTGTCCCCCATGTTTCCCGGTCTGAATCAATTGTCTAAAACCCATAAAACATTCAAATTCATATGTAGATGTTGCTCATCAGTGTCGACACTTAAATATTTCTCAATCAACGGTAGGGGTGTTTGGTATCCTCAATCTGTCTCCCTCTTATTAGCGGAGCGGTAGTAATATTCGGTAGTAATTCTTTTAAAAAAATGTTTTTTAATGTATGTAGTAACGCATAGGAAACTAAATTTTAATATACCCTAGTAGTATAGAAACGTACCATACGGTACCTTACCAAAATAAACACCCTATGCCAAGGACCGAAACATTAACAATAATAAAAAAAGATAATAAACATTTTAAAGATATTCTTTCATTAATCAAGTCGCACTTAAAAGTTTAAAAAAATGTTTATGCGTGACTAAAAAAAAGGGATGCGCTCTCATATAGGCTTACAGTTACTTTATAAATTCTTAAAATGACGCACTCCATTCTTTTTATTTAGTCTTGCATAAACAAAATTATTTTTAACTTTTTAGTGGAAATTTATTAACAAAAGAATGTCTTTTAAAAGGTGTCTTATCATTTTTTTTAATTCGTTGGACACCTTTTCCAAATCCTAAAGTGATATGCAACCAGGGATACCAGGGAAGGTTAAAGGCTAGTATTTATTTTAGGATAAGGAAGTTGAAAATAAAAACATATTAAAATTTGCTTTTAAAATAAATAGATATATTGCAAAGTATGAAAGTAAGAATGGAATATTGTATTGTCACCGGACTTACATCGCTCTGCAACAGTGCTTAGTTCTATGACGTCAGGAAACAAGTTCAATTTATACGAACACTTATTTAATGTTTGAAACAAACACCTGTTACATCCTTGTACACTCATGTCCAAAATGATTGTCGCATATCTATAACTGTCTTTTTACAAAAATATCATGTAATAATGATTTTGCAGGAGACTTTTAATACTGATACTATGTGTACAATCGGGAAATATATGTGGTAAATTTCATAGGAAAATACAGTAATTATAAATACGAAGATTAGAATGAGTAAAATACACCGTAAAATGTTGCTAAATGGACACGAAAGTTTTGTTTTCGTTTTATTGTTCTTATTTACTGCTCTTTTGACATGAAATTTTCCACATACATGTCTTTGCCAATTGTACGCATACTAACATTATAAGAAATACCGGGTGAATTCGTTATCAAATTATATTCCTACAATAACATATTTATAGACATGCGACAATAATTTTGGACATGAGTGACACATCTTTTAATTCTATTGTTAATGAAGTGGTCTATTTCCCCCAATAAAAACCAACATCAAGCAGGGCATGTGCTTCCTCCTGTCCTTCTAAGCCGGCCCCCAAGGCTGAATGTAACATTGCGGCTTTTTCCTGTTATAATAGGAAAAACTCAGGATGGTCATCAACTGGTATCGAACCCAGGACCATTCGAATGTGAAGGCGAGAGAGAGGGTAAATCTGGTGGTCATATTTTGAAAAGAAAATAAGGAAATGGATTCCACTAAAAAAAATGATTCACATTGTCAATACATTTCAAATCTTTGTCTGGGTTTTCTGCCTTTCAATTCCAAGTTTTTTTTTTTTTAAACCACGAAGGCTCTAAATAAATTAGAATATCGACTCTCCCGTGTGTGTGTGTGTGTGTGTGTTTTTTAAATATTGGCATGGTTCTTCATTTTATATCAGATTCTTCCCGCACTATTATGTTATTTACCATAGGTAGAATGCTTTGAGAAAGAGACAGGCGACAAGTGCTTTAGTTCTCTATGGTATGTTTGTGACCGTTGTAGATATTTTAGTGGCTCTCTGACAGGGAGCTGACGGCTGATATCATGTTCGTCCCTCTTATTTATTTGTTTCTTCAGTTCTGTTTCTCTTTTAGCCAAAAGAAAAGAATTTCACTCTTCTGTCCCATTTACAGCCGTAACCATCCCCCTCCTGCGCTGTCCAACTTTGACCACATGCAGGGGAAAACGAAGGAAAAGGACGGGTGCATTTGCTTTGACGGCATTTCAGCGACAACCCCATCTGTTGCCAAAATAAGGAAACACTTTGCACTGCGATATCTTCGATTTGTCAAGGTCACTTGACTCCCGCCGGCTCTTAATGTGAAATGTTCAACCGATGACTGTCAACTCCAAAGGTAAGAAAGTGAAACATGCAATACCAGGTTAATCAGTGGTATCTAGGTAAAGCTACCCTACTAGGAAGTGATTGAGATACCAAAAAATGTTGTAATCGCTGGGAGACATGTTAGGAGAATACAGTGAGTGAGAGAATAGTCTGCAACTCGTGAATAATCTGCACCTTCGTTGAGTATTGAAGTGCTTAAGCCTATATAGGTTTGCATTGAAATGAGTATTAATTCACAATATATGTTGAACATTACGGGGGGCTTGCGGACAGGTTTGCAGTGCATTTCAAGGGATTCGATATTATAACGATTCTAGCGAACTCCTGAGCCTTCCCCACTGTACACTATAAATTAAATTCGTACTTAATTAAAACTCTATTTGTTTAAATTTAACACTGATAAAAGTTATCACTTGTGCACTACGGGCAACAATCTGCCAGTAATTCTTTATTTTTGCCTTTTGTTTTAGCCCATACATGTCTTTGTTCATAAATTTTTGTCTATGGTTTTGCATAAACGTAGCGTGGACATTAAATTTTGACTTCTATGCCATATGCATCTAATTACAAACACACCTATAGAACGAACACAAAATCAAAAAATAAGGAAATCTCTAAAACTCTGAAATCACAGACCCAAATTGACTGACTGTTAAGTAAAACTGTTAAATCTGACTAAAGCAAGAAAAAGAAGGTATTAATGACCTGTGTTACAGTTTCAAACATATCATTCTGATATCAAGCCTACAATAAAAGTACATCATGAATAAAGGTGAATTTACAGTTCTGGAATACCAACAAATGATTTTGCTAGATGTAAATTTTGGGAAAACTTTTTTATAAGGCTTTAGATTTGTTTATTGGTTTGTTTGTTTATTGGCTTCCCCATGCCGTAAACGTCGCCAACACCGAGTGTCGCACTTGCAGGCAAATGTCGATCGTCGATATAGCGACGCGTCGAAGGATTGCCGCTCGTGTGCCACTAGTGGCAGGGATTCGTCGAGTCAAAGCAGATATCTAGAATCGGGGGTATTGAAGTTACCACCACGTAACAGCAAGGACTTAATTTTAATCCGCTCTCCTTTCATTTGTCACGGAGAATCGCAAAGGGACCACGCCACCACTAAGTGTGGCCTATTGCTACACGAATCCGCATTACAATGCCTTATGCATTACTCATTATCACACAACATTGCTCTAATATAAGACAAGTGCAATGTTGTGTGATATTTTTTCTTGGTATATCGTCATTGCTTAACAACTGAACGTAATAATAATAATAATAATAATAATAATAATAATTTGAATTTATTGATAATAAAGACCACAGCCGAAGACAAAATGGTCATAATTTACAATAATATACAATGAAGAATTACAAAGAAATACAAATAAAACAAAATAAATAAATTAAAAATACATCAAATCATCTCGACCAAATAGAAAATAAAAAATTAGCACATGAGTTTGACACAAGCTAAGTTGTAGAGTAAAGTTACGACATAAGCTCGATTAAATAGCTATTGAATCGACCATGATATATTATTAAGAAATAAAGTGTAATGAACATAATAAAAATGAACAAATTACAAAGAAAATATATGATAGTACACATAAATAGATATAAACAATGTACACAAGACAAAGACAATAAGAATTCAATAGACAATATACCAAACCATGGTGAATTTTATATATTTACTAAATAAAACATTCCAAATATTGTTTTTTAGTAAAGAAAAATTCGGATCAAACAGATCAATTTTGAGAGATTTTTTATTCATATTGTCAACACTAATAAATAGTGGAGAACCAACCAACTGATTGTTATAATCGGTAAACCCTAGAATTATACGGGGAACTTTAATATATAAATATTCAATTAAATTCATTCTAGCATGTATTATATCGTGAATAAATTTTATTTGCCTTAAATTTCTCCTAACTTCAAGAACTAGTAAACCAAGCTTAGCAAGAATCTCCCTATTAGTCATCTCGTGTAATGTAAATTTATATTTTTAACCAAGCCAAGAAAGAAATCTGGGCTGACTCAAGAACTTGAGTGATACTAGTAAGATTGCGATTCCAAATTAAACTAGCAAATTCCAAACGGGATCGAACGTAAGCACAATGTAAGATTTTACATGTTAAAAAGTCTTTAAAATCTTTGGCAACCCATTTGATAAGTCCCAGATTTCTTCTAGCTTTAGATACCATGGTAGAAACATGATGATCAAATAATAACTTGTAATCCATCATAACACCTAGGTCTTTGTTGACTGAAACAGCTTGAATTGTATGCTGATTTATTGAGTATCAAAAATAGGATATATTCGTTTTCCTAGAGAACGATACATGTTCAAGGGAAGTAAATTTTGTATGGACTATTGATAAACTGAGTTAATATCGGCTTGTAATTTAAGGTGATCCTGATTACTTACTATTTCAGAAAATATCTTCAGATCATCCGCGTATAGTAAAAAGGGACACTTCAAATATTTACCAATGCCATTAACATATATTATAAACAATAGTGGACCCAAATTGGATCCTTGAGGAACACCCGAAGAAATCTCGTACACAGATGACTTGCAACCCATATATCTAACTACAAATTTACGATCAAGCAAGTAGGAAGCGAACCAAAGTATCAAAGATTTAGGAATTTCAAAAGAATGAAGTTTCTTAAGAAGAATATAACGAAATATTTTTTTCAGATATACCTTTAGCACACTCAAAATAGATTGTATCGACTTGACCACGATTATGAACAACAGGGGAAACCAATGTCAATAATTTTTTCAAATTTAGTTCACTTGATTTACCTTTAATAAAACCATACTGTTCAGAAATAATACAATGTTCGACGGAACTATAAAGATATCTGTAAACAAGTTGATAAAAAATTTTAGGTATTACATCAAGAATAGAGATAGGCCTATAATCAGTTACGAACCTTCCATCAGTTTTCGAAATTGGAGTTACAACAACAGTTTTCCATACATTTGGATAGAAATGAGATGCTAAACTCCAATTAAACAATTATGTCAAAACTGGTGCAATTATTTCAGATATACCTTTAATTATAAAAATCGGAATTTGATCAAGACCTACAGAAGCTTTAACATTTAAAGTTTTAATATCATCAAGTACCTGTTTAGTAGAAAAGGATACTACACTACAGTGATCACTACAAAATTGACTGGCCATAAAAGTATCATTATCATCATTCATATTAATTTCATCTTTATGATAAACAGCTACAAATTGCTTGGCCATAGGTTCAGATAATAATAATAATAATAATAATAATAATAATAATAATAATAATAATAATAATATAATGCATGCAGAACAGTCCTTTCTATGTCTCTGTAGTGGTTGATGTCACCCCAAATCTTCCCCTCAAATATAAAACAGTATTGCGTAAACGTCTTTATCTTCGTCTTTATGTTTTTGTCTTCATCTGAAGTCTATAGCAGTCCAGATACACATTTCTAAGTTTATGAAGAGGACCCTAGTTTATGTTTTTTTTTTTTTACCGACTTTCTGTTTTTCATAAATAAAACATAATTGTAGAATATCGTATTTGAGTGTACTGGCACAATAGTCTCGTGTTCTTATATTGATGATGTTTCATGTTTCATGACAGAAAACTATAAAGTAGAGATGCGCCACATTAGGAGTAAATGTGTTGTAAATCTTTTACCTTATAAACGAAGATGGTATAATATTGTGACAAAGTATAAAGTGAGATTGTATTATGCAATATATCTTAAATTTGTTGAACTGGAACGAACAGAAAAGGTAGCAAAGAAAATATTTTTACAAAGAAATATTACTTTTCCTTCTCAACGTTTGGAGAAAGACGAACAATGTTTAATGACATGTTTAACATATTTTTGATTTTGAAATTAACCACTAAGCAACAAGCTATATTGCTGAATTTTGAATCCGATAAAATAAGCTGTGAAAGCTGAATCGTAGAGCTCTCACTTCTTTCACGTAGGGTCCCTGGTGCGATACCAGCACCTACCAATGGGGTTGCCAACCGTCCAGTATTTTACCGGACAGTTAAGTTTTTGATCTCCTTGTCCGGTGTCCGGTATGACCTCTAAACCGGATGTTAAATGTCTGATAACTTTTCCTCTTACGAGTCCTATTCTCTGTTTCACTCAGATTATTTGGAGTGACGAAAGGAATCGTTTGTTGATGAACATAGTTAAAGCAGAGCTTATGGATTTTGGTGAAGAGTTGAAGGTAGGATTTACCGAACTTATCCAAACTGCTAAAGTTCAACCTAAGTACATTTTCAAGAGTGAGTTAGCACTGCTTCATCCTCAGCTACATCTTTCAATTAAATAATGCATCCAGATCCAGTTAAATTAGGTAGGCATTATGAAACATTATCAGCCCCAGCGAAGCTGATAAGACTTAGTTTTCAAGTATATTTCGTGCACGCCATAATTATATTTGCTTTTCTGTCTTAAATACAATGTATTATTGAAGTTAAAATTCAAGAATTGCATATGGCGATTCAACCAAAACTGGAATAAGTAAGTTTAATGAATGCTTCAAAAGTAACTAAAGTAATTAAATTCGAACTCCGAATCGCTCAGTTTCAGGTGAAGTAACCCTTCAGGTTGTTCACATTTTTGAAGAGCGATGATGGCACAATCTTAGTATACTGCTCCAGGAGAGTATTCGGTACTTCCATTTTCAAAAATTGGCAACCCTACCTCCCAAATGGGGTTTTGTGGTAGACAAACACAGTGTGCATAAATTTATCGGGGTTCTGCTGTTTCCTCCGACTTTCGTCATTCCATTATCACTATTCATCTTATCATATCTTTCTCTCTTAGCCTCGTTACATGATAGTAGAACGTTAAACTAAAAAAACTCCTTATTGCCTTAGAGAAAGACGTACTTTATCATTCCTTGTACAAGTACTTACTACAAAGATACTAATCATACAAAGAACGTTCGCCTATGCAGTCAACAATTGAATACTGTTTACAGGACGAATATTATAAACATTGATTTCCATGTGTCGTGTGCTTTTGTGTACAATAATGTGCTAGCTAAAGGTAGGTGTTATTATTTCTTATCTTGGTGTAGTAGTGAAACAGCGAGTTGAGTTGAGTTGATTTTGAGTTTTACGTCCCGTTCAGCAGCGAGGCTATATGAGACGTGGACCTACTGATTAACGTGGAATCCGAACCACATGAGCTCCCGCCGGGAATCGAACCCGGGTGAAACAGCGAGAATGCCATATTTTCTGAGTAATCTTCTATTTCTATCTTTAATTTTTGTAATTGTATTCTAAAGTAACATTAAAAAGAAGCGGAAATAACACGTTCCCATGTTTCAAACTTATAAATTTCAAAAAAAAAAAAAATCTTTCTTTCTATTCACATCTATTTGTTTTACTGAGACGAGAGTTCAGGATAGCGGAAACCACGTAACGAACTGGATAAAACTTATACCGTAGGTGGGAAGGTTGTGTTAGTCAAAATTGAAGGAAGTAGGAACGCTTTCAAAATTTGAGCTCCTCCGTGGCTAAGCGGTTAGCGTATGCGCCTTTGGCATGGGAGACCCGGGTTCGATTCCCGGCGGGAGCTCATGTGGTTCGGATTCCACGTTAATCAGTAGGTCCACGTCTCATATAGCCTCGCTGCTGAACGGGACGTAAAACTCAAAATCAATCAAGCTTTCAAAATTTTAGTATGGAAGCCAAATAATAATAATAATAATAATAATAATAATAATAATAATAATAATAATAATAATAAATGTTAGGTACATCTAGATGGAGATGGGAGGACAATATTAACATGCATTTTGCAGAAATAGAAATGCAGAGTAAGAACTGAATCCAGTTGACTAAGGTTGGAAGTCAATGGAGAGTTTTCGTAATTGTTGAATTGAGACTCTTGGTTCCATAGACCATAGAATTAATTTTTAGTTAATTAATTATGCCTTGAACAATTTTATGATCTTCGATACTCCAAATTATTACAAGGTGTTGCATAGTCTATCTCTTTTAACCGAATCGTAGGTTTTTCTTAAAAATCTACTAATACCACGTGAAGAGTAAATACCCCCTTTACTATATTGATGATCTTATTATAGTATATGCATGATATTCCCAGTAATATAAGAATGCAAGATGAGATATTGTTGAAGATTGCAGAAATGGCATGGCATTTTCCCATAATTATTGATAAATCAACTTAAACATTTTAAAGTTTATTCATTAAATAGCTCTCAAGTAAAATGAAAATTATTTTGGAGCCCTTTGCATCTCACCATAGCCTCTGAAGTATCAAGGATGCTCAGTTTTAGGGCGGGCAGCTCTGGAACAAGAGACTATAGGTGCCATTTCAGCCTTGGAAACTTGTTGCAGACAATATACGTGAGTCTTGTTCTGGTTACTTTTATTCCACATATATTCTTTCATAATAATTCACTCGGATTTATCAATCTTTTGTTTTAGCCCATAGGACATAAATGGAGAAATTTACTTTTTCTTATACCGGTTAGAGTTCTCAATGTCATGTCATCAGTAGTCATTTCAGCTAACAAATATTCCTAAAATAAAAAAGAAAAGAATTTTATTTTTAGTTTATCGTCCCGTTCAGCAGCGAAGCTTTATCAGACGTGGACTTACAGCTTAATGTGAGATCCCACCATATGAGTTCCCTCCGGAAATCAAACCCGGATCTCCCATGCCAAAGGTGCGTACACTCACCGCTTAGCCACGAGAGAGATCGAAAAGAAAAGAAAAGACAAAAGGAAAAAGAAAAGGAAAAATCTAGGATTCTAATGGTTTCACACTGGAATCATCTGAAAACATGGAATACAGACTCTTAATTTACTCTTGTACTATAAAAAGCACTAATTGGTGTTTAGATTTGGGTGATTTGTTCCAAGACAAATGATCGAATTATCATCGCAGAACAAAATATCGTATATGCACTGGTGGATTTACAAACCTTACTGTTATTATTGAACAAACACTACTTAAGAAATATTGAAGAGTAACAGCGAAAAAGAACTGAAAGCTGGAAGAAAAAGGCAGTCTTCGAGAGCGCTTGGAATAGCTTGGCGGAGAAATCAAATGAATAGAAAATCGAATCCCATGAGATGAACTCCGAATGGAAGGTGATCAGGGATTGAAATGAGATGAGAAAGCTTCTTATAAAAATAGGTTTAACTTAATCGAACTATTCTATGTAATACGAAAGGGAATGAGAAGAATTCTCTGGAGCATGGATTTCAGGAAAGAATATTTTGAAATCTCATTATAAATATACGAAACAGAAGAATACGAAATAATAACAATAATAAACTTTCATACGTTGTATACCATTGAGATGATCCCATGTTGCTAGTTTTTTTATTTTTATTTTTATTTTTTTTATTTTTTGGTGCGTGTGTGGAGCGTTTCTGTGTAGTTTTTTATTATGACGAAATTGTACCTCTGGACTAGTAACGATAAATTATTCGGAAAATTATACGAATAGTTTATTCATTGTTATTCGTATATTCTTTTCAACATTCGAACAATTATTCGACTAATGATTTGTTACCGGAATAATCTGCATAATTATTTAAACAATTATTCGGCTAATGATTTGTTATCGGAATAATCTGCATAATTATTTAAACAATTATTCGACTAATGAGTTGTTATCGGAATAATCTGAATAATTATTTAAACAATAATTTGAATAACTATTTGTTATCGAAATATTGTAAATAGTTGTTCAAACTATTAGAATAACAAATATTCGAAGAATCTAGTATTCGGATACTCAAATTTTAACAACAATAATCCAGACTCAATAGCATTGGTATTAGTCAGTACAACTGTATTTTGTTTTTGGGTATATTAAGGTGTAGTTGGTTACCACTAGAAGCATTACTTCTACTGATATTCCAAGCTTATCAGCAAATAATGACTTGAATATAAAAATAAACCGTACAGATTTAGAAAAAATATTATGTAGTAGTGTTGTGTAGCAATTTCCATAGCGTAATTGTCGATTAGCCAAGCATGTTCGAAGTAGTATTTCTTAGGCAACGTAAAAGGTATAAGCATTAACTTAATAAAGTAGTAAATGTTAAAATGACGATTAACAATTCTTCGTGTTAGCTATTGTATAAAGCTAAGTTATTGCGTGAGATTTTTATATTTTTAGAAAGTAATAAATATGAATCTTAACTAAGTTTCATTTGCAAGTAATGTCTCTCGGTATGATCTTATTAAGCTTCATATAATAATGCATTCATTTTTAATGAAACATTCATTGGGATATTTTGAAAACATCGTATTACCTATATTTGGAGGTTATGCACTTGTGAGAGGGCAATAACTGAAATAAGAGAAATCAGACGATTTCAAATTACAACTTTATAAACAAAGATTTAATAGTTACTGTGTGGAAACAACAGTCAGCTTCAGCGCAAAATTCTGCAGATGTTAGATTATTGTTCCTTAAGAATGCATTGGTCAAATTCAGACACTTAAAAGGTAAAGGTTTTTCACAGAAAACTACAAAAAATATAAAAGATTGTCACAGGATTATGACGACAAAGATAGATTTTAGAAATTCAACCTATTAAGTTCGTAAAGTAGTCAGCACTTCGTTTCTATGTAAGTACCTTCTCACCTCATGTTGTCTTCGATTATTAATGTTATATCTCTGGCAGTCTTGGGAAGTAACGTACTTGTAACGCGTTACTTTTTAAGTAACGTTTCCTAGTAACGCGTTACATTTTTTTCAAAGAAACTGTAACGGTAACGCATTACAAATTTTTAAGTAACGTACCTAGTTTGCGTTACTTTTTTCGCGTTACATTTCTAATGAGTAACTATAATATATGTATATTTTTTGTCGGAAACGAATGTTTCTTTCCTGTAAGTGAATTTCTCAGAATGAAACAATCGAGCATGATCTTGCATCGTTTGGCCTAATCCTCGTTTCGCCTAACCAATTATCTGACACTTTTATGACAGATAAAAGATAAGCCAATTTAGGCGAAATAAAGATACTCGTTTGGCCTAATCCTCGTTTTGCCTAAAATGGTGGAATTGTGGAGATAAAACTGGAGGGAAATTTTTTGAAAAAAAAAAAATCCCTACTATGTGAAGAACTGAGAAATACAGACGCAAAACCAGTTAAATCCCTCTTCCATATTCAGTTTCATCAACTGTTAAATCCCAAACCTGCAAATAACCTAATGAGAAAAGCAGAATCAAACCCAGTTAATTCCATATTTCAAACAATTTGAGGTTTCGTACTGTATAGGATTAGCTTAGTAATCTGAATATTTATTGCAACTCTTCGTAAATAATTCGAAATTTTATTTGGCAGAATTTGAAGTGTGTGCTTTCATTATTTTTTTTATTTTTGGACTGAAAATTGAAAAAAAAAGAAAATGAAATCTTTAGTTTTACGTCCCACGTCTATGCCGGTTAGGCTAAAGGAGACGGTGATGATGAGAAATGAATGAAATGGAGGAATGAAGAAAGTGGGAGGAAACAGAAGAACCCCAAGAGAACCCACGAGCACGGTGTTTGTCCACCACAAAGTCCACATGGCGCGAGCTGGGATCGAACCAGCGACCCCAAGCACCGGAGGTGAACGCTCTACTACTGAGCCACCGCGCACCCTAGACTGAAAATGGAGACATTATACGTCTTAACCTAACTGTTCGTGAAACTTTTCTGTGCTTATTTGCTTTTCTTTAATAATTACTAGACAAATGCACGCAAAATCGAAAGAAAACGATACTCTAAGCAGCGATGATCATAATTTTGTTATCAGATAACACCAAAATTGTCTAGAAAACGTACAAGACACATGAAAAACTGGAAACAAAATGTAGCCAAAAAGGCAAGGTGAGTGGACTATCTATGGTTACAAGTCGTTTGTTTTGTATTTCAGGGTAACTCTTTACTTTGAACAGAACATTGTTGGATTAGGTTTTTCTCTAAATGGTCCCTTCAGCTTCAGCAGAACCTTTTTCTTAAAATATCTCGTGTTAATAATCATTCAAAATTATAACATGTTTCTGGTACAACATGTTAAAAATTTTTGCCACTTATTTACCATTTCTGATTCTCTTTCTGCCACTGTTTTGCTCAAACTCAACATTTGCACACTTTGTTTTGCTATATTTCAAATTCATATATTGGGATAATTGGCAAATTAATATTCACCCTATGTTAGTCCATAAAAGGTTACAAACTATTCCAAAATATAGTTATTCAGTTTAGAAATGTATACGAATAGGTATAATTAACTCCGCTTGTAGTTACGAAGGGTTTGACGATTGAAAGCAGCTCAAAGCTCACGTTTTACAAAGAGATTTTTGAGGAATAGGAAACCGAGAAAATGGTGATGCACCAGAGGACGACGACGGTATGGATTTCCATTTAGTAGATAATTATGGAGAGGAGGTTACATAATTCAATTTTTTGCACATTTGGATCCATTGTTTTTAATTTAGAACAAAATTAATGTAGCATTTATGTATCCATATTCATTTGTGCCAATCGTGTGCAATGTATAGTTGATAATACCCCCCCACCATATTTTAGTAGACATAATACTGATTTCTGACTCTGACTCCCTTTCTTTTTGATAGGTTTTTTATCTTGAGCCTCAACAAAAATGGCCGCTCGTCCAGATGCAAAAGCTGTTATTTCCATTTACATACGCAAAACCTGTTAAATCCAAACTATTTTCTTCAATAACGCAATTCACAGACTAGTGTGATTATACAGCTTTCGACAGACCAACACACATTATTCTTAATTTTTTAATGTTCTCTAGTTTCTAATGTTAATTTACAATTATGACGTGTTTAAACACTTTTTCTCGATTTGTCACAAATTTTAAAATCTGAATTTAACGGGTTTTGCTATTCACTTACTCATATATATTCGTATATATCCATGGTCCTAGTAAATACATAAAGGAGATTTGGTAATCCCAACTCCTCGAGTTAATATAATATTAATCTATATATTTTGCATTTCTTAACTCTTTATATAGTAGGGAATTTTCTCTTATATAATTTCCCTCTAGTCGAATTTCCACGATTTTTTCTTATTGTCCGCCATTTTAGGCGTAACGAGGATTAGGCCAAACGAGGACCCTTTTTTCGCCTAAAATGGCGGACACAAATCTTATAATTTTTCTGCCATAAAAGTGTCAGATAATTGGTTAGGCGAAACGAGGATTAGGCCAAACGTGGCGACACGATCGAGCATGAACTACATATGTCAGTGACCGACAGTCACAGACACACAGAGAAACAGATAAGTTCGTAGTGCCACTTGCAGTTTTTGGAAGATGAGGACAGCCTTAGGGAAATCACGTGTACTGATTGCAAGCACCTGGAAGATTTTGTCGTAGATTTTGACAGCTCCAAATCAATACATTCAGTGAGTGAACTGGGAGTGCAAGGATACCGGTAGTCTATTTTACTTTGATTGGTGTTGTTTTTATAAAGATGGAGAACGAAAATATTGTACCGTTCGAACATTTGAAAGAATATATTTTCTTAAAAGCCGAGGATGATGGTGGGCAGAATTTAAAAGTAAAGTGTCTGAAGTGCCGGGACGGGAAATATTTATTAAGTAGGATGCCATAACAAAATATATACAGTAAGGGGTTCATATGAGTAAGCTGTGTTTTGATTAGCAGGCTACTTCATTACTAGAAAATAGTTTGTTGATGGTATGTAATATTGAAGTTCTTTCAGATCAGTTTGCTTATCCTAGAGTCCCATTGATTATAGAGTTTGAAGCTAGCTTTAAAAAGCATGTGTCGATTTTACAGTTACTGGCAAGTTTTGATTCACTCCCAGTTCATGTGCTCTCATTTTATTAGTTGTAGTATAATGTTTCTCTATATTCTGTAGTTTTAGTTTTACATAACAACATTGTTATTATCATATAATTAGTTTCCTAATAATAAGCAACCATTTTTTGTAACGCATAGGGATGAGCACGAGTCAAGCTAAAATTCGACTCGACTCGAATTCAAGTCGAGTTTCGAGTCAAGTCAAAGGTAATATCCTCGAGTCGAGTTCCGAGCCGATTCAGTTTTTCGCATCGAGTTTCAAGTCTAGTCGAGTTTGATGAATGGCTCGTTCGTTTTAACTCGCCTTGAAATCATGGCCTGATTACACTGAAAAACGAAAGCCATGAGAAATGTAAGCTAAACAGTAATATGGAATACTTTTAGTGTTGCTCACGAGAGGGGACACTGCTCGGATCTCGTCTCGTCTCGATAGCGAGGCCATGGCTCGGCTTAACTGAGAAAATGACTCGAGCCGGCTCACTTGGGGTGAACCATCGGCTCGAGCAGGCTTGGTAGGGATGAGCCGCCTGCTCGGTTCGGCTTAACTGAGGCGAGGTCTCTAGCCGCGTCGGTTGGGTGAGCTGTTGGCTCGGCTCATTTCACGGTTCGGGTCGATAGTAAATGAGCTGTGAACCGAGTTGCTCGAGTCGTTGACAATTCTAAACCGGGACGAACAATTTGAAGATATTTTGCCAGTGCCCTATAACTTTTAATAGTGTTTGGCTCGAGCCCGAATACTCAACCTGGACCATCAACCCAAATTCAGAAGCTCGTGAACAACGTCCTCGACTCCTAGACTTCACGACTACTTAGGTTGGGTGTCTTCCCACTTGCAACAGTCCTATTAGCGACAGGAACTGTTAACTGTCCTATGAGCGACCGATTCGATCTGTTAACTGCCCTGTGAGTCACCGATTCGTTCATACTAAGATAATGGAAGAAGATAAGGTTCTCTCCTTTAAAACTTGTTTCATGCTAATTAGAACCTAACGTGATTTAGAACCTAACAAAATGTATTATGAAAAATTTTGCTCCACCTGAATTTAATACGTGAGAATGCTCTCATTACATTAACAATTTTTTATACGTTTTTCCTAATATTATATTTTTGAATTAATTTCTATGAATACATTGACTATATCAAAGGGAAAACTAACTAAATACTTAGAATAGCTCCTCCTTTGTCTATGATTCTAATATAAATAAACATTTCATGTTAAAATTATGCGGAGCATAAGTTTAGATTGAATATGTTTATGGCATAAGAAAGAAATCAGAAAGAGTTAGGAGCGTCCGAAGAAAATTTTCTAGGGAAGGGCATCTCCATAGTTGCTGTATCATGTCTTTTATATCTGATATTTAATATATGTGGTTTGCTATATTACGTATACATTTTTGTGAGCCAGGGGGATAACCCCTGCCTTCCCATCGGGCGCCCATGCAAAGAGGATGTTCCCCACTTGAGGATATCAAAGAAATCTAAAACACGATGTATTCGAAGAAATTACTACACAAGTTACAAATCTCTCGCAGGACTTAACAGTTCGTCTAGTTATAAGGGATTATTTCAGATTGCTACACGACAAGCTTTTATGTATAAGTCAAAACAAGGGAGGAAGGCAAATTAAGCAATTAGTTTACGTTTTAGTAGCTTACAATAGGGAACAAGGTAGTTTAAAGAGTTTGTTTACCTTTTGGATTGTTTAGAGTGAACTGCATTGTAATTGGTGGGATTGGTTGAGAATAGCCAATCAGATGTAAGTGATCTCAAAAGCTTTTGTCATTGACATTTTTTTTTTTATTATTCACGGCGAATCTTACACGTATAAGTTTTTCAAAATAAAATATATCACTGTGCTTAATGAGTAATTAGATTTGAATCAAATTAAGTACAGAAAACAGAGCTTTTGAAGAAAGGGGATATTACAACTGGATTTTCAATAATTACATAGGAATATACTTTTCATGGAAATATCCCTGTTGTCTCGTTAAGTTATTTGATATATTTTATGTCAAATCTAACTCAAAATTAAAATAAGTTTTATTTGCACTCACAGTAGAGGGAAAATATATTTGACGAACAGTATCACTGGCAAGTACATATTTCATACCAAGGCTGTTAAGCGCTAATAACACCAGAGGCAAGCATACTTCACGAGATGGAATCATATCATCTTCCATCATCTCAATGTAAATGAATCGGTCGCTCATAGGACAGATAACAGTTCCTGTCGCTAATAGGACTGTCGCTTCTGGGACTAATTCTTTCATACCAAGGTTGTTAAGCGCTAATAGCGCCAGAGGCAAGCATACTTCACGAGATGGAATCATATCATCTTCCATCATCTCAATGTAAATGAATCGGTCGCTCATAGGACAGATAACAGTTCCTGTCGCTATTAGGACTGTCGCTTCTGGGACTAATTCTTTCATACCAAGGTTGTTAAGCGCTAATAGCGCCAGAGGCAAGCATACTTCACGAGATGGAATCATATCATCTTCCATCATCTCAATGTAAATGAATCGGTCGCTCATAGGACAGATAACAGTTCCTGTCGCTAATAGGACTGTCGCTTCTGGGACTAATTCTTTCATACCAAGGTTGTTAAGCGCTAATAGCGCCAGAGGCAAGCATACTTCACGAGATGGAATCATATCATCTTCTATCATCTCAATGTAAATGAATCGGTCGCTCATAGGACAGATAACAGTTCCTGTCGCTAATAGGACTGTCGCTTCTGGGACTAATTCCCGAGGTTGGCAATCAACTAGTTTTTTAGTATTCAAATACAAACCACCTATCTTTAATTTTTATATACAGTGTTGTTATAATTAATAATAAAAATAAGTTGTAGTAGTAGTAGTGTCATTAATAATAATTATACTGTCTATGTAATATACTTGAAGAATGTACTCGAAACTACACACCGGATTTGGCTCGACTCGACTCAAAACTGAACCCCAATTCGAGTCGAGTTCTCGGGTTGAGCTCAAAGATGTCTGTTTCTAGTCGAATCGAGTTTCAAAGAAAACTCGCTCGTGTTCATCCCTACGAGTAACGCAGTATGGCATTTTATCAATGTTACATTATATGAAAATGTTCATATATCAAGTAAAAATCTGTCCTTGCATTTACATAAAGCGATTCAGAATGTGTAATAATAATAATAGTACGGAAAATTGAAGTTATAATTTTTTCACATTTTTAAAGTTTCGGACCTAGAAGTAACGCGTTAGTAACGCGTTACTTTCGAAGTAAAGTAACAGTTACTTTTTTGAGGCAAGTAACGCGCTACTAATAAGAGAAAGTAAAGTAACTTGTAACGCGTTACATTTTTACAAGTAACTTACCCAACACTGATCTCTGGCTGGTACTATTGACCTCCAAATTAATTGTAATTATGATTTGAATTGTCTGATAAGGAAAAGTAATAATTTAATATTGTATCTGAAATAGTTTTGTTACAGAATTAGTGAATACTTAGATGCAAGGCATAGATAAATGCATTCAATTTGCCCCCAAACTATTAGCAAATTGTTAAACATGATACATCCAATTATGCTTTGCACTATGGTGGAGTCTTAAGCCAATTATTTTCCTTTGCGATAAAGACTTTTCTGGGCTTTTTAGCTTTCAGAGCGATCTCCTAACCTCACATATTGCATTTAGTACACAAGAAAATGATTTGTTCATTTTCAGATTAATTAATCCTTGAATAAAGATTATATCTAAAATTAATTTAAATCAGTAACAAATTGAACAATAAATGTTTCAGTAAGTTTAAGAATTTCTCAGGATTGTTATTCCGGTAGAACTCCAACAGGTGAGAGAAGGATATGATAAAAAAAACTTTCATAAACAATACGGGAAACAAAGGATCTTTCGGAAGCGAATATTGTTTTATTAAAGTCAGACTATTTATTATTTCAATGAAGAATAGGTTCTTATATCGCCTTAGCTTGTAGTTCCGCTCATAGAACAAAGGAAATTGCGTTAGCTTGGAAATAGTTATTATGTGTGATTGATTAAACTCGTTCTTGATACAATTGCTTTGATAGTTAAACGACAAACTCAAAGGTTTGGGCGAATGAAGAACAAAAGGAGAAAAAAAATATCTTATAGATTATAGTCAGATTCTAATGATAATGGAATTAGTCCTAGAAGCGACAGTCCTATTAGCGACAGAAACTGTTATCTGTACTATGAGCGGCGGTGGCGGTGGTTTAGTGTTAGAGCGTTCACCTCCCGTGCTTGGGTTCCCTTTTTCGATTCCGCTCGCGCCGTGTGGACTTTGTGGTGGACAAAAACCGTGCTCGTGGGTTTTCTTGGGGTTCTCACGTTTCCTCCCAGTTTCTTCATTCCACCATTTCATTCATCTCTCATCATCATCATCTTTTTTAGCCTAACGGGCATAATCGTGGGACTTAAAACTTAAAGATTTCATTTCATTTTTGTCCTATGAGCGACCGATTTATTCACATTGACATGATGGAAGATGATATGATTCCCTCTCGTAAAATATGTTTGCTTCTGGCGTTATTAGCGTCCGAACAACTCTGATATGAAAAATGTACGCGCCAGTGATACTGTTCTCAAATATACAGGGTGAGTCAAAAGTCTTTGGACGCCTGCATAAGTTTGAAAATCGACGGGAAAAGTAAAAAGTGATGATGGGAACAGAGGTTTGATGAGGGGCTGCAACATTTGGAGTGTATGTCATTCATGGCCGCCATCTTGAAATCTACCATTTTGGATTTAAGTCACTTTTTTAAATGGGAAGGTGGGTGTATGACACATCAAATAACACTAGCTTGAGCTCAGGAATTTAGTGGTGTAATTTGTTCTTTTTTTCTATCTTGTACAGTTTAGAAGTTATTAATGTTCAAAGGTGGGACATTACCTTGATACTGACCCAGTTCTCTCTTTGTTCGAGGTGATCTAAAATGGGTTTGACACGTGAACAGAAGATCGAAATCATCCTTATATCAGGGGAACGCAGAACCGAGAAATAGCATCTGACTACAACAGACGGCACCCAGACAGAGAACCGGTATCGCACAGCACGGTGGGTCACGTGATCACCAAATTCCGGGAGCTGGGCTCTGTTCAAGATAGGGCACGTAGTGGGCGACCAAAGACTGCCACCAATGAGGAAACTGCAACGGCGGTTGTTGCGTCGTTTGTGAAAAGTCCTAAACGAAGTACCCGTCGTGTGTCTCTAGCATGTGCAATAAACCAATCCTCCGTTGTCCGGATATTGCACGCCAATCAGTGCCATCCTTACAAGCTGCACATACAACATAAACTCAACGAGAAAGACCCTGATCGCCGGTTGGAGTTCTGCATTTGGGCTACTGAACAACACGAACTGAATCCTGCTTTTGCCAAGGGGGAGGTTAATCGACGCGTATTTCACTTTGAACGGGGAGGTTAATCGACATAATTGTCGATACTGGTGTGACGCAAATCCGAACTGGGTTGATCCGAGTCGAGAACATAGTCCAGCGAAGGTGATGGTGTGGTGTGGCATATGGGACACCCGCATCATTGGGAAATTTTTCATTTACAACACCTTAACTGCACCACAGTATCTGATGCTGCTGCAGGACCTTGTGTTTCCTGCCACACTGAACGCTGATGGCACTTTCCCATTTTATTTACAGCACGATAGAGCCCCTCCACACTATGGACTTGATGTCCGTGAATGGTTGGATGGACAGCTGCCATGGAAGTGGATTGGTCGCCGTGGTCCCGTGGAGTGGCCGCCCGGATCCCCTGACTTAACCCCCTTGATTTTTATCTATGGGGACATGCTGAGACAATCCGTGATTTGAGACACCTGGAGGAACGCATCCAACAAGTCTGTGATCAAATTTCAGGAGACATTCTCTCCGTGTGCAGTCAGAATGGTTGCGGCGACTACAGTTGTGCATTGCACGGGATGGACAACGTAGAACATGTGTTGTGGCATTCAGTATCAAGATAATTTCCCACTTTTGAACATTAATAACTTCTGAACTGTACAAGATAGAAAAAAACAAATTACACCACTAAATTCCTGAGCTCAAGCTAGTGTTATTTGATGGGTCATACACCCCCTTCCCATTTAAAAAAAAATGACTTGAATCCAAAATGGCGAATTTCAAGATGGCGGCCATGAATGACACACGCTCCAAAAGTTAAGACAAGGAAGCATCGGATCCCGCTGGCGGATGTTGTGGAAGATATCAGTTACCGACTCTTTAAGTCACCCAAGAAATCTCTCTGTCGTTTGTAGCGAGAAACCGGCTATTCAACATGTGATTTATGTGTGTTACCACTAACACTGAATTTGTATTCTCACTAACACTTAATTTGTATTCTTCAATTTCGCTTCAAATATCCAATATCTCATTCGAACTGTAACGTACAATGGCGAATATTTGCTGTTTTTCTTGCGGCCTGCTTGATATTACCCCGGATGAATTTAAACCAGTAAACATAGTCCCATAAATTTCCCCTGCTCCCTTAATGATTTGCAACAAACCGCATGAAAACCGGACTTCAGTTAGAAATTCTATAGCCAAATGAAATCCGTGAGTTTTGAAAGAATCACTCTGCATATATATACGTAAGATGCAAATATATATTGATCAAAAAAGTCTTAGTGGAAAGGGAAATATAAAGCAGGATGGTTTCATCAGAATATTTGTACAAATAGTTGACTTCTCCTCCAATCAGACACTTTAGTTTGTTTGCCTTAAGTTAAGGTAAACAAGCACTGCAACCTTATTGACTCCTTATTGACTTCTCCTCCAATCAGGCGTAGGTACTTTAGTTGACGCATTTATTTTTACACCTTTGAGTAACATAAATAAACTATGTCGTTTTTGAAGAATTTAGATTTAAATATTTATTTATAAAATAGACATAAATTCGTCAGAATATTTTTGAAAAATCTACAATTTTCAACTTTTCCCGTTCTGTAACCTACTTTTTTTTTTTTTTTTGAAGTAGAAAATTCTAGGAGACATCCTCCAAAACAACATAAAAACTTAAGTTTTAAATTATGAAAAATGAAATGAAATCTTTAAGTTTTACGTCCCACGGTTATGCCGGTTAGGCTAAAGGAGACGGTGATAATGAAATGGTGGAATGAAGAAAGTGGGAGGAAACGGGAGAACCCCGAGAAAACCCACGAGCACGGTGTTTGTCCACCACAAAGTAAGTTTTAAATTATATGTCAATTGGTAGCGATGGTCGCTTCGCTAAATCACACGAACAGACATCAAAAAACAAATTTCTCGTCATGTAAGCTCCATGAAATGTTAAAATCCGTTGAAATCTAGAATTCAAATTATTTCACGATCACAATTTTTTAAAATTTGGTATAGTAGACAGTAAAAGTAAGTTCTACACAAAGTTTGAACTTAAAACTAATACGTTCATTTATCCTCAGTTGAGTTTTTAATAAATCCTACGCTCTACTACAACGGATCTTTCTTTACACCTAACATTCCCCACACCGAGTTTTCCGTACACCGAATTTTCTGTACACCGAATTTTCCTACACCGAGTTTTCTTACACCGAATTTTCCTACACCGAATTTTCCTACTCCCTTGAAAACTGTTAGATGTCAGACATCCTGCAACGGCATGATGTAAAATCTAAGGGCAGTGCCTATGTAGCATATGGATAACGTATGCTCCGTACTGATTTCTGGAGTAAGCAAGAGGATTCTATATATTTGTACAATATACCGCTGTCCGGATAACGGATTTTTCTCAGTGTAATATGGTTGTCCATTTTGTTGGCATAGAAGTGTAATGGCTGCGACATTTTGCGTTACTTCCGGAATCTTCGAATTTTCAGGTAATTTAGCTTTCAAAAAACATTTGGTCACGGTTTCCTTTCTGATTATTTTAGCGGAAACAGAAATCCAGTTTATAGCATCAAGTACAGACACTGACTTCGCTAAGTGGCTTGCACTGTTGCTTGTTTACATGTTACTAACAAGACCAACCGTCTGTAGTGACTTTTCAACGTGAAAATTATACCTTGGTCCATAGGTTGAGACACTTGTGGTATTCGCCGAAAGCATGCTGTTATAACGTTGGACAATTTTATATCTTGATAACATGGTGCATTATTCAAGAACAGCAGAACATGGCGATTTTTTCTCTTCATCTTTGCTTTA
The DNA here is from genome assembly GCF_964235325.1 of Thermobia domestica. Lineage (NCBI taxonomy): Eukaryota > Metazoa > Arthropoda > Insecta > Zygentoma > Lepismatidae > Thermobia > Thermobia domestica. The sequence goes on along the minus strand of NC_137462.1, from coordinate 212,737,790 downwards.
AAAGAATTTAACCATTCTTCCATAATAGTAATTGTCATCCAAGCACTATTGTTGTTTCGTCACACAACTGACAGACTCTTAACTTCTCCATTTCTCCTGTCGTGTTAGCACATAAAAACACAGCGAGTCTTTGTGTCGACATTTTCCCATGTACACTTCTCCCTACGCAATGCCAACGACTTATTCGGAAGTGCTTGGAAGAACAGACTAGTTTCGTCAGCATTGAAGATGTCTTTTGGTTCATAATTTTCTGTCAGTTTACGCACTTTGGGAATCCACTCTTCAATTGCTATCGGATCGATATCTTTGGATTCACCACAAACTTCTCTCAACACAACGCTACTCCTGGACTTAAAATTGTCTAACCGCCCGGACGACACTTTAAAATCAGTTTTCCCCAAAGATTTAGCAATCGAAAGAGCTTGAGCAAGATAGGACCTGAAATTGGCGAGTTTTTTGATCTGGCACCCAAACCATTCCCACACCATCTCTTTTATTTTCTCCTTTCCTGTTACTTTTCCTATCCGGTTCACGTTGCTATTCCTCTCCATCCAGCACTTCAATATTCTCTCTTTATTTTTAAGTGTGTCGTAGAGTTATGTTTTCCCACTCTTAAAACGGTATATGATTTCTTTCACAAAAAAATTGTCCTTATCATCTTCACTTTAACATCTAAAGTAAGAATCTCGTGTCTTTTAAACATTCTGTGCATAATACACAGAAAGAATACACGAAGAAGACTCCAAACACAGAATACTGAAAATTTTACAAAGTGATTTTCATTTGCAATTCTCTCTCGTTAACCTCCACTCGTCCCACTTCCTCTTTCTTCCTTTGCTTTAATGGTGACAGGTTTCCATCCATAATGCTACAAATGCCATACTTGGGGCAAAATTAGTGAATCGTGCATAGAAGAAAACATTTGTAAAAGAAAGATTCAAAACTCTCGATATAAAGAGCTGTGAATTCCAGCACAACTTAAGACCACGTTTAAGTCACATACATGTATCCAGAGCAAAGTGAAGGATTAAGAGCAACGCAGACAGAGAAAAAGGGTACAACCCAAGGTTTCCCGACACATTAGAATAAAGAGTATGATGGAAAAGCGAGAAAACCAAGTTTGTGAGGTGACATTATTCTGAGATGCATTATTTAAAGGCAAGGAGTGAAAATGGGGTCACTTTAGCTATCAAGTGACATTCCATATTGAGATTTTTACTTCCGAACAAGACAATCACACCAAAAGAATAATACCTTGCTTGTGTGTATGCATTTGCGAAAAAGAGATTCCATTTTATGTAAGTCTTAAAGGTTCCCAGAGACTATATTTGTTTTCTGCTTCCGCTTTACAGAAGATAGCGTTTATACAAAGCATTTATGAAGAAATTACCATAAGAGCTGTTGGGACTTTGAAAAGTTTCCGTTGTAGATAGATTTCCGTCTTATGCAAGTTTTGGTTTAAACAAGTTTAACTGTATTATTTGTGTGCTATTTGAAATTCGTTAGTTTGTTTATCTCGTTAGGGATTGTCATTTGAAATGTATTAATTGTTAAGCAAGTTGTTAACTGTTACTGGTTGTTACTGATTTTATTTTTTAAAAAAATCAATAAGACATACTATAGATATATAAATAAGCAGAGAGACGAACTCCATAAACCCTTTATTTACACCCTTGCATCGACAAAAGCTTTAAATCAGTATGTTTTTGTTATGCAAACATCTCTCGGACATATGTACTGAAAACGCTGACAATTTTGCTTTGCATTAGAAAGTGTCTGATCTGATCTGCTAAAATGAAAACATGCAATATGGTCCTGTGGGATTCACGTGTGCGCCTGTTTTGTTTCTCGTTATTCTTGTGGCTATGTGTCTTGAGAAAAATTGTAAATATCACCAGATTATTCCTTGCCAAATGTTAGCAATGTCCAATCGTTTTAATATTTTGAAATGAACAAAGTAAGTATGGAAAACTACACTTACCTTTAACAAGTCGCTCACGTGCAGCTATTTCATATGAAGTGTCTTCTCAAATATATGCTACAACGCCACTGTTACTCCCTGCTTGTCAAAAATCTTATCAAATGAAGAACAAGGGTTTACAGATGTGCATAAGCGGTTGCTCTCTTTCAAACAGAACACAAGTATACGCGCTATATAACTTAAACTGTAGGTTCACATGTGTGCACCTGTGAACTGATGAGGCTATACTGAAGAATTGTTTCTGTATGTATATGTTCAAGACTTGCAATATGGAGTGGATGTTGCCCATATTTGCTCCTTATTCTTAATGTAGTTTAATCCCAAACAACGGCTTTATTTCAAAAGGCTGGGCAAAACCATAAACCAACTTTCATTATAAGCGGATAAATTTTACGCGAGTTACCGTGAAAAAGACAGACGAAGACACAGGCACACAAATGCCAGTTGAGTAGAATGGCAGAAACTCCCTGCGCTTGATTTTAATATAACTAGTGATGTTATGCATTGTATAATGAAGAGAAATCCTTTTTTATTAATTGCAGATTTTGATGGTCCTATCCTCCTTTACCAATTTCAACATGTTCAATAGAAGTCATCGCGCTGCTTTCTTTAAAAAGAATTGAATTATTTTTAAGAAAGTTATCGTGGAAAATATCTCCTAAATCACAAGGAGAATTTTAAAATTTCTCCTTTACCGAAATTATATCCGAAATTCCACCAAAATCGAATATTTGTTTGTAAAAGTTATCGTGGCACATGCTTTTTAATTAGAAAGGTTAATCTGTTGCCTTATTCTTTACTAATTAATTGTAGAAATAAAATATACGCCATTTTGCTACTAAATCAAATGTATATATATATATATATATATATATATATATATATATATATATATATATATATATTTGGTCTAGGAATTAATTCGTGCGGGTGGACAAGAGATGGCGCAACGAACGGAGCGTCCCACGGTTCCGTGTATCCACACATGTGTTGCAAACCCCTGTCATCGCGTATCGTTCGTAGTATAGGGCAGTGGATTAAAGCGTCAACAACACCAGTTTGTAGTTAAGTGAACATGGCGCAATTTGTGCCTGATAAAGTGTTTTTGCGGGGTGTCCTGCTGCATTACTTTAACATGCAGAAAAGTGCGACTGAAAGTCATCGTATTTTGGTGGAAGTGTATGGTGACCATGCTCTAGCTGAGCGAACGTGTCAGAAGTAGTTTGCACGGTCTAGAAGTGGTGATTTCGGCTTGGCAGACCAAGAGCGAGCTGGACAGCCAAAAAAATTTCAAGACGAAGAATTGACAGCATTGCTCGAGCAGAGACGTTGAAAGACGAAAAACCATTTGCGAATTGCTGCTTCAACGACAGAGCAGAAAGGGGTTTCTGCATCGAATTATTACGGGTGATGAGAAGTGGATCCATTACGAGAACCCTAAACGAAAAAAGGCCTGGGTGAAACCAGGTGAACCAGGTCCATCACAACCAAAACGAGATATTCACTGTGCAAAGGTTATGCTGTGCATATGGTGGGATATGAAAGGTGTGGTGTACTATGAGCTGCTGCAACCGGGTGAAACTATGAATGGAGAACGTTATCGACGACAATTAATGCGTTTGAAGCAAGCTCTGGCCAGAACACGACCAGAATGGGAGAACAGACATGATAAACTTATTAATCAAAATGATAACGCTCGCCCACATGTCGCAAAACCGGTCAAAACCTATTTAGAAAATGTCGGATGGGAAGTTTTACCCCACCCGCCGTATTCACCAGACGTTGCTCCTTCGGACTACTACTTGTTCGATTGCATGAACAACGATTTGATTGGGCAGCGGTTTACTTCTTCAGAAGATATCGAAACATGGGTCTCTGACTGGATCGCTTCCAAGGATGAGGACTTCTTTCGCCACGGAATCCGTACATTGCTTGGCAGATGGGCGAAAGTGGTGGCTAGCGATGGACAATATTTTTCTTAAGGTATTTATGTCTTTTGTGTTTGTACTACAGCTTCAATGTGTGCGTACCAACCGCACAAATTAATTCCTAGACCATATATATATATATATATATATATATATATATATATATATATATATATATATATATATATATATATATATATATTTTACGAAAATAATCATGGGACATATTTCTTTTAGTCGGGGAATTCACCCTTATACTCTTCACAGACTAACTCTATGCAGTGGGGCGACTGGAAAGCCTAAAAGAAGGTATACGCCACATGGCTTCAAAATCGAATAATTTTTGTGAAAGTTAACCAAAATATTATTTTCTTTATTTAAATAAAGAAACTGAAAGTTGGTAGACCTTATTCCCTTCAAGCAGCTAATCCCTGACCAATTTCAACCTCAGCCAATGAGAGTGGTTAGGATATTCCAAATAAAGTATACGTTATGATTTATCAAAATCGAGTAATTTTTACGTAGTTTATTACACAAAATTGTTTTGTATGCATATGTGAAAACTTGCAACATGACATGAATTTTATTACTTTTGAATCTCTTATTCTCGATAGATTGCATGCAATCTCAAGCAATAAGTTTATATTGGAAGATTGGAAGAAAGCATACACCAAGTTTGATTAAAATCGAATAAGTTCTACGAGGGTTACCGTGGAACAGACAGGCTAATAGGCAGACAAATAGGCCGTGGGACAAACACAAATGCCAGTTTAGCAAAATGGAATAAGGTTGCACAATTATATTTAATTTCAGTAGTAAGCTTATTTCTGTATTTTATTTAATGGAAGTGGAATCTAGAACAACTTTCTTTTTAGTTGTTTCGTACTTGTTTTCTTATCTTCTTATATTAGAAATTTTATTATATATAACTTATTTATTATTTGTTATATATAAAATTTTATTATATATAACAAGACAATTATAACTTTCTTTTGCCTTTGAAATATTTAAAATTATCAAATACATTTTAAATTACTGTATATTAAGTTAGCACTAACAGCGCAGACTGGCCGGTATACTACCTGTACAATACTAGAGTGTCCATATGCTACTAGAATAAGCATGGTTTATTTTGGAACGTTTCTAGCACTATTGGCAACAGAGATAATATTGTTATGTTAGTAAAAATGTTCCTGCTAATCAAAAGTCTATTTAGCCGCATAAACTGATTTGTGTTTCATTTGAGCTATCTATAATTGACCTTTATAAGCTTGATGCGTAATTATATGAAATCTGTTTTAGTTACACCACAATTTTGTTATTCTCTCTTTAACCCTTTGAAACAAAGCGATTTCTCCAGGATATGACATGATTAGAACCAAATAATAACTTCAGGCATAGTAGTTTCCCGAGGAAATCATCGCTCAGTTTGTACAGCCTGTATTCCTTACCAGCTTTTTGTGTTATCCGTAACGATTTTTTGAATTATTATTTTACTTAAGGGACATAGATAGTTTATTGCAATCAGAAGCTTTAAGGTATTGTGTTTCAAATGTTAAAATCAAGTAGTAGCATAATATGCAGAGATCTTCTGTAATTCGTAAAGAAGTTCATATGCAGTATATACTGTATATGCAGTGGTGGCTCTTGAGGGGAAACACATTGGTTAAAATTAAGCTTTCGCCGCTAGAAACTAGAGAGAAAACTTATCAAATGCTCTAATTGTTAGTTACATAGTACAATAATATAATTGGGTAACTTTTTTCTTTAATATGAAGCAAGGAAAGGTTAATTTTTATTGATGAGATTTCCTGCAAAAGCCGCCACTGCACGGCTAATTGTGATAAACTTCTAACCAGGGATGTGGTTGTAAAAGAGAAATGTTGGTGAGCGCTTCTGAGCATTTTTTTTTTTTTTGCTAAAAGAAAGTTTGTTTTCTTGCGTCATATACATAAACACAAAATTCTTGCATGTAGCCCTATACGAGATAGCACACCTGAAAACCTTGCCTGCTTGTCAGGCCCTTGTCACTGTGATGACATTGAAAGACAGGAAAGGACGTCGAGAGAGAGAAGATATATACAAAAAAAGTTGCTACATCCATCTCATGAAGTAACATTTCAGGAATATAAAAATATCTACATAATTCCATTATTAAAGTGAACATTTTACACCCTGTTTCAAAAAGAATATACGTATTACGAAGAATTATTTTGTCCAAACTATGGATCGCTACGCCTCGGCTCGGCTATTGCAGAAACCTAATACATAGTCTAGTTTATATTAATAGCCGCTAGATGTCTTCTGTTTTGCTTGGTAACCGTCATATGTTTAAAATGGCTACTTTGCAGCAGAAATCATTTTGTGTTCTCGAGTTTGCGAAGTGCAATTCCGTGATCACAGTTCAAAGACGTTTCAGCTTGAGGTACCAAATTGATCCTCCGAATGGGTGGAACATTCGCAGATTGTATCGACAGTTTGTAGATACAGGATGTATATGTAAAGGAAAGAGTTCTGGCCGCGCTCGTGTTCCTGAAGAAAATGTTGCACGAATTCAAACTGCTTTCCAACGTAGTCCGTCAAAATCAACTCTTCGTGCCAGTCAAGAGTTACAAGAGCCGACAACAACAATTTGGCGTATTTTGAGACGTTGGTTGGTTATGAAGCCGTACAAATTACAGCTGTTACAAGCTCTGCGTCCTGATGACAAACGCAAACGTGTGGCATTTTGTAACTAGATTCTGGATGCCATTGACAATGATAACACTTTTGAACAACACATCGTGTTCAGTGATGAAGCGACTTTCCGTTTTAGTGGTCAGGCAAACAAACAAAATGTTCGAATTTAGGGCCTACAGAACCCACATGCAGTCATTGAACATGTACGAGATTCGCCCAAAGTCAATGTGTTTTGTGCGATATCCCGATCATCTGTTTACGGCCCATTCTTCTTTAATGGAAACATGGTTAACAATCAGCAGTATCTCGCTATGTTACAAAACTGGTTGTTTCCGAGGCTGCACGAAGACAACTACATTTTTCAACAAGACGGGGCACCCCCTCACTGGAGTCGCCAAGTGCGTGAATATCTGAATGAAACTCTACCGAACCGTTGGATTGGTCGTCAAGGAGTTGGCGACTTAGCATGTCTCAGCTGGCCTCCACGGTCACCGGATTTTACACCCTGTGACTTCTTCCTGTGGGATTTCGTTAAAGACAACGTTTATGTACCACCACTCCTACAGAACCTGGAAGAGTTGAAGAATCGGATCCGTACTGCCATAACATCAGTGACGCAGGACATGCTTGCCCGAGTATGGGAGGAATTTGAGTATCGATTTGATATTGTTCGTGGCGCTGATGGAGGACATATCGAACATCTGTAATTTCAACTTTGAACTGTAATTTGAACTTGAGAGGTACGAAAATATGTGTGTAAAATTTCATATTCGTATGTATTAAAGTTTAATAAATATATGCATTCGAAATACGTATATTCTTTTTGAAACAGGGTGTATTTTTCCTAAATAAATAAATCAGTTGCAAACATTATCAGGTTACTTCAAGACATATTTCTTGAAAATTCGCAGTGTTTTAGTCCATCGAATGAAGTGTGAATTAAGATGACATACTTTCTACATTGCAATAACAGAATAAACAAAACATTTCTCTCTTTGTTTTAATTGAGGGTGTTGAGCACCTTGGTTTGATCTTTGATTTCCATTGGTGAATATGTATATAACAAGTATTCATTTCTTCTGTTTGAAGTGAATAGGGTATTTTAATGGAATTATTTTACCGAATTCTTCACGAATATTTTAATGTGTCTAATATTGTCTTTATTGGACAAGTTAGAGTATACAAAATATGAGTGACAAGTAATAGGGGACTTCAAAATTATTGCATTACTCATGGGTTTGTAAGGCGGTTTCACAAAATCCCCGCGTTATCTTTGTTTATGAGGCAATATGGACACCGAGGCCCAATACTGGCGGGAGTACATTGTGAGAATACCACAACGAAAGGAGTACATTGTGAGAATACATAACGTAAAATAAGAGCCACTTGTGGACCATAAAATGATGTTGTTACAACCTCTACATATTAAACTTAGCATTAACAAACAATTTGTGAAAGCTTTGGATAAGGATTATGATGCATTGAAATTTTTACAAGACATGTTTCCTCAGCTCTCTCGTGTTAAGGTGGAGGCTGGAGTGTTTATAGGACCGCAAATGAAAAAGATGATCCAGTCCACTCATTTCTTCACGCTACTGAGATTGAAAAAGAAGCTTGGAGTGGCTGTGTTTCAGTCATTCAATGTTTCTTAGGGAATGACAGAGCTAGAAATTATGTGGAGCTTATGAATATTATGGTGACAAACTATTGCAAAATAGGTTGTAGGATGTGACTTAAGTTACATGTTCTTGCCTCTCATCTGAACAGTTTTAAGGAAAATATGGGTGCATATTCAGAGAAGTACGGTGAGCGCTTTCACCAAGACATTATGACTCGAACGCAGTTATCAAGGACAGCATAACGAGAACATGATGGGGGACTGCATCTGGGTGCTAGTTCGTGAAAATAATGATACACATCAACTAAAATGTAGTAAAAGGACACATTTCCAAGGTATACAAAAATATCTATGTACTCAAGTTACGTATTTGAAAGCCTACTCTTTTGATGTTATAATATAGGTGTTGAGGAACTTACCAAACTCCTTTAATTAATTTAAATGCAATGTCTATACATTTCATTTTTGCAAACAAATCGATATTAAACTTTCAAAAGCGAAGTTTCATGAGAATTATGCACATTTTTTAAAAATGTTCAATGAATATGACTAAGGAATCAACAATAACAACCGAAGGACAATTGTTTTTTAAAAAGGTGTTGCATAGTGTTATTAATGTTTTCAGGTGCCGCCTTACTTCATAAATTGCAAGGAAAGTGAATAACGAATTAAATACAAGAATGTAAAATAAAGAACATGTCTTCATTGTTTAATATCTTTCAGATGTACAGAAATGAGTAACATTGAGTTTTCCAATAATAGAAAACATAAAAGGATTATCATTGGAAATCATTCAACATACTATTATATATTAATTATTAGGAGTGTGTGTGTTTTCAACTGTCTATTCCCTTTCTTCAATCGATTCTTGTCATCAAAGTACTATATAAATGAAATTATGTATATGGCAATACTAAAATAAACGAAGACACTGTAATTGTTATCGACATGTTCCTAGTTTAGTTGACTTCAAAATCGAAACCAAAATTTCTACCACATTTATTTCCTTTTGAAGGATATAACGTTCGGAGTATCTTAGTAAATGCCACGATTAAATGTTCAGTGGCTGCTTTTTTCTTCTTATTCTTCATTTTTTAAAGAAAAAAAGATATTTGTAAATTATGCACGTACTACAACATTTTAATGAAACAGGAGGTTGAAAAAAAGTGTAATATTCTAAGCGATTGAACTACTTCAACAGACAAAACACTATCGTTCAGACAACCATTTTAACTTGATTGCTTCTCAGTGTCATTAAGCCACATGTTGATTCAAGAGGCGGGTGCACTCTACAAGAGGTTTAAAAAAAAGTGAATGGGAGACAGAGTGAAAGGGAGAATGATGATGGGAACATTTTGAGGGGGGAGGTTGAAGCATGATAAAAGAAATAACCTTGGACGGTGGATGTATTCAAATTTAATACACTTCGAGGGTTTTACGAAACTTCTACGCAAACCTACTTGCCCACGTATTGGGAGAAGATTGAAAGTATACGTACGTGGAAATGTTAATTAGGAATGCAAATAGGGTTTAAAACTAAACTCAACAAAATACAAAATACTGTACATTATAAACTCAAAAACAAATGCAATGAAGACGCTTAGTTCAGAAGAACATAGACTATCAGAAGAGGCTACGTAAAAACTTCTACTATATTATTAATATTTATAGGGAAAAAATGCCCGAAGTTAAAACGAACGGATCTCATTGTGAGCTGAACAACATGATCTGGATGCTGAAATCCTCACACATACCTTTAAAGAAAATTAACAAAAAACGATTTATTTCTAAATCTGAAAACTGATGCTGAATAATATTCATACTACCTATTAAGATGCAAACTGATTCCTTACTATGACACTAGCAAAATGACAATATACTATGGTGATTAGATTTAAAGAATAAAAGAACCAGATTCTCAGCAAGCTGGCTTGACAACTTACCTAGTAAAGGGTCTTCCATAAAGAATGAACTTTTGAAATGCCCATCATTTCTGCTCTAGGAAGTTGGTAGCAGTGAACCTTACACGATTTTCAGTTGTTGTCTTTCTGGTTAGTAATCACAAAACGCCAAAGAGGCATGATCATCATCTGATTTCTCTACGGGTAGGAACTGTATGGACTTGTTACGAGAGAGGTTCCCTGGCTGGGTGATTTCTCGCAACGGAAACGTGAACTGGCCACCCAGATGTTGTGATCTGACACTATGTGATTTCCTTTTGTGGAAGAATTTGAAATATCGTATGTACGCCAACAAACTACGATCACTTTCAGAGCTCAAGGCCGGAATTCAGCGTGCAATTTCAGAACTAGAGGTGCAAGTAGAGATGCAAAAAAGCCGGCTTTTTTGAATCGATGTTTTTTTTCACATAAAAAGCCGGCTTTTTTGGGGAAAAAACGAGAATTTTGGAAATTTTGGCTTTTTTCATTTTCATGATTTTTCTATCTAAATAGCTTTCTTATAGTATATTCTATAGTTAGATAAGAATTCCATGACCTAAATGCCATATTTCGCTCTAAAATTCACCATCAAGATGGATGGAGCACATGTTTTACGAATTAAAGCTAACATGAAGAATGTAGTATTTGAGGGCAATTTTAGAGGCTATTTAACTTTATTTTAACTTTTGAGTTATCGACATTTTTTTTTCTTCTCGGTATCATTTCAGTTTGTCGTCTGTGTTTCATTTCTAAGAGCTTAGTACTCTAGTTTCTAGAGCAAAAGTTAAACTCACGTTTTTCTATATATCCGTCAAAGCGTACGTTTTTCAATATATCCGTCTAACCGTACTTCCACATTTCTGTTATACTGTAGCTGTGCAACGATTTAGTATTGATTTTCCGGATCCTTGAATACTAATTTATACAAATAATCAGTAGCGGATTTAGAAACGTACTTTGAGAGGGGTTTCTCTGATTTTTCATTTTCTAAAATGTCCTAATTTTATTTGGGAGGTGCTTGAAGTTTATAAGTACAGGCATAACTAATATTTCGGTTCGTTTATATATTTAGCGATAATCTTCCGGATACAACCTTGAAGATCATTTTATACTGAGAATCAGTGGCGGATTTAGAAAAGTATTTTGGGAGGTTTTTTTCTTACTAATGTTTAGTTTTTCTAAACATTCGTAATTTTTATTTGACGGCAGCTTAACCTTTCGGTAGTCGCGTCTGTCTATGTAACACGGGCAGTCGCGCGTTGTACTTTTTACAACACTTAACAGTAAAGATGTTATTGACTTATATTCACATTGTGATCCCATTGTCACATTCAAAATAGTAAAAATAAATAAAAATACAAACGACACATGCAATAAATTCGGTCAGTTGCAATTCAGTCAGTTCAGTCAGTTAGTGACTTACAACAAAAACAACAACACTGTTGTACTTTTTACAACAGCGCGACTCCTGAAAGGTTAAAGTTTATGAGTAAAGGCATAACTAATAGGTATTTCGTTTGTTTTAGACATTCCGTAATTTTGGGGAACAGGCTTCAGTCCGAAAGACCGCCCCCCTAACCTTCGCAAAACCGTCACTGCTGGTAATTAGTAATAATAACGATTTAAAAACAATAAGAAATGAAGTCGGCCAACTGACAGTACACGCACTATTTCTACTTCATAGATGGAATGAAGGAAAGTTTTGTCAGAATGGTCGAATGCTGAGTTGAATCCCGGACTTCCCGATAGAAGCACAAAAGCTCCACTCAGTCATGTTTGTTGTGCAGTTGTATTTATCTTAACTTAAATATATTCCGTGGATCTTTTTTTTTTTTTTTTTTTTGTGGGTTGGTGGGGTGGGGAGAGTTCCATAATGATATGAAGGGTGTGAGCCAAGAACATGGTAACTAACAAATTTTCAATTGCTGAGTTATGCAGCACCAGATAGACAGCAACGCATACCGCTTCGTTTAATCCCTCATGTATAGTCTTATGTGAAAAATCAGCTTTACGACTTTCAAAATGGATTGTGCAGCAGAAAATTTCTAATTTCTTAAAATAGTAAAATTGTGGGTTACCATGTTATTACCTCACACACTTCATATGTTGAATCCCTCTTGTTAAAAATACAGAAAACTTGAGGACTGATGTGAGTAAACCGTGATGGTGCTTATATAAAACTGTAGAATTTCAAGAATATACAAAACCAAAAGCTCTAGATGTCCAGCCTTTAAGTGTATCATATAAATCTAAGTATTTTTCTTATGTTTTATTTTAATTTTATTTTGTTCCAAAAAGAGGGTATGGAATATTTTGAAGTAAAAATACTACATAGAATTTTGCTACTTATTTGAGTATTTTTTTAAAAAGAAGTATTTACTTTTAGGGTTGGCTGGTTTACACCAGCTGTTTTTCTTCTTTTTTTGAATAAACAACTGGTTTAAACCGAAAAAAATAAAAAAGAACGAAAAATGCGAATCGTGTGAACTTCATAGTGACGTTTCCATATCTCAAACCATCTGCATTAGTTTTATTTCCTTTTCACCTTTTAATCAAGGTGTCCCATGTTCAATTCTCGGTCGAACCACAACCCTTCTTTCATGCGTAAACAAAGTAGCGGTTCGGATGTAACTTTAAGCGAAAGTCTTCTCCTTGATAACCTAGGTATTACGTAAGGATGTTAAGCCTGAACATACGAAACGAAACTAAATTGTATATTTCTGCATGCCTGAATGCCTGTTGCTTTATAAAGAAGCCAAGGTTGTTTAAATATATCGATATAAATTGGCAAAATTTATCGATTGCCTAAATAGCTTCCAACATTAGCTTGGATTGTACTTTCAATGATATGTATGTACTAAATTTGTAATTTAATACCTCAGTTTTAGCGTACTGATTATGGTACGTTGATCTTTAAATTTTACATGCAAAGCAATAACAGGATTTTTCCGTTATTGTTTTACATTTAGAGTAATGACGGGATTTTCCCGATGGCTAGGGGTAGTTTCTCAATTTAAGAAATTTACTGACCGGACTTCTTTAAGCTTATGTGACCTCTTCCGGCATAACCCCGTTGTTGCATAATAACACCAAGGCGAAACAAACTTATTTCTGTCAATATGTAATATAAATACATAAAGCAAAATATCTAAACCAAAAAAAACCTGGTTTAAACCAAAAAAAGCCTAGTTTAAACTCCCCTCAAAAAACGGGTTTTTGGCATTTTCAAAAACAACCATGGTTCTTGCCAATCCTGCTTACTTTTGTATATAGGAGGTTTTAAAAAAATCTTATTATATACATTGGTTAATCCTTTGGAATTCAGAATGTAAATATGTTGAGAAGTAAAATTGTTTGAAATATCTTTTCGAAATGCATGGTTTATTTTCGAGGTTTTATATTATCATCGGCATCAACCACTAATTAAATGACTTTTTGTGTTGTAGAGAAGCGAAACAAAATCTGGTTTATCTATTTAAAGCAGAATTTTCAAAAAAGCCCAAAATTTCCCAAGCAAAAAAGCGAAGCAGAAAAGACCGAGTTTTTTTCAAAAAAGCCGGTTTTTTTTCCGAGCCCTTGCATCTCTAGGTGCAAGTGTGCTGAAAAGTTATCGAAAATTTTCATCGAAACCACTTGAGTATGCCTGTAGAGTCGTGGAGGACATTTGAGTAATATCATATTTCATATATAATCACAGGTAGCATACACCGTAAAAAATATGTAAGCATTAATATTTAAATTACTTCAAAAGCCGCATTTGTTACGGGACACCCTTTATATTCATTGTTCTGTCGTTATTAATGCCACTGAGTAAGGAGTCGAATTTTTAAACATATCCAGATTTCTAATTATTTAACCTTACTCTAATTTTCATTTTTACATCACCTTTAAACGTTTAACAGGAACCAGGGTTAGGGGTATCAACTGACACTTAAATTTTTTAATGACTGAATTTATTGTAGAAAATTAGATCTTTCCTTCAAGGAAATATATTTAATGAAACTACTTTGTGGTAACTACGAGCCAAAAAATGGAATCTTTCAAACGACATTTTGCATCTCGTTCTCAAGACACCTTACAAGTTTCAAAAAAAAAAAAAAAAAAAAAAAAAAAAAATCGTTGAAAACTGGATTTTTGATGACCCTACAGTATACAATATAAATTTAACGTTCCAGTATACAATATATATTCAACGATGGTTTGCCTTCTTGTTCAATTGTGAAGCTGAGCGAGTCGGGCTACATCAATGAAAAGATTTTTCATAGGTGGTTGGAACATTTTTATATATACAAGACTTCTGGCAGATTTTTGCTTGTACTGAACAATCATGGAAGTCATACAAATTTTAATATCTTGAAATTCTGTCAGGAAAGTGAGATCGAGCTTATGGGGTCTACCACTCCATTGCAGGCATGTTCTTCAACCTTTAGATAGAACTTTGTTCAAGTTTCTGAAAGCACACTAATACAGGAAAGCACCAAATTGGCAACACTACATCGCAGTGAGACTGTCGAAAATCATATTTAGTCATAATCTCTGCGAAGCTTGGAACAAGGCACCTTCTGTTGGATCGACCATATAAAGGTTTCGCATGTACTGGAATCATGTTTTTTCAGACATTGTTCTTTCAGACGTTTTTTTTTTTTTTTTCAGAAGGAGTAATTTGTTCCTTCCCTTCTTTCTGTATCATATTCTACTCAAAACAACCCATCTAGAAGCAACTTTCCAACCAATGGATGTTTGTTGTCCAGAAACATCGAAAGTTGATGGTTCACCTCCCACAAGAACAAGATAGGCCTACTATTCTTCCAGTTACGCCAAATCTCTCCGAATCTCCAGAAAATGTTAGTCCGTAACATCAACTAGGACGCCTGAAAAGAAAAGAATCATTCTACACGTAAAAGAAATCTTCTCACCTCGTTTCACCTTACAAGCAAAGTTCATTTTTATTGTTGAAGTAAAGACTAGGAAATTCTCTGTTGTTAACCGGCTTACGCCATGAACTAAGTGTGATTCAAGTCAGAGCAAACTTTTCGCAAAGAAGAAAAACATTCACTCCAATAAATGAAGATATATGTACTTCTGTCAGTTGGGCTATTATACTTACAAGGGACCATTCCGATTTGGTGAATTCAAATGCTGAAAATGATTGAGACAACTGGATTCAGTACCAAAAGAAACAGAGAAAAAGGGAGTTTTTAGTGACAGACCGTATACAGGGTGGGAGATAAGTGAAGGTAAAGTGGGAGATAGAACGTAGAAAATGTCTAGAAATGCCATGCTAATTATTTTGAAATAAGTAGAGGGATTGAGGTAAAGAAATATTGGACATGAGGAATGCATGTAGTGCTCCACTGAATAGACGTAATATGAATCATGGGGGACATCTGAAAAGCCGCCATGTTGGAATTACCACAAGAAGAGTATAGTAGGGAATGGGGTCATTACACACTGTCTAATGAAATCAATAGTGGCCAATACAGTTTGAGACCTATGATTAATTGCAAATGTTATGGAACTTAAGAATGATTGTGTGGTTGATTCAAATATGGAGACAACAGTGAACAATTTTAAAAAACGATAAGGATGGACAATCAGGCTCGTGAGAGCTGTCTCCAGTATTGAAATTGAATCAGTAGTCGACAGGTATCATAAATGGGCCAGGTGCTGTTTGGAAACATCCACTTTTGTAGAAAGCATATCTAATCATAGTTTGGAACATTGGTGCTGTAAACTGGAAGTGGGTGAGTGATTCCAAATTAATGAAGTTGTCCCGTGTCATATTTTGAAGTCTGATGACAGAAGAATGATGTCCGTTATATATTTGACAAAATTCTTATACGGACGGAAGAAGAACACATCGAACGGTTGTATGAATGACGTGCAACCGTCAGGGATAAGGAAACGGGTAAATCCTACATTGTCCAGTTTCTGCACCAAATCTTCATCTTTATTGGTTCCCCATGCGTCAGCGAGGAGCAGTTTTATCTGCTCTATAGAAAGCCAGAAAACGTCAGTCATGAACTCTTTCGGGTTTCCATGGTCATATTTGCACTTTTGCCAGCATATGAACGAATGTTGGGTACATTGGGATGTTCGTTGACTGGAAAGTGGCCTCATTCACGTTACTTTACGACAGTATTGCTACATTGCCATAGCGTGGAATATGTTACAGAGGTCTCAAACTGTATTGGCCACTAGCAGCGTTCACCCCGCTTCGCTGCGGTCACCCCGGAACGCAATAAACTTTGTTACTTAGATAATTTTTACTTTTTCGCTTTCAAGTGATATGATAAAAACCATAGAAGATTGCAGTAAATCTTAACATTATATCGCCTGTCATTTATGTTAACCCGCCCCGCTTCGCTGCGGTCATCCCGGAAGTTTTCGCTGCAGTAAATGTTAACATTATATCGCCTGTCATTTATGTTAACCCGCCGAGTGACACGGTCATGCGGGTTGCATATAAATACGTTTATTTTTACCTATGATGAACTAACAAAGGATTTGTACGTTATGGACACTTGAATGGTCAATTATCTCAAGACACTGGTAATTAAAAATTAAAGTGATATGATAAAAACCATCTAGGGTCCAAATCCTAATAATCCCCCAAAAATGAAAGAAATTGGTTCAGCCGTATTAGCGTGATGAGGGAACAAAGGATTTGTGCGTTCTCTTTTATATATAAGATTATTGATTCAATATACAGTGTGTGTCAAGAGCCATATGTCACATGACCTCTTTCCCGTATATTCTTCTTGCTCTAATTTCAACACTGTGGCTTTTCAGATGTCCCCCATGGTTCATATTACGTCTATTCAGTGGAACTCTACATTCATTCCTCATATTCAACATTTGAACTCAATTCCTCTACTCTTTTCAAAATTAACATGGCATTTTTAGACATTTTCTATGTTCTATCTTCGCACTTGACCTCACTTATCTATCACCCTATATACGAGCTGCCACTAAACAGCCTCTTTTTCTCTGTTCCTTTTGGTTCTGAATCCAGTGCTAGCAATCGTTTTCAGCAATTCACCACTGGTTAGAGCCTTTGGTGAAAGATGATTGGATACGATATCAGTCGTACAGTGTGTGGTACCACCTAATAGGCTTAGGTGCACAACGTAGGAAAATGCATTTGACCGAAATTGTATCTACAATGTTCAGAATTGTACTTGATGTAGTACGGGTATCTGAACGTTTCTTTTCCATTCTAAAATCTATGTTTATGAACACTCTAACAAATTGATTCTTGCCCTTGCCTCAAGTTTCTGAAGTGTTCGAAATTATACCTTTTTACTGTAGTATAACAAAAAATGTTAACTTTCTTATGCACTTGAGTAAACCGTACCAACTTTGTGTCTCTTTTTCTCAAAACTTTGATAATTGGATTTGATTCCTTTATGCTTTGACGACCCATGGATGAAAAAAAAATATTAATTAGCAAATTGTATCAATTATTGTTTGTCTTTCTCTAAAGATGACACCCCTAACCCAAGTACTAAGTGTGAATTTACTAAAAAGTAAATAAATAAAAACAAAAATGTCAGTGGAGTAAATTGCACGCAGAAACAATTCTAGGCGGTGACTATCGAAACTAAATACAGGGTGTCCGAGAAGTCCTTCCCTGATTACAGAAATTGATAACTCAGGCTAGAAATAAGATAGAAATATGAAACTGGTGTTGAATTGTTTACAAACTATAAAAGTTTTTGTCTGTGTTAGGTTTGTTCTGTTTTACCAAGTCTCAATTTTGTTTGTTTTAGGTTTGTAGTACGTAAGTAAGAAGCCCAAGAAGCCATGCCAACCAACCAGAAGAAGGCACAGTGTGTCCTGTGGTACCATGAGACACGATCACCAACCACGGTGCAGAGACAGTTCCAGACAACATTTGGGAGGACTCCACCTGATGTCAAGAGCATTAAAGCCTGGTATGAGAAGTTCAAGAACACAGGGTCGGTTGCTGACCTTCCGAGGTCTGGTCGACCAAGAACCTCAGCAGACACGGTGGAGGCTGTGCGGCAGTCTTTTCTGAGAAGTCCTAAGAAATTGGTGCGCAGGGCCTTACGTGAATTACAGATGGCAAAAAGCTCTATCCATGACATTTTACACAAACGTTTATTGTTTCGTGCTTACAAAGTGCAACTCGTTCAGGCTTGGTTGCCCGACGACGGTACACGTCGATATGACTTTGCGATCGACATGCTATCACGTATTGAGGACGATAATGGTTATCTCAGACGAATTGCCTTTTCCGACGAAGCGACATTCTTTGTCAGTGGAGTAGTGAATCGCCATAATGTACGCATTTGGGGTTCAGAACCCCCCAGTGAGGTCAGGAGTTCACCAGAGGCAGTCCAAAGGTCGTTGCATCGATCCCTCCAGTGATGTTGGCTAATGTGTGGATGGAAATTGAATATCGCCTAGATGTGCTACGTGCTACCAAGGGTGCTCATGTGGAAGTGTACTGATGTGACCAAAACTTTTATAGTTTGTAAACAATTCAACACCAGTTTCATATTTCTATCGTATTTCTAGCCTGAGTTATCAATTTCTGTAATCAGGGAAGGACTTCTCGGACACCCTGTAGTTAAATGGATTCTAATTTATTCAAAATATAGGTACTATTATTCTCATGAGCATAAGTATCTTGGCTACAGAACTAGAATACAAATAAATTGTTGGCACCTCTGAAAATAAAAAGTATAAACAATAAATAAATAATTATTTGTCATGAAATTACTGTACTTTACATCATTGATTACATTCATACTGCATTTATACACCAGTGAGAACGCCAGCTTTAATTTCTTAGAGGAGCAACTGGAGGGGTAGATAAATATTTGGGGAAGCAGCTAGAACGACTTTGTTTGCCCGTTGACATGTATCAGAGTCAAAACGGTAGAGATATCGAGATGTAGTTTTTTGCAGTCGATTCAGCGTTCCAAGGATACTTTCCATTTCCCCTGTTAATTCTCTAATCAGACCGGAAGTAGTTCAAAATAGTCATTTTCGGTTTTAACGTTTATCGCGATAAAACAAAAACAATAAGAGACAACGAGAATCTGTTATTTTGCAAACGATTCAGCGTCTCAAGATAACATATCATGTCTACCAACAACACATTACCGATACCGGAAGTAGTTCAAATCTACTATTATTTACGGTTTCAATACTGATTTCTGTAAAGCAAAAACGGCAAATGCTACCAAGACGTGGTTTTTCGCAATTGAATCAGTGTCCAAAGAATAGGTTCCATCTTCGCCGTTGAAGCTCTATTCAAACCGGAAGTGATTCAAATTTCAATTTCCGGTTTCAACATTTATAGCCATAGAACAAACACGGTAATAGATAGCGAGAACCGTTTCTTTCTTTTTATTTTTTCTTTTTTTCAAACGATTCAGCTTTATATTACTTACATATATCATAACTATCCACAATATTGCCAAAAACAGAAGTCCGCTACGAACTCACATGGTCTGAGACTAGATCTCTGATCCTTGATACCAGATGTAAGCATTCTGCCAATGGACAATCGTATCTTAATATAGGTTTGCTGTTAGTAGGCTTGCAGATATTTAGGTACTTCAAGCGGGAAACGCAAACACAAAAGTTAGTGAAATAAAAAATAGGCATATAAAACAACAAAATAAACACATTACATACTCAAGAATTATATGAATATTTAAATGTAGTTACTAACTACAGAAGTACATAAAGTGATACGCGGGGATCTTTATGTGTTATATGTCAATGGAAAGGTCACGCCGCACAGTGGAGTCTTGAAACCCGGACAAAAATATTTACCATTTAGTATCATAAAATAATCGATTAAATGAAATTCATTTGTGTTTACCTACAGTTTTAAAGACACATTATAGCCACTTCGCGTACTTCCCTAGTAAGAAATAGAGGAAGCTAATAATTCAAGAACACTAATTTCTTTCAGTAGTTTCTAAGTGAGTGAGTACAGGCAAATTTCTCTCTGAATGAATGGGTTATATTACGTCACAGCAGCAATGAGTTGACGAAGGCTGTTTTAGACAATTTGCATCTTTTATCGAAATATAATTGTAAAATATAAAGAAGTTTTGAGGAAAATTCACAAATCTTCACGGCGCAGTACCTTCACTATGAGTCTGATTATAATTATAAGAATGTGAATATATTTTGCGTATATGCTATTTTTAGCTGTCAACTGCCAAATGACGTTAAGAGGACGGACCCACTACGACTGATATGCCATGCGATTTGTGACACTAACTACAGATCATGCGCAATAGGTTATTACATATTAGACTACATGCTGTTTTATTGCGATTTTCACTAATATGATGAGTTATTCTCAGGAAAACTTTTACCTATAACATTTTTTTTAAAAAGAAAATATCTCAATAATTTGAAAATTAATTACTATGTATTTCTTCACACATCTTTCGTAGCGTGACCGATTTTATAGGAACTTTAAAACTTAGAAGAACATAACTGGTTCCAAGAACACACTAAAAAGCAGAAATAAAATATTTAAAAAAAGGAAAAACAACTTCAAAACGCACTGAAAAATAAATATTAAACTTTTTTTAAAAAAAATATACAGAATATCCGTAAAAATACTATGATATTTTGAATAATCGTACTTAAATGAAATTGGTCACAATTGAAAGAAAAAACAAATATTTTTATGCATGTCAACAATGGACAAAAATGTCAATAATGGAAGGGATCAAACACAGAAAAAGTAAATTCACTCATGTTTATATCGTGATTAGCCGATATGGATTCATTGTTGGATATTTAGCAGGCAGTTGTTGTTTCTGCTGAAGGTCACTTGGGAATATGTTTCTATACTGCTATGCCGTAATGTGCTAAAGTAAATTTACTTCCTTTCGTTGTGTTGTGTTGTGTTGTGTTGTGTTGTGTTGTTATTAAAGAATGTTTCCAGGAAGATGGATTGGATGAGCTGGAAATGATGATAATACGTATATCTTCTACAAGTAGTCGCCGAGGTCGCCTGACTGGGATTTGCGACTTCTTTTTATGGGGTTACGTAAAGGATTGTGTCTGAAAGTCTCAAAACCTGAAAGAGTGCAAATTCGTATCAGTGCTGCCATCCAGTCCACTTCATAAGATATGTTGGAACGTGTGTGACGTCAATGGGAATATCATCTTGATGTCTACATCACCACTCGTGGGGCCCACATTCAATGTCTATGAGGTATAGTCAGTGGTGCTATTCAGCCGGTTCGCACTGGTTCGCTAGAACCGTTTGTTAAAATATTTCGAGTTAGCAGAACCGTTTGTTATACTCAGACATAAACAGACACACACAAATACACAAGCATGACCTAGCTAAGAGTAAAAGAAAGAAGCCAAACCAATTTGTGACAACACCTCTGTACTTTTCCCGCTCGCTTGTATTGTTGTGAAATTAAACAACTTTGAATTGTTTGAATCCAATGGGCAGACAGAAATTTGATTATGAATTTCGAGATTTTTTCGGATACTGGGATTGGTAAGCGTAATGAATCTAATATGTCTCTAATGCCTATTACGTGTGCTACCTAGGCCCTATCTGTTTTTGAGTGATGCGATATCTTCATTATTCTTCTGTTACGCTACAACCCATTGTGAGCTAGAGCATCCTTAACAACGCCTCGCCATTGGATCATGTTTGTAGTTCTGTCTTTCCATCCACGAATACCCATAAGGCCTGCTATACACTATAGGATAGATCCTAGGAAATCTCTTACGATTTTTCCAAGAATCAAAATCTCAACGCGTATGGCATCAGATCGCATGTAGGGGTGGACGGTTCCTGGAAACGTAAACCGCGGTTTCGGTTTGTTACTTAAACCAGTTTGGAACGGTTAACCGAAACCGAACCGTCTCTAAACCGAACCGAACCGTTTCCAAACCGAACCGTTTCCAAACCGAACCGAACCGAACCGTTCCCAAACCGAACCGAACCGTTTCCAAACCGAACCGAACCGTTCCCAAACCGAACCGTTTCCAAACCGAACCGAACCGTTCCCAAACCGAACCGTTTCCAAACCGAACCGAACCGTTCAGACTGAACCGAAACCGAACCGAACTGTAATACAAATTGTTAAATTTCTGGTAGTTTTAGTACTCATAAAATAGTATAACTGTAATATTTCCATTGTGCGACTCTTCACACTGGTTCTCATACTAAAATATCAACAGATAAGAAACGAGTCGGTCTTTACTCAAAAATATTTATCTTTCTTTTCCTTGTATTATACTATAGTACCACGATATATTTTTTCATAGTACAGTAACATTCGCCATCATGAATATTTACAAGTTACATATTATCATTTAACATTTATAATTTTGAATACTTAAGGATACCTTGAGTTCTCTCGGATTTCAGGTAAGGGCAAAGTCGATTCACTGAACTATTGAATACAATTGTATACGATATTTATCCCAAGACTGAGACACTTCATCCTTTCTAATTCTAGTATATATCTTCTACATCAAAATTCTTTCCACTATACGACTTTTATTTCTATCTTTCCTTTCTTAATTAACTTTCCCACATAAGAACTTTTAGCCCCAGACAATTTTTTTTTTTTTTACACAGATTCCATATTCATTATACAGTACAGTAAAACCTGTCAACTTGGCCACCTCTCTAAGTTGGCCACCTGCTTATATTGGCCTGGTTCGTCTTGAACCTGCATTTTCCCATAAGACATTCGTTACTTACTACTCTGTAAGTTGGCCATCTGTCTATCTTGGAAGTTGGCCGCATTAAAGCAATATTTATCCTATTTTGATAATGATAAATTTATCTGCGTATCTTGGCCATGCAAATACGTTTTGTTATTATTATTATTATTTTTTTAAACTCTTTCGTATTCCCGTATGAGAGCCAAATGTTCTGTATTTGTTACTGGAGACAGAGAAGCATAGATTCCTACGATTTGTTCTTGGAGGTCAATGGCCAGAATACTACCCTGACAAAGGGGTGTTGAAGGAAGATACGAATAAGGAGAAGCACGTACAGAAATTCAGGAAATGGTTGTAAGTATTTGTTTACACTGTCTGTTTTGGTAAAACCATTAGCTATATCGACTTCTTTCATCACTGGGGAGCTTTAGTAACTGCGAAAATTCAAGGTTAAAGCTAACCATCTCAATTGTCATTTATTGGCACGTGACTGCTTGTCGAAAGGTAGCGGAAGTTTGGAAATACGAATTCCCTTAACCTTTTTAAATTATGTATTTTTTTGAGGTATTTTGTAGACTTTCACTCAATCATCTATTGCGTCAAGACTATTTATCGTAGGATCATGGTTCATACCCCGTTTTGTTTCTAGTAAACCAGTGTGTCAAACTGCGTCCGTAAAATTTCCCTAAAGTGTACCAAATGCGGTAAATTTCCGCTCAAAGTGGGAAAAAGGGATTTTCTTTTTTAAAAATCCCTTTTTTATCGCGAATATCTCCCCTTTGGTATAGGATACGATCATGCGAATGCTACTTAAAAAAAGACTTTGCTTTATGGTGAAGAGAATGAGATACAAGGAGTGGCTTTGGGATGAATAGTTTTGATGCTACCGCCAATTTACACATTTCCCTTGATAATACCTTTTTATTGAATTTCTATACTATCATCATCATCATCAAGACTGTTCATTGTGGGAACATGAATTGTACCTCGTTTTCTTTGCCATGAATCACTCTTTCAAACGGTATTACTCGCATGTCTCTAGCATGTACCATAGTGGAGAAAATTTTAAAAAAAGGGAAATTTTTGTCAAAAAATCCCTTTCCCCCGATTTTGGGCCCCTCTGGCCGGTCCCTGTGTCAACCCACACAGCCCTAAAAATCTCAAACATACTACATACTATGTGTAATAACTGTACGAAGTTTCAATGTTATATCTTGAAAAATAAGAGAGGAAAAAAATATTGCCCCATGTGCAAAATGGGTTATCCATTGCTCACATAGGGGAAAGCTGGTATTGTTTGCATATGGGGCAATATTTTTCCCTCCCTTATTTTTCAAGATATAACATTGAAACTTCGTACAGCTATTACACATTGTATGTAGTATGTTTGAGATTTTTTGGGGCTCTGTGGGTTGACACAGGGGCCGGCCAGAGGGGCCCAACTCGGGGAAAAAGGGATTTTTTGACAAAAATTTCCCTTTTTTGAGAATTTTCTCCACTATGGTACATGCTAGAGACATGCGAGTGGTTCAGTTTGAAAGACTGGTTCATACCAAAGAAAACGAGGTACGTATCATGACCTTAGAATAAATAGTGATAATACTGTAGATACTTTACTAAAGTAATTGACTAAAAATGTGTAAAAAATGAAAAAAGAAAGAAATCGAGATTTTTTGACACACGTCTGTTGACTCTAGCAACATGAATCATGCCTCATTTTCTTCAGCGTAAGGCAGCCTTTCAAATGGTACTACACAAATTTCGGTATCATGCACCTGTGAAGAGAAAAATGGGGAAAAGGGAAATTTTTCTTTAAAAAATCTCCTTTTATCCATTTTGGACGAGATTTTCCCGCTTGTGGTGCACGATAGGGAAATTTGAGTGGTACATTTCGAAAGTCTGTCTCATAACGAAACCAACGAGGTACAAACCATGATTCTAGGGTAAACAGTAATGTGTCAGAGATTTTTTGAAAAAACTTCTCAAATATGCCCTTTTTTAAACCATCGTCCATGTTTGTGACGTCACAGCCCCTAGACCGAGCACGCGAGGCTGCAAAATGCCCATAAAATATGTTCTATGATGCTTTCATATTTGAATGAATGCAAAAAAGCCGGTCTAAAAAGCTTTACTAGAACTTATAAAGCAAATTCCGAAGGTCGACGCCATGGCACAGGTGGTTGTGCCATTATAATTTTAAAGGGTTAAGACTTTCTCAAAACGTCTTTCGCTTCAAGGGAAACACATGTAGCTCATTATGAAGAGGTAGTTACTACAAAATTAGAATGTTCATATATGCAAAAAAAAGAGAATAAAAGACATACGTCTAGAATGAATCACAATGAATAAATTTGTTATTAATAACTGATCTGCTACTTTTCGAAAGGCATCTGCAGAAAATATTTGTCACTGCCGAAAACAAAAAAATCATATAAACTGCACATAAATTATTGAATTTATAATTTTCCTTTTCTTGTTTTCAATCTGAATAACTCAAGTGTGCTACAATACCAATTTCAATAAACTGTGTGCATATGTTTCAATTTTATGGTGGTTGTGTGATTGTCTTTTCCATCCGAATAATTCAGTGTACCAGACTAGTTTTCAGGAAGAAAAAGGTGCATATATTAAATATACTCAGTATTTTTTCTAGTACTGTAGTATTTTTTCTAGTACTGTATATTGTTATGATTTCTCAATATACATTATTTAAAAGCAGATGTCGTGGTATTGCTTATTAAAATTTTACAATCAAATAATACTAGAAATTGTATTCTAAAAATACACCGATCACACTTATTTTCTGTAAGTTGACCATCTGTCTAAGTTGGCCACTTTTCAATTGAACGGATGATGGCCAACATAGGTTTCACTGTAATATACACAAATTATTCAGAAAACAAATATCAGAACTGTATAAATCTACATCATATAATAAAGCAGTTTATATCACGGACAAAATACGTACAATAAACGGTATAAGGCATAACCTATCCAACCAAGGAAACTGGAAACACAGAATGAATAAAAAATTGAAGCCACAACCCAGAAAAAAAGTCAAACATCCCAACCAGAAATCACAAAAGAGAGAAAGAAGCAAACCCCCCCCACATACACACACAGAGAAAGGCTTTAATACAGACCGAAAGATCGAACCAAAAGATCAAACAAACAAGAATTAAAAGCAAGTGAAACAACAATTATAACAGAAGAAAATACCGAGACACGGAAGACGAAACATAATAAAGAAAACAGAAAGAACAACAACAAAATAACGAAACAACAGAAACAATAACCACATTTATAGTGAAACAACCACACGTGTGGCCACATCGGCATAAAAAAAACTATTTAACGAATAATAACAATAATAATAATACCAATAATAATAATAATAATACCAATAATAACGAGAAACAGAAGGAAAAAGGAAAAGAAAAAAGGACGATATACTGGAGAAAACTAAAGCCTCCTCTGATTTTATATACATCTCACACAAATATATGTATATATAAATCCTTGCACACAAACGCTGGTATAAGGGAGAAACCAAGCTCTCTTGAAGCAAAGGAACAGAATACTAGGTGTAAATAGAGGAACCGGGCTCTATGTCCCGCCTGCACACTTGTATATAAAGAGAGAAAGTCGAGTCTAGACGATACATCTACAAAAATTACGAGACGAGACGAGAAATAAGGTTTTCTCGACAATGAGTAATATTAAGATACAAAGTATTTAGATATGAACCAAGTACATTTTTTAGAAATTAATACTATGAATGTCGCGAAGTGCAATTATAACATCATTAGGTACATTAAACATAAACCTGTGGAAGATAGCCTACGTGACGTTTAACATGGAATGATTACATTTTATAAAATTCACGTGGAATAGGTATAAATTTCCAGATTTTAAACTTCACGTCTGAATGTCCTATATTCAATAACATAAAACTCTGGGTGCCAAAGGGCTACTACAACTGAATGCACCAATAATAATAATAATAATAATAATAATAATAATAATAATAATAATAATAATAATAATAATAATAATAATAATAATAATAATAATATAATAATAATAATAATAATAATAATAATAATAATAATAATAATAATAATAATAATAATAATAATAATAATAATAATAATAATAATAATTTCCAATTGTTTTAAATATTTAATGAAATATCCCTATCAATGATCACAAAGTAATTTCTTCATGCTTGGCGTGGAACTCACCTCATCATTGGTTCAGAAATTTACTTTATCTCCAGGCCCAGCACTTTGCAGGAATTGCTCTGGTAGCACACATATTTATCTGTAACTTTACATACATACATTCACAGTAGCACTTCAAATATAAATTAATTTAAAATATAGTTGTGATACAAACATTACCTAGCTCATTGAAAAATAAATAACTGATCATACAATATACATTGTTAATTTTCCATGATGGAAATTACATTAAAATATGTTTTCTTTGTTGCTGACTTATTTATTTATTTATTTATTCGTAGTTTGTATGTAGGAGAGACTCGCGATAGGAAAAATGTTATGCATTAAGAAATAAAAAAAAGACATATTTTGGCTGCTTCGTACGTTTGAATACATACTTGCATCTCGCAAAACGAAGAGCGAGGCGTTTGCGCGTATAGCGCAACCTTTCTTTTAAGTAAAAAATGAAATGAAATCTTTGAGTTTTACGTCCCACGCTTATGCCTGTTAGGCTAGGAGACGGTGATTATGAGAAATGAATGAAATGGTGGAACGAAGAAAGTGGGAGAACCCCGAGTTCCCTTGGCGCGGGCTGGGATCGAACCCGGGACCCCAAGCACCAGAGGTGAACGCTCTACCACTGAGCCACCGCGTTCTTTTAAGTAACCTTGGCTTAAACTTCAATTATTTACCAGCCTACAACAATGCTTATTGCTCTGGCGCCTTTGTTCAAGTATAAAAAATACAGTTTGTTGTTATGTTGTATCTCCTTCTTGAAGATGAAGGGCCAAGTGAAAACTTCTTTCTTTGTTTTTAAGAACAAAAGACAATGTCAATTGTTTTAATTATTCTTTTAAGTTAAAGGCTAATATAACTAATATATGTTCACCTCTACTTTTTCGTTGCAAGAATTAATAATAGACCCCCTATTAATTTAATAACAGCAAAAGTTGCCGAAGATTTTTTATTTTGCCCATTTTATACAAAAGCAACGTCTGGCCGGAAACAACGTATCAAAACAGGCACGAGAAAAATCAGGCATGTGCACTGCTCTGTATTTGATTTCACCATACAGGTCGTACACCATTGGCCACTCAGTCATTTCAGGATGAGTTTAATTTTCATTCTAAACGAAGCTTCCCCTGGAATAACATCCATCTTTCAAGTAATTGTCCCCCCTTCCAGGGTATCTATTCTAAATCTGCATATGCTGTAAAGTTGTCTTCCAACTGATATTAAGAGTTTTATTTCAATTTCCAAAGCATCAGTAAAAGTATCCCCACAGTATAAATCCTCAATTGTTTCAGTAATATCGAAATAATTTTACATCTGAATAAAGTTATACCGAAAACATAACATTACACACTTATTGTAATCTCAGGTTGGACGATTCCTAATAACGCAAACTGCATTTCCATCGATTTCGAATATTGAACTGAAACTGAACAAAATAGTCCACAAACAGGCTCCAACAGTTCTTAAACCGAACCGAACCATTCTACAAACCGAACCGAACCATTCTACAAACCGAACCGAACCGTTCCCAAACCGAACCGAACCGAACTGTTCCCAAACCGAACCGAACCGTTCCCAAACCGAACCGAAACGGTTTGAAGTCCAAACCGACTGATTCGGTTTAAGCTACAAACCGAACCGAAACCGGTTAACCGGTTTTTGGAACACCCCTAATCGCATGCCATTTTTTATATTCTGAACGATCCTATGAGATTATTCGTGTTTAAAGTACGCTCCATTTCGAAACAAAGATTAGTAAGATTTCCATTTAAGCGACATAAGGTGGGAGAAAGTGAAAACAAATTTGTTTTCTCCCGCCCAGCCGTATGTAAGTGAAAAAGCAAAAATACTCGACAAAATGAAGAATGGTGCAGAGACTGATGAGGTATATTTTGCTAATTTATCTTCTGATTTTTATGCTTTTGGTATCAATATCAGTAGAGTGTGCAGTATAGTTACGTGTGTCAAGAAAGGGTAGGATTCCCTACGAGATATGTCGTAACATTTTTCCTCAAATAAAACCTAAGATATTTCCTAAGACTTCTAGTGTATAGCAGGCTCTACACGCAGTTTCTACGAAGTTTCTACGTATCTTCTCCTGGGTCGTCCTCTCGCTCTCTTCGTTCCGATTTGGTTTGGGATTCCCGTAACGTTCATTCGTATGACATTTCCTATCCAACTGATTCCGTGTGACTTTACTATGCGTACTATGTTTTCATTGTTGATCAGCTGGTCTATTTTGTGATGGTATCTTTGTCTTGTGTCATCATCGTTATTAATTGGCCCTAAAATTCTTCTTAAAATTTTCCTTTCAAATATTTACAGCTGAGCTGCGTGAATTTCCATGCTTCGTAGTCATAATTCACCACCGGTCTTAGAGTTTTATGCATTCTCACCTTTGTTTTCCTAGATAATATCTTGTTGTGAATAGCTTCTTATATTTTTAATAACATTTGTTACCAGCCTGTATTCTACGGCTTATATTTTCATTACATCGTGGTCACTAGTTATTAAATATCCTAACTAGTTGAACTAGTTTTGATACTTTCGAAATCACAAAGATTTATCTTTAATTATTGTTCATTGGCTTATTTTTCTGTACGAGAAATTCTCATATTTTTAATTTTGTCTTCATTAATTTGGACCTTTTGATTCGGGAAAGTTGGTCCAATTGTTCAAATGTTTCTTTTAAGCTTTGTAGGGTTGTGGCTATTATAAGTATGCTAATATAGAGGTAACCAAGAAAGTTCTGACGCTTCTTGACCCACCACCTTCCAACACCGATATATCACCTAAGACGTATCTGGAAGATCAAAAGTACTCCCCATCACCATCAACGACCTTCTGCCAACTTTCTGGAAAACCATGGATTCCATCGCGGCAGAACTTGATGGCCCGTGAGGTACTTTTTGCAACTCTAGTAGGGATTTGAACTGGCGTCCCCTGAGGTGATTGTCCAAGGAATAGAACAGGTGATAATCAGAAGGTGAAATGTCCGGGGAATATGGCGGATGCAATATGGTTTCCCATCCAAGATGTAGAATGGTATCCCGGCTGATCCTTGCCACGTGGGGCTTAGCGTTGTCCTGTAACAGGAGGAACCCTTTGCGATTCAGAAGTGTTTCGAGGGCTCAACTTCTGACAATACACAGTTGAATTAATGCTCTGACCAACTAGTACCAGTTCCCGATGCACAATTCCGTGAACAGTCCACCAAATACACAGGAAGACCTTCTTCTGGTGCAGTGCTGATTTCGGCTGTTTTGGAAACGGTTCATGGGATGCTAAACAATGATGACGACGCAATGGAGCTTAGCACAGGAGCCACTTCCCATCACATGTTAACACCCTTTCCAAAAATGGCTCCTCCTTTAGACGAGACAGCAAAGAAACATATGTGTCTGTTGCCTTGTGGCCCGGAGTCAAATCATGTGGAACCCATCGATCCAACTCGTAGTGCTTCCCGAGTAGATGGAGATGTTGCCGAATTGTTTCTCCACTCACACTGAATTGTAGTCCCAGTTACTCACATATCTCTGGCCACTGTTCGCCTCAATTGCTGCCTGAAGATCTTCATTTTGTACATGTATTGATCTTCCGGTACGTGATGCGTCTTCGAGTGTTTCGTGACCGTCCTTAAACTTATTAAACCACCGCTGCACTATCTGTGTAGTCAGGACACCCCCACCAAATGCCTGGCATATCTTCCACCCCACTGCAGCACTCCAGTTTGACCCCAGTTTGAACTCGTACACCATACACACCCTTATGACGCTCTGTGGAAGTCCGATGTTCACTGTGTCCTTACGCAAGTTCGCGGTGTAACTGAACTGCCACAACCAGGTAGTATATTGGGCATATCCATACCAACAATTGACCTTCGCCTTATCTCCATTCTCATTCAATTCACGGTGTGAAGGCCATTTGAACATAAACTTACCAAAAAAATGACAGAAATTTATTGGTTACCTGTATAGTTCCACTGATTATGTAAAATATTACCCTGTCCTGTTGTTCGTGTGTGAGTTTTATTACTGGTACTCCGATATCTTCATTGGTTCCAAAGATATGCGCCTTCCAAACAATGTGTACGAAATAGAGTGGTCTTTTCATAGATATCTCGAACGATTACTAGTCATGACCCATACTATCATTCCTCAAAATATGGTCCTTACCTGGCGGGACACTAATTATATATATATATATATATATATATATATATATATATATATATATATATATATAACCGGTTGTTAAAAAATTAGAATAGCACCAATGGGTATATTAAAAAAAATATTTGTTTTTCTTTCAAATGTGACCAATTTTATTTAAATACGATTATCCAAAGTGACGTAATACCACTTTAAATTATGATAGTCTTTTTATGGACTTTTTTTTACAAGAAATATGAACCAACTTCAAAATAGGTACTTAAAGGCAAAAGATAATGAAAACTATGATGTCTCACAAAATAATCATCAAAATAATTTTATATTAGGTATTCAGTTGTTCGCTCGGTATGACTTCAAAAAAATAAATCATTTTCTGGTTTTAAGAGCTTTATTATTATTATTATTATTATTATTATTATTATTATTATTATTATTATTATTATTATTATTATTATTATTATTATTATTATTATTATTATTATCTTCGTTTTAGCGCTTTTAATATTTTTTATCTTTTAGTCCCATTTTTGAAGTTGGTTCATATTTCTTGTAAAAATACGTTTTTATTATCTATAACGTCAGTTATTAATTTTCCCACTTTACTAACGTTGTTTTTACAGTGATATTTGTTTCCTATAGTATTTTTTTTAACTTAATCTACTTTTACATTTCTACATCTTCTCTCAAATTCATAAAGTTCTAAATCATTGTATTTTTTTATTACTAATATTTTTTTCTGTGAAATGTTAATTCATTTTATTACTTTAGTACTAGATGATTTAATCTACCCTTTCTTGTATAGAGTTTACTAATCTTTTTGTTATCCATGGTTTTATTTCCGATATTTACTATCCACATTTTCTCTCAGTATCAACACAGGAATTGCTTATGTAGTTACATTCTTTCAACTCTTTCCAATTATATTTTTCAACTCTTCGTGACGGGCTTAAGCCATAGAGGTCAGTAATGTCCAGAAAATATGTATAATTCCTATTTAACTTAAAGCATGAGGCACACGGATTGGGAAGCGTATACTCAGTAAAGCGTATAATATCTCTCTTTCGTATAATAGTGGACATTTACGAAGAGGTATTAAGGAAAGTACGGCACAAATACTTAGCATCCGTGAAATAGTCGAAACATATTAGCTGTCAAGAAACAGTACAATAATGGGACAAATTGAAGCAAAAGCATGGAGGTCAGAAAACCTTGAATATAGAAAAGTGAATTAACTTGTTGAAAGTCTTGTTGTGTGTACTTAATGCAGATTATCTTCCCGTTTAGTTCAAGGTAAATAAAACTAAAAGTATCGACCGAACTAATTCCAATTTACAGAATTGACTGTAGCACATACATTTGCACTTTAACAGCAAGTAGCAAATTAGACAAAAATAATTATATTTTAAAGACCCTATATATAGAGTGTAACGGGAGGTAATGCAAATACTGCGGTAGGCGATTGTACGTAACTAGTACGTGAAAAGAAGTTCACATGAACATATATCACGAAACGCCTAGTTTTCGAGTAAATTGGGGAAAAAGAGTAACAACGAAAAACACCACGTACGTATTCACCGATTTATTATTATAGGCATTCCAATGCTCCTATATTTCCTATTTTTCCTATATATTTGCCTCTCTTTCTATAAACTCCTATATTTCCTACATTTTAACGAAACCTCCTATATTTGTGTAGCATTATTACTTCCACTTGTGAAAACAACATTTAGAAATAACATGTGGGCGGTTGGAGGGCCTTTTGTCTCCACATTAAGGTAGTTGAATGAAAACTCTTCTGTGATTCGTCCTTTCCTGCTTATTGTCTAAAGATATTACACCAAGCAATATACAGTTAGCGCAAAAAATATTCATACACTTACAAAATGGAACACAAAATAAACTAGTTTCATCATATTCATTAATAATTTCTATGGAGTAGTAATTTTAAAGACTTAAAAATAATTTATTTAAGTGTATCAATACTTTTACACTTTCGTTATGGTCGTTGCTTAGTACTGGTGTGATACATACGAAAACACTAAGAAACTCATATAAAATTTTGCAACGAGATAATGACCATTTAGTTATATTTAGAGAAGAATGTATGTTCATATAAGAATTGGTGTAATTTCTATGTGATTTTTTTTTATTTCTACCTATTGGATAATTGAAATGTTCCTTCCAATAGTTGGAAATATTGTTATATGAGTTTGTGTTCCTTGTTCGTTCAAAGTGTTCCAAGTGTACAAATGTTCCAGGAAATAATTGAAATGTTCCTTTTTCAGAGTTTCACGAATCCTCCTATATTTTTTCGTCGTGATTTCCTATATTTTTTTTTTTATCAGCATTGGAAAGCCTGTTATTAGTAGTATCATTAATGAAAGTACATATTTTGGCGAATGACCAGTGTTATGTTCTCAAACGAAGGAGATGGTGTCTCCATAAACTGAAGGAAAGCCTGTCCATTCGGGTTATTGCTGGAGATCCCCATCCAGATTGGCTCCACAACAAGTACCAAGCACATAGCACGTCGGCTCGAGGTCGGGTCTCATATGGCAGTATAGAGAACATTAGCGGAGGAAGGATTGCATCCATTTCCAGCGTGAACAAAGCCTTCAAAATGGTGACCAAAAGAAACGTGTGGCCTTTTGTACATTTGTAACGCAAGCTGAGCACTTAATCCCATACATCATATCATGTTCACTGACGAGGCTACTTTTACGCGAGATGGCATAAATAATGACCACAATTGGCTTTATTCGTGTGATGCCAATCCGCATGCCACCATCTCCACAGTACAGATTCCCAGTACAGATTCTCGGTTAATGTGCAGTGTGCCGTGGTGAGTGACATACTCATTGGCCCAATCGTCCTAGACAATAACCAGAATGGACAGACTTTCTTTCACTTTCTGGAGATACTACCACCTGCGTTTGAGAACATACCACTGGACATTTGCCAAAAGATGCACTTTCATTAATGGCACTACTAGTAATAAATCGGTGGATAAGTACATGGTGTTTTTCATTGTTAGGCGTTTTCCCCAATTTACTCAAAACTAGACGTTTCGTGATATATGTTCATATGAACTTTTTCATGTACTTTTTTCTTTAGTCATGTACAATCACCTACCGGCTGTAATGGGAAGTGGAAAATTTTCCACTATATTTTTCCGGATAATTCTCCGTTCTAAACAAATATCAGTGATCAAGTAACAACCCCTCATTAATCATAAAATTGATTTATGTATAGAAATGTTAAAAAGTGAAAGATCGTTCAAAGAATCTGAAAATTTTCATGGCTCAGACAATTTCCAGTACGATGTAGGAACAAGTGAAACGATTTTTTATGAATCGAAAAATTTTCTGTTCTGTATGGAAAAATTGAAAAACTTTTTATGAGTCGGAAAATTTTCATAATTTTGAAGCAGAGAGTAAAACAACTACTTGAATAGGAAAGTTTTATTGCTCTGTAGAAACAAGTGAAAGGAATTTTTATGGATCGGAAAATTTTCATTACGATGCAGAAATACGTTGAAAAACTATTCATAATCTGGACAATTTTGAATATTATGTATAGTGATGCTAGGTGGAAAATTTTCCACCATATTTAACTGCATATTGAGCTATAAAATTGAATTCCTGTAGAGGAAAGTTAGACAGCAACAAAATTATAATTTCCTCATTAGCTTTCGGGAACCGGAAAATTTTCTATCTCAAGTTACCAAGTAAAAACTTACATAGATTTCTCTTCCCCTCTCTGCAAATTTCTTCGTGGCTAAGCAGTTAGCGTACGTGACCTTAGAGATAATATAAAGTGTCTACTGTAAATTTCTGACTACCCCAAATTCCAGTTTAAGTGACTCATGGAAACACCTACTGATCATTTTCTGGAAATAAACATTTATTTATTCATATATTCACTCAGAAAAGAAAGTAAAATGTAACTAATCAGCAAGCTGACTTGTGTAATTGTTCTTCCAATAAAATAATAAAAGAAACGTTGGTCTATTCAATATTTATTGTTTCTAATACTTTTTTTACATAATAATGGTAGTTTTAGAATACAAATTATCTGTTCTAAGATATCGATTATACAAAACTTTAGTATTGAAGTTATAATTTACGAGTATTAAACATAAATCAAAACATTTCTTCCTACTTTCTGTTACAAAAATAATCTTCACAACTTTTATGTAGTTATTTCATTACATAGGCAAGCCTATATGTGAAAAAATTGTGGAACTTTATGTTTTCAAAATAACTGATAAATTCGCAAAGTTTTCTTGTTACATTTTTAAATAATGGAATGGGCTATTTGTATTCTACGAACTCGAGGTATGTTCCCTGCACTTTAGACACACACACACACACACACACACACACACACACACACACACACACACACACACACACACACACACACACACACACACACACACACACACACAGAGAGAGAGAGAGAGAGAGAGAGAGAGAGAGTTGACTTGATTTTGAGTTTAACGTTCGTTTCAGCAGCGAGGCTATATGAGACGGAACCTACTGATTAACGCGGAATTCGAACATGAGCTCCCGAAGGAAATCGAACCCAGGTCTTCCACGGCAAAGGCACGTACGCTAACCGCTTAACCACGAAGGAGCTCGCAGAGAGAGAGAGAGAGAGAAACACTATATAAATTTTTACTTGCCAACTTGAATTCAATTTTATAGCTCAATGTGCAGATAAGTACAGTGGAAAATTTTCCACTTAACATCACTATACATAATATTCAAAATTGTCCGGATTATGAATTGTTTTTTCACGTATCTCTGCATCGTAATGAAAATTTTCCGATCCATGAAAATTAATTACATTTGTTTCTACAGAGCAAACACTTTTCCGATTTACAGAAACTTGTTTCACTTTATGTTTCAAAATGATGAAAATTTTTCGGCTCATCAATTTTTCCATACACGACAGAAAAATTTTCGATTCATGAAAAATCGTTTCACTTGTTTCTACATAGTACTGAAACTTTTCTGAGCCATGAAAATTTTCAGACTCTTTGAACGGTCTTACATTTTTAAACATTTCTGTACATGAATTCAATGAATTCTATGATTAATGAAAAATTGTTACTTGATCACTGATATTTGTTTAGAACGGAAAAATTTCCTGGAAAATTTAGCAGAATCTTTTCCACTCACGTCACTATCTATTGCCAATAAATTTTACGGCTAAACAACGATGTAGGAATAAGTGGAGTATGTTTCTGTGAATCAGAAAATTTTCTGAAGAATTTTCCGTTTCAAAATTTTCCGGAAAATCTTCATCACTGCCTACCGCAGTATTTGCATTACCTCTCCTTACACCCTGTATAATTTGACCATTAAATAGTCTATATGTCTATTTGCTCTATGTACACAATACAACATAACAGCTCATGCGAGGCTGAAATCCAAGTTTAAATCAATAATTTGATGAATGGATGCATAGATCAGGGAATGATAGAGGATTATTCAAAAAGCGCGCCGGCTTTGGATCGTTTGGCAAACTTTTGTTTCTCTGTGGCCGATATTGTGTTGTATTGTTGCTGTACTCACAAACATTCCGATTGTCGCCCTAGTGTGAATTTCTCGCATTTCTTCAGTCTGTGTCTAGGCATGGAGAAGTTTACTATAGCGGAACGTGTGCTAATTGTGAAAACTTCGGGCGACGGTCAGGAGACTTCGCGCGGTTCTAGGGCGAAATGAGACACTGAATGGATAAATAGTTCACAGACTTATGAAAAAGTTCATTGAAGCGGGTTCAACAGTGAATATTAAGAGTCCACGGCGTCGCCGTAGTGGTCGTTCTGAGCAAAACAGTACGAAACATCAGGCAGTTATAGCGAATTTCACGAAGACACTTATTGCATTCCAGCGCAGTAGAAGAGGTCATATGCCTGACGTCATTCACTATACCTGAAATCGAAATATGTGACGAACATGTTTATGAATTGTGTTGGTGTGTTTTAATAAAATAAAGTTCGTAAATTGATGTAACAAAATCGGCTTGTTTTTTTTTTTTTAATAACTCTACATTAAAAAAATAAGATTGTTCGAGGTCGCCACGGGTGACACTCTATGACATTTCACTCTTTCGCTGTAGTTTATGAATGGCCATGGTTATTGAGTTTGTGAAAAATATTTTTTCCGGCAAATACAGCTAAGTGCACAAGTAAGTCCCGAGATAAGCACGATTGTTGCATCACCAACCATTATCGTGATGCTCCATTGGTTAACGAGCAACTGATCATTTCCATCAGCTATTGGTGGGGTTCAGTAGGTGAGGCCTGGGGCAGGGCACCGCTGACCCCCTCTTACGCTGCCACTGTTACCTTGTAAATGTCAGCTTGTTCATTTACGAATATAAACGTGTAGAAGACCTGTTCGTATAACAACAATGATATCCAGTTATGTTAATATAACAAGTTCTTTCATTTTTCCGTATTTCATTAAGTTTTACGTCCCACGGTTATGCCGGTTAGGCTAAAGGAGTTTCCGTATTTCAGTTGGTAAAATTATCTCTGCATTTATAGAAATTCTTTGTAATAATAATAATAATTCTTTGATTCTTACTCCTTTTGATATGAAATTGTATAATAGTAATCCTTGTTTCATCTCTAAATAATTCATTAAAAGAATTTACATCATTACAAATGTTAGTATATCTATATATTGGTACAAAAAAGACATTAATTATCTGTTCCATTTTGAGGTAAGTTTTTGGCTCAGCATAGCTGTTTACTTAATTTTGTATCTTTTGTAGATCTTCTAACCTTCTAACATGCTTCACTTGGAATGTCTACCTTTCTTTACAAGCACTGCCTTGTCACACATCCAGGCAAATCAAAACCATTATCTCTGGCAAATTTTTCTTTTCGTTTAGCACTTTTCGATTATTGGGTATTAATTGTTCATTGACAGAAACTAGATTATTTGGAAATTCCGGTTTGATTTCTGATGCTAGTAACCTCTTTTCTTTATGGAATTTCTGTATCAAATTGTCTCTAATTGCTTTAGAACAAAGTTTTGCTTTGCGATTCTGGGCTTGTCTCTTGTTGATGTCGGTATTTTGGAGGATTTTTGCATATTTTTAAATTAATTTCAGCTGCTTCAACAATTTTCATCACCACATTATTTGTTTTTCTCTTTCGCTTCGGAGATTCCAACTATTTCAATAATTTCGTCTAATTGCTTTTATTCTAATTCACTTACTTTGTTCTTTAGAGTTCTAGCTGTTTGCTTTAGTATTCGGTTTTCTATTTCCAAAGCTTTTGATTATTTAATTTTTTTCACTAACTAATTTATTTAATTCACAAATTTCTTCGTGAAGCCATCGACTTTGTTTGACAAAAAGTTGATGATTCTTTTCTAGATTGTGAATATTATCTTTCATTTGCACAATTTTAGGAATTTTTGCCTGAATCTCACTCACTTGTTGCGTTAGTACTTTTAGGTCAATATCTTGCATAATAAATTCACTATTTTTCAATTTATACGTGACACACTTCCACTGTTATCTTGCTCCTAATTTACAAATGTTTTCTGCATTTTATTAAGGATATGCATTTTACGTTAAAAAAATCATAACCACCAGTACATTAGATAACTTCCTTCAGGTTATACGCTGAAATTTCCTTCTCGCAACTGCCATACCAAACAGACATTTTAATGTAAGCGAAAAGACAGTGCAACGATAACATTTATGTATATTTAGTGTTGGAAGTCGACTTGGTGAAGAATCTAGGCATCCGCAGGAATGCTATTCTGATATAGAAGACATGGGTTCTACTTCCAGGAGTGAAAATGAGGAAAGAAGAACAATACGGAGTAAGGAGGATGTTCATGTTCACCTTAATCATAGCAAATAAAGAAAGTTCAAAACACATTTTAAACTTAGTGAGATAAGATCCATGACAAAATTTAGTGGACGTTCGGATGATATTCCTGCTAGCACATTTCGTAAAAAATTGGAAGCTGAGTGCAATTTGATAGGTATTGGTAGAGCTAGTATTCTTAAAATTCATGTGATGGTTTAAGGCTATACAGAGCAACTTA
This sequence comes from Thermobia domestica, assembly GCF_964235325.1. Taxonomy (NCBI): domain Eukaryota; kingdom Metazoa; phylum Arthropoda; class Insecta; order Zygentoma; family Lepismatidae; genus Thermobia; species Thermobia domestica. The sequence goes on along the minus strand of NC_137462.1, from coordinate 212,698,451 downwards.
CGCACTTAAGGTAATTTTAAAAGAGCATTAATAACAAATTTTGAGAACGAGTTTGTTCTAGCTAATAGGGACGCTCAGATAAGGAATAAGAGTTTCTACTCCAAAGTGGGTAAAAGCATTAACTTACTAACTTCGTTATAACAGTCTATGATGATTTGAAGTTGTTGAATCCTTTTCAACCGGAATCCCTTATCAGCGTCTCTATACGTATGCTTCTACCTTTCAAATTACAGCAATCTTATATCCTCCCTAAGCATTAATTCTAATCACTTGTTATAGTACAAAATTTTGAAAATCAAATGGTTATACACAATAGTTCAAACAGAAGTCAACTTAACCATTTACCGGTATGAAATTTTGGTGTCAAGAAAGACAGTAGGGTTAATCCATGCAAAGTGATTGAGAAAAAAGAAAAAATTGCCGCTCGACTTTTTCAAAAAAGTCTATTTTTTCATGAATGTTTAACCTATATCAGCGTACTTCAAAACCACAATTAACTATTTTTTGAAACATTGCATGGCGACGCAGCGGCTGCCGCCATTTTGCGTTTTTTTCGATTTCCGGAGTTTACGTTGTTTTGAATATCTCAGCATGTATTTGTTCTAGCAAACTAAAAATTGCTGGACGCTTCCAACTCGTGCAGAGCTAAAACTTTGACCTCCTAACATTTTTGCCTAAAACCACATGAAGGGGGTGAAACCAGGACCTACGGTAGCAACATTTTTGGACATTGAAAACATGTTTGGGAAAAGAAGACAACTCATGTAGAGTTCTGAATTTGTGTGTGCATGTGTGTGTGTGTGTGTGTGCTTGTGTCTGGACTCTGGGGTCATAAGTTAGTACACAAAAATTTACAGATCTGTAGCTGCTCCCAAAGGCCTGAAAAAAAAAAAATCGTAAAGTTGGGAAATTATACCAATTTGGCATGTTTCAGTGTCCAATATCTCCAATGGGCCTGGACGAAAAAATCTGAAATTTTGAGAATAGTCAGTCCTTTAGCATACCATAACACAACAAAGTGCATTTTGTGTTTTTGAGCAGAAGGGGGTCAAAGTAGTAAGTAATGACGTCATACTCTAGAGGTGTTTTGTTCATAAATTCAACTGGAAATTTGTTGTTGTGAACTAAAATAAAGTAGGATGAATGGTTAGTCCAATCAAGGCTCTCAAACTCGAGTTGTAACACTGTCTTATCACACCCACAGCAACACTGGTGAAGAATGCCGCTATCAGCAGAAGGCGAGAAAAGTCAAAATGCACACTATACAAAAAAGTCCGTAAGTACTCCTTGCTCTTGCTGCTTGCTATATCAATGATATTCAATCATGTTTATTCTTGTTTTAACTGTCAACTCATGCAGGAAACAGTTGTCCTTTCGTTTGATCTACATTCCGCAGTCAGATGCTCACAGTGAGCAAGTGTTCACTGACTCTTAAAGTAAGTTTAATAGAACTGGGGCCGCAATATTTAATTGTGAATTGGAACAGGAGCGATTGCACCATACGTTTTACTTACAGGAGCGCTGACACGAGAATATTTTTTCAGATATTCGCATTTTCTTGGATCTAGCACCGAAACAATCACCCTGAGGGTAGATTCGCTCAGTAGTGGAGCGCTCATTTTTTGATTCGAGGGTATTTGGTTCGATCTTAGACAATGGGAGTTTGTGATGGACAACATCGTTATGTGTGATATTTCTCGAGGTCTTCTCGTTTCTCCCCCATTCTCATTGCACCAAGCCTTTCATATTTATTCACTTTCATTAATGGGCCGTTTTATTTTTCTTTCCACTTCCCCCTTAACTGTTTCGAAAGTAGTTAGCGAGATCTTAAGTGGTACGCAGAAAAGCTTTGTTGAAATTACTGTACATATGTAATACAAGAAGCAGTAATGGATGGAATATATGAAATCTTTGAAAAATCTATTTAGCTTTTCCTTTTTCCACGAGCTGTCTATTTCATTATATTTGCAGTACTTAGTACCCCTTTTAGTTTTTGCTCGCTCGCGTAAACAGCATGGAAATACTGTTTTGTTTCAGTTTTTTCTTAGTAATACTAAGCATTATATAATGGAGTAAGAGTAGATAAATAATAAAAAAATATATTCCATACATGATTTCCTTTTTCTCCAGTATAAGTTTGTTTTTTGTTCTTTTTCTTTTAGTATTCTCATTTTCTCTGTAACTTCCATAATTACATTCTATGCAAGAGTACAACAGCCCTCTAAGTAAACATAATACAGAGAGGCGTGAATTCCTTTACTTTTGTTGTTATTCATTGAGGAATTCACACGCACTTTTATTCAAATTTATTCTTTGATGTTTAAAGTTGTGTGGGTTAGTCCCGCATCTAAAACATAGCAACCGGCCTGACCGATCGCCCACGTGGATTTCAACTGAAGTGAAAATCTCATTTAGTTAACCCCATGATACTTGTAGATTGAGTTTGTTCGTGTGTGTGATGTGGTATGAGAGAGAAACTAATGAATAAATAAAAGTAAAAGAAAAATAAAAAAAGTTACCAGAAACAACTTTTTTTTGGTATGCATTGTGTTTATTGGTTGAAAATCAATGTGAAAAAAAGTTTTTTTTTTTTTTTAATATAATGACATGGAATGTAAAAGGATAAAGGAAGATAACTTAGAGGAATAGAGGGATATACTTAGAAATACAGACGTGGGAAAACCAAACTTTTATCGGTGAGAATTCATATGGCTCGAATCCTACGTTAAGCTACGGGTTTCATATAGCCACGGTGTTGAAATGGGACATTAAACTCTGTAAAACAACTAGCACTTCCACACTCTCCAGGAGATGATCGATTTTATTTTTGTTTTTGTATTGAAGTTTAACGTCCCTTTTCAGCAATAAAAACTACATAAGACATGGGCCTATTATAACTTAAATTGGAATGCGTACTATCCACTATCAAATTTGAATGCTTTCACACCGTAAATAAAACCCGGGACCACAAGCAGCAAAGATTCAAGCTCTAAACATTAGACCACCAGGGGCCGAAGGTAGTCGAGGGAATTACCACATAATCTGAGACCGTGCAGATCATGAAGCAAATGAAGGGCAATATTTATCTCGTGGTCAGGAAACTCTACAACAAGGAAATTTGTCTTCAAGAGCCAAAGATTAAGAAAATACTTACGCGTAATAGAAACAGAATTACTCAGTGCAAATTTCTCTGTCAGGAACATAGTACCACCGGAGATTAATTTTGAAATGTTATGAAATATGCCTGGAAAAAGTACAGGGTTTTCATAAAGTCTGGACGGATTTAATTTGCTTATAATTTTCATAAAAATGCTCATAATGAAATCAAATAAAGTGCAAACGGTAGCGGAAGGATTAAATTTTTAGCTGGCAACACTGTTAGATAAGCGGCAACTCTGAACACGTTGAGAGAGGGAGAGGGAGGGCAAGGGTCAATTTCTTACCAAATTTCATCCATTGTTGTTTCAATGTTGACTGTTAAAAGTAAGTTGTATGCTGTATTGGTGTGTGTGTCTTTTAAAGAAATAAATAAATGAAAAACTCCTCTGAGAAGACTATTTTTTTTACCGTATCAAAGATGGCGTCGGTGAAAGAGAAAGCGCAATGTGTTCTGTGGTACGCAGAGCTAAAATCACCAATTCTGGTGTGTCGAAAGTTCACCAAAGATTTCAAAAAGCCGGCATCGACTGAGAGTGCAATCCGAAAGTGGCATGCTAAGTTCTTGAAGACAGGAAGCGTCCTGGACCGTCCTCGAAGTGGGAGGCCGCCAACATCACCTGCAACAGTGAGCAGGGTAAGGGAAAGCATCATCAACAGCCCATAGAAGTCGATTCCTAGTTGGAGGTGTGGCGCCTAGTTGGAGGTGTGGCGGTGAATGAACTAAGCTGGTGCAGATTGCAGGTAAAAATTTAATCCTTCCGCTACCGTCTGCACTTTATTTGATTTCAATATGAGCATTTTTATGTAAATTATAAGCGAATTAAATCCATCCAGACTTTATGAAAACCCTGTATTCAGTATGTCCGATTGGAATACAATACACGACAGTAGGCTGTTGGATTCTTTTATTCACGACAAAGCGCTTGCTCATTCAACAAAGGAACGGATCCAAAGGGAAAATATGGGAGGAAGATGTACTCTCGTGCTCTTCCTCTTTTCTCTCTCCTTTTCATTCATCATCTCATTTATTATTATCTTACTAAATAAAAATAACTGCTTTAGATTTGTTGATATACTGTTTAATAAACTTTAATACCTAGGTTTGGATTTTACCTCAAAAATAATTATAGCCGTGATATCTCTATGTAGGAACTAATGGGCTTCCATATAAACAACTTTGAAGTATTCACTTACCTACGCCAGTGCGCCTTCCTCTACCGCTTGTGTGCTACTGACCACAAGCAAGCACCTTTGACATTTTGCCCAACAGCGTATTATCTACTAAAATAATTCGTTGCAGGTGTACAAAGGGCAATTGCTCCACAAGTGTTTGGACCCAATATGTGATGCCAGAAATTATCCGTATTTTGCTAGAAATAAAGGCGATATTTAGTAGTCCAAAGGCAAAGTAGTCAATTGAAGTGGCATCGAACTGTTTACAGTGTTATAATTGAGGGAATAGCATGAATCCCTGTCGTAGCTTCCATTTGTCTGTAGAATGCCAGCGATGAATTGGAAGTATGATTCGACATATTGTTCTGATTAGTCCAAACCCAGAAAAAGGCGTAAAATTTTAAAACAAAAAGATTTTAACTTCATACAATATCCTCTTCAAATAACCCATTAACTTCTATTTCTTAGGAATAGCAAGATGGTTTAAATTACTCGTAAACAACAAGGATGTAGGGAGCGGATACCATGTCAAATACAGTGGATAATAAAAGGGCATAACCCAGTGTCGAAACCCGAAGGAAACTCGACAAAGAAATGCCTAATTCCTTACGGCTGTGTACCAAGAAGACCCAGCGTAGAAAAACTACAATTGTTGTCAAAATTCTGAGCACACTATATTGATTTTTCAGAATTTTTCAAACGAAATACCCACAGATCCATAGGAACCTATGTTTGTTGGACATTTTCAAAATAAGCATTGTAAGTAATAGAAAATACACTGCCTTGTTTCCATTGAGAACAATTTATTGAGGATGTTTGTGTTTATTGAAGTGCCGATCCTTAGAATTGAGAAGAGCTCTATATATTCCAACCACTTGTTTGAACAATTTATCCAACTTTTGCAAAGCTATGCGACTCCAACAGCTTTGAGAGCCTTCCAGAGATCTTCATTATTGGTTGCCATGTGTTCATTGATGTAAAGTGAAGCATCTCAATGGAGCTCGATGGATGTAAATCCGGTGACAGTAGTAATCATCCCATTATTGTGATAATGTGAGTTTCCTCTTTGCTTTGCAGATAACTAATACATAATTTAGAAGAATGTTTGAGATCGTTATGCTGTTCTAGGACAAAGTGATGGCCCAAAATTCCCTTCCTAATGGAATCTGGTGTTCTGAACTGAAAAGTTGAAACTTAGATTCGTCCTCCTGGTGTACCTATTTCTAGTTCATGAGTCCAGTATTTATGTTTTTATCCAGGAATATGTTTTTGGAACGTTTTCTTCTCGACTGAGTGATTTCTTCAGTGTACACCCAAAGACCATAAATCTGCAGACTTCGGACCACCGTTTTATCTCGTATCGATTGAAAACTACTCTGTTGCTGCTTCCGGAACAGATAAACGTCTATTTTTTTTTTTTTTTTTTTTTTGGGTAGTTCTAATGAACTTGTTCTTATGAGAAGTTATTTCTGGATGACCAATTTGTATCCGTGTAATATTTATACTAGTTCGTGATTGTCTTTCAAAGGTCTGACACACTGCCCCAACTGAATTCTGCAACCACTGAGCGATTTTCCGCAGAGAATAGCTCTTTTCTCTCGAAACAATCACTTGAGGACGTAATTCGAATATAAGTCCACAGTCTTTCGCATTCTTTTGGAATTTGTACGTTTTTCGTGCTATTTAAATGGTCCACGCGAATGAAAACAGCATGGTCGCAAGCTACGGATTCGCTCCCAATTTTATCCATGTACGACATAATTGAATAGCACCTGCAACTGCAACTGTCCATAGTAGTACATAGACAATTACTAAAAGGGGTTCGTACAAACACCAAACGATGCATCACCAGACAAAGCGTGACGTTAGTTATTTATTCGTTAGTTACCTTTAGTTACCTGTTTACTACTAACCAGTTTTCAGAATAAATGAGTCTCAACGTAAACAAGGTAATGTATTTTCTTATGTTTATATGAACAACACTGTTTATAAACCAAGAGAGTGTTACATAAATACAATGTATTTTATTTGGAAAATTCTGAAAAACCAGTAGTGTGCTCAGACTTTTGACAATGACTATACGTATTTCTTCAATTGATTTTATTTCTTGAATTTTTACATTTCATTGTTGTGCCCTTTAGACTAAAGGAGACGGGAAGAAATGAATGGTGAAAAAATGGCAAACATTCATGTTCTGAGCGGGATTCGAATCCACGAAAACAAGTCTTGTGATTGAAAAAGAGACGGATGATTAACAAAGTGAACTTAACGAAGGTGTGGGAAGAAACAGCAGAACCACGAGAAATCCCAAAGACACGATGTCGTACACTACAAACTTACTGAGTCTGAGTTCGAAGCACAGACTTCCCACCCCAAAGGTGAGCTCCTATTCCTTACCTTTTTAATTTTCCACATTTGTCTCCATGTTCTTAGCATAAAAATAATATTCATAGCACTTATACTCATTTGTTTTAACTTTCGTTGTCAATCGTGGCAGCAAATTGTTTTCACGTAATACAGAAAATTGTTTCACAGAATTGAAATAAATCTAATAATAATAATAAACAGAATAGGAAACGTTTTCTTTTTTAACGGTAGTACAGTTTCATATAATTGCATTTAGTGATGCCTTGTGGGCTCTAATTGATGAAGTAGTACTATAGGATGTGACAACTTCAATTACTTCATTGGTTTGCTATCCACTAAATTGACATTTAGAGGACAGAGAGCGTGGGTATTGAAATATGAACAAAGCTCTTCATATCTCCTTCCGCCCTGTGCACATGAAAGGGATATAAATTAGGATAACACAAAAAGTCACGATGAGAGGATAGAAAACAATACCGTTCTCCACATGACAAGATAAAAAGAAGAGAGTTTGAACTGTGAGGAATACACACACTCACACAAACGAATTCAAGGCTAGGTTTGAGGACCTATTAAGATACTCAATGACAAAGCCAATTACAAGAAAGATCCACTTTAAACACTTTGTGAACATATCGTTGCTCTTGGGGAGGACAGAATGAACTCCTCCCTCCCATCGCCCATTTCTACACTTCTTCCCCTATGCTTTTGGAAGCACTTGGACTACATTTCAAGTCCCGTTGATGCTGGTATTGTGACTAAACGACAACATTGACGTCAAAGGCCTTTGGAACGATCCAAGCACTCAATAACGTTCGAGATGAACACTTTATAGATTTTTCTTTTTCCTCTTATTTCTTATTCATTCTTTTTTATTATGTTAGCCCATAAAAGACCGTTGAGAACGAGTTATGATGGAAAGGTCACGATAGTGTTTCCGTACTACAAAGAGCTTACGTGGTGAGCATTCCTATTTCTGCGCTCAAAGCAAAATCAGGCTTCGGAAATTCTGAACCAACTTTATAACTGAACACGTTCTACTCTCACCTCCCACCTCCTGCATCTTTCAACACAGAATACATATTTGAAACAACGGTAGTAATACCAACATAAAACACTTTTCTGCAGAACGTGCTTAGAGTAATTCTAATTGTAATTAATACATCTTCCGAATTGCAACATTGTGAAATTTAAGTTGAATTTAGAATGATAAAATAAGGATATAATGTTTCCTCTTCTTCAAACTTAACAGAACTTTCTTCTTTGAGCTTTTCTTTTCTTTTCTTTTTTCTTTCTTTCTTTCTTTTCTTTTTTTCTTTTTTTTTTTTTTAGCTAAGCCATTCCTTCCCTTCATTAACCTCGATTTCGAACTCTTTCGATTTCTCTTTTGATCGAATGATATAATAGAATTTCTTCAAATCTATTAATAGTTTGTAGACTTTATACTTCCGCATTCTTGTTACTTCTCTAATCTATTTAAATAAAAATGAAAGTGATAATTTTTGTGACTTAATAACTCTTAAACTACCCAACCGATTTCGATCAAATTTTCAACATAGACGAGGTTCTGACCTGGGATGGATTTTATCATTTCACAGTGCAACTTAGGAGTGGTCAAGGGATAGAAAATGTCCGATATTAGTGTCGAATCTATAGTTTTTGGGGACACTGAGATGAATAGTGACACTTCCAATTCCTTTTAAATCCAAATTCAGCTTCGCAACTTGAGGAGGGGGAGATACATAAATGATAGAAACTGACCGATATTAGGGAGCGCTTCACTAATAGTGAAACGTGACAGATTCACGGAACATATGACTATTTTTTTTTTTTTTTTTTTTTTTGTTGTTGTTGTAACCTAGCGAAGCGGGTAATTGACATTAGTTTGTATATATTTCAGGGTTCTGTTTAGGGGTTACCTGTTACGCTTAGAACATACTCTCTCCAGACCATTCCTGAAATTATCACTGCTGTCAGATATTGTACATACATAATATTGTAGAATGTTACTAGTAAAGAAATTTTTATCGTTGCAAAACCGTTTCATAACTTTCTTAAATAGTAACACTATTGCCTGTACTTTGTTATTTCTTTGGTGGTGGTTGTGGGGTGAGGGTGAGATAAAGAAAGGAGGATATCCTTTCCACGTCATTGAGATGATTACCTTGTGTATCATTTTTCATAAATGTCCTCTCCTTTCTTAATAAATCCGACTGGAATACAATCAACTCTTGGGGATATATGAAATTCGTCTTTTTAATAGCTGATTGAATCTCCTCTAAAGGAGAAGCGGAGTGTCAAGTTTTGTCTATTCAAGATTCGCCTAATATCTTTTAGTTACGAAAACGTCGATCATAATTATGATACAGAGTTACAGTTCATATTAGGCAAAGGTGATATATATAATAATTCGAGGACATTGGTAGTCCTGGATTTCATTAAAGATATTTTAATGAATGCGATTTTAAAAATTGCCCCATCGGTTTTCGTAGTTATACTGTATACGTGATGAATATTTACGAAAGTATTTTCCATTTCTTTATTATGGTCTTTTGAAGTGAGAAACATCGTATCATATTCTCCATAATTTTAGAAGTCATTAGTGAGAAAGAATTGCAATGGAATCTGGAAAAGCGGACAATCGATGCGTTTCAAATTTTCTTTTTCCAAATGCAAATGTTACACTTACTATTGTCCAAACATTTGTAGAGAGGTTCAAGGAATAGAATTAATTAAACTATTTTATATATTGAGAAGATGATATTGTCAAGAAGCAGATGAAGGGAGCTGCTGCACTACTACATTTTCTAGAAGAAAGAGTATCTGATATTTTAATTCGTACTCTGGAAAACATTTAGGATGTACCATAGGTTCCAGATTTCCATGATTGTATGGTTGCAACATGTCTGGACAAGAATGAGACTCATTATCTTATTATCTTACGTGTAGCATGTCTCCCTTTCATTCCATATTAAGTGTAATTATTAATCAGATGTAAAAGACACCGACTTGCATCTGGAATTAGAATTTTCCATATAGGATTATACATGCACAAATTCATATTCCTAAATCAAACTCACCCAAACTTTGTTCAATGTTTATTCATTCGTTTGTTTAACAGCGAATGTAGTCACCTCATTTGATGGTTTCCGAGAATAGTTCCTTTTTAGAGGTACAAGGAGGACATACAATTAATTAACTGGGACCAGTGCATATTTGTTTTGGTTCACCATTGTGAAGAATCTTGTTAATGGAATTTCATATCATTCTTGCAGAAAATTGTGGAATCAGTACAACATTAAGAGAAATAAGATGACAAATCTGGCTAAAGTATTGCATTTCAAAATTAACAAGCAAGCAGAAAATACACACCTGAACATGTACAGTCAGCGACAAAAGTTCTTCTTATTGTCCGTTTGATAAAATTTATTTTGGGAATAACGGTGCACTGAGAGAAAAAATGTAGGTGGCATACTTAAAAAGATAGGTTACATGCGTAATTCCTGTAGTTTTTAGACTTAACATACAGCAGACTTATAACTGAAATCGCATGTTTTATAATACTTTGTATATAAGTGTTCCATCTACACGTACTTTCCGTTTGAAACAATGTAGGCGGTCAAGATCTCATATACAAATGGACGCATATAACATATAGCTGACGAAGGTAACATAAGTAAATGCATGTGATATACGGAAAACTGTTAGATGTCAGACATCCTGCAACGGCATGATGTAACATCTAAGGGCAGTGCCTATGTAGCATACGGATAACGTATGCTCCGTACTGATTTCTATAGTAAGCAAGAGAATACCGTATATTTGTACAATATACCGCTGCCCGGAGAACGGATTTTTTCTGTGTGGTATGACTGGAACATAAAGAAAATTACAATTTTTCTAATTTACTAAAAATTGTACTCAAATTGTCCTCCCATTCTGAATTCCTACGAAATTAATTTAATCAAACGGAAAGAACTTTTGTCTCTGACTGTAAAAATTTATAGACCTTAGAAAGCAAACAAGGAAAAAGATGACAATGAATTGACTTCCGATGAAGTACGTCGATAAATCAAAGAAACCAATGGTAGCTCCCGTGAAAAGTCACAACGATAAAAATTAAATTTTCTCGCTAGAAACTAACTGAAGAAAATTTACCTAATGTCCTAAAAAAATAATTTCCTTTAGGTTGTAGCGAAAAAGAAAATACTTTTTGTTAATGTAACTTTCCTTAACACCAGCCAATGAAAGCAAATAGGGTGATATCGCCTTAATGGACGAATTGTAGAACTCTAAAGAAGGCCAGAATCACAGGAAATGAAAGTACATTGATGCAATGTGAATGTCTAACTGCATTTTATTTATGTGTTGGGTGATTCTTAGTGAATTGTAAATGAAATTAAATTCCCTTCTACCAGTTAAATCATAGTTTTCTGATTGCAGAATTATTGTCAATGCCCCAGAAGAGATATTGAAACTACTAATGGTACATTTACTACATATACAGACAAAGCTATGTTAGGACAGACCTATCCCAACTTAACAGGAAAATTTTGAGGATAACGGGAGTTATCAAGGGAAACACTACTCTTCAAACTGTTTTGAAAAAAATCACACACTACGATGAATCCTGTCCATCACTATTAATGCTTACGAACATGGCTTCGCTTGGGTTGAAGTCCATATCTTTGATTTTAGATTTTCTGTCTGTTTTCACTGCAGAATTTTACTGTTCAACTTACCTTTCTGTTTTCAACGTATCTATTTAACTAATTTATACATTGTTATCTGATTTCTGGTGCTTATTACTGAAGAAAACCGAGATATTCTTGGAGCAAACTAACACGGTGTTGCGTAATGCTTTTCCAGGTAGAGAATGAGAAGAAACGTGCCTTAATACTAGAGCATCAGAAATAGTTCCAATCAGAACAAAGAGTCTTGGCGGCGGGAAATATAAAGCGAATAGAAAATAGTAAAAACTGGATGAAACCGATTTTGGGAGGATATGGGAATCTCAGAGGGACGAAGGGGGTCTAAATTATTTGCCAAATATCAGATTGGTGGATAATTTCAAGAATTTGTGTCCAATTGCTGACCTATACTTTTGTATCGCTTTGAGGTGTATAATTTCAATAATTATCTACTTGAAATGCCCATATACAGGATTTACAATAAAAGATTGTATACATAAAGATATCATTCCCCGAAATATAATTCCTACTAAATTATTCCGAAGCTTCCAAATTGATTTTGATTTGAATAAAGAACAACTGAATTTACCACATGGACCGAAAATTATGTATTAAAAATTTACAGTACGTGGTGTGTTGGATCCCTCCAAACAAAAATTTCATTACCTTGATTGTAATGGCACATTACAAACTACTTTGATATGCACTTCTAAATTATATTCATACTTTAATAAATACAAGCTTTTTAAATCACTTCTTGCTACTACTAGCAGCATAATTTAGCATTAAGCGAATATTGAATCCAAGATTTGCATACATTTTCTCGTGAGATTTCATTTCAAAATTCCATTGTCTGAGGTTATAGGCGAATGTTGAAAGGCGAAAGTTGTCACCATGAGGATGGGTTCTATGGTATTTATAAGCCCTGCACTTTGCTCGGCTATCTTATGATATTTAGGCGATCTTCGACACAGATTCCACTTCTGGGATCGACTAGTATGTTTTGATTTCATTGTGTACTAGGTTTGATCTGAGAGGTAATTTATGCCCTTGTGTAAATATTGATGGCCGGAGCCGGGTCCAAGTAGAACCGGTTTTCGGCTCTGAACGGATCCGGTTCTAGAAGATCCGGTTCCAGAATCGGGTTTTCAGATCCAGGTCTAGAACCGGTTCCGGAACCGATTTTGAATAATAGTGAATGTAGCCACATTTAGTATCTGGTCAAGGAAATTCCATTGCTGCAATCTAGACGCCAGCAGTCCAGCATCAACTTAAGGTATTTCCAGATCTCGTATAAGATCATTCAACTAACACTGTATTATTTTATGTTGCTGTTTAGTCACCCTAAGGTTGTAGCAACCGGGCTAAAGTTTGGCTACAAACATACATCAACAATACACCAAGTATACTTTTTGAAATGGATAACATCACGCTATTGCCATCCTCGGATTTTCATAGGGAAATACGAAAGGGTTAAATAAGACCAGTGGCGTATTTACGATTTTATTTCGGGGGGAGGGCTTTGCTAACATTCGGGGGGGGGGGCTTTGCCTGAAAATGTGAACGTTCTGCAAGATATTTCATATACTTTATTATAGTAAGATTTCGGGGGGGCTTAAGCCCGGAAGCAACCCTAAATACGCCACTAAATAAGACAATATTTTGATGTTAGATATTTCTCATCATTCAAACCCCTGTCGCATCCCAAGTAATGATATCGAAATGAAAGTTCGATATTAAAAAGAAATGAAACTAAAGGTCAACGATGAAGTTTTAACACAGTCAGGGCCGGATCCGGGATTTTCTGAGGGGGTGCACCAAATAACTGCCAATACATTTGAATTAAATTGAGTTTTTTTTAAAAATGCCTTTAAGCATATGTGGTGTGAATGAGTAATTGTCCTGGAATTGCTAAGTGTCTGCTCTCGATGAATCCTTTTCCTTCACCTTCAGAAAATTGACTGAAACTATTGATTTTTGCAAAACTCACTGCCACCTTCTCACTTTAGGTAGTGTATATTTACAACGAAGTGGGGGTACACGTGCACCTTTACACTTTAGGTAGTGTATATTTACAACGAAGTGGGGGTACACGTGCACCTTTGCACTCCCCTCTAAATCCGGCCCTGCACACAGTATGTGTTTTTGTGAACATTCTGCCGCTCTATGTTGTAATTTGTGAAAAAGATACTATCATAATCCCCATTTTCATATTCTTTACTCAACACATCGGGACAGATTCAATACTTTCCTATTGTACTACGTTACCATACGTAGTAAAGTAGGTATGTCAAACTCAGTATCTCAAATGTGCCAAACTCAGTACCACTCTACAATAGTGTTGGCCGCAAAAATAATCCGCTTTTATACTTAATAATGTACTTAAAGAGTGCATAAATACATACAATATTACGTAGTATTGTAATTCTTAAAAAATAGAAATAACATAAGGAAATCCGAGTAGTAGATGGACACCTATTGTTTATTTCTCGACACCTGTCATATTTTTCATTCAGCAACCAGATTTCGGATGTTGGAGACATGCTGCTTGCACTAGTAATCTTCAAAGCAGAAGTATGAATGTATATTTCCTGGATCGAAAGCACAATACTTGCGGTATCAACATTTGCGGTACTTCGAGTATTGACATTTATGGACTGGGACATTGGGGGTACTATTCGAAATAACTTATTATTATCCAAGTTAAGAGAACATTTTCGTGCGTTCAGTAAGAGGAAAAACACACAGTACCAACTGCTATACGAAGACCAAACTTTATAACATTGGTCTAGACAGCAAATGTTCTAGGAAAGAATAATATTACTTTTTCAGGGGACTCGGGCTTTTTTTTTGCATACTAAAAGCAGACTAAAAATCTTCTTTCAGAATATAAAACCATTATTAACTCACCATACATGCATACATACAAACCTTTCTCAGAACACTAAGAACATGCAAACCCAAGTATAAGGATCACTTATACATAAAAGTTAAAAAAAAAAAAAAAAAAAAAAAACAAATATTAGAATAGACACATCTGAAAGATGTAAACAAATGCTTGTTTGTGATTGATCAAAACTGAAAAAAATGTTTTTAAAAAATCTTATCTGTGATTAGTCAAACGCCTATCCATGAGATTTAAAGGGAGCTTCTAGAAATAGTTATAGTTTTTGTTTTCTTTTATAGGTTTCATTCACAGTTTTCCAATAATTATTTGTCAGTGCTTACTCAAAGTTGAAATTAATATTCTTTTTTCTTCGTTTTCAACATACTGAGGTTTCTAATTACGAGAAAGTATTACGGAATTCTCCAAAGAGCAACTTGCCTGCGGAGCAATTTATCACAAGTCATCCATTTTGCACACAGTTGTTGAGCATATTTAAGGATTTCTGATCAGACCTAGCTCGGAATAAGTATAGGAGACAAAGTCAAAATTAATGTCCAATGAATTAGTAATCTATTTTCATGATTTATAATAGAGTTCAATTAATACATTAGAGATAAACACATAACAGTAACACATAATGCTAGGCAGAACACATTCTGAGACAGAGCCTCACCTCTGGCACTGATTTATACTAATTTATAAATCCCAATTTCTTAACCTTCCTTCATAAACACTGATTAAAATGGAAATTGCACCCACTAATGCGCGTTTCCTGCTGCAATAGTGTTCTTCGAGATGTTATTGCAGCTTGCTCGAAATCCAATTTGATTAATTTCGGATTCCAATCATTAATATTAGCCTTCACCAAACTAAAAAATTCCTGATACGTCTTACTAGCTCTTGTTGGTAAGTGACCGAAGATCAAAGGGACAATATTTCTTTCCTTCAAGTTATGTTCCCGTTCTGGAAATTTCGATACTGTCTATACTGAAAACCCTGATGAAAAGTACATAGTGTCTTCTTAGAGGTTTCGATTACTGTGATAGTTTCCATTAGGTAGCCCGCGTGATCTTCTCTTATATATTCATAACCTAACAAAATCAACTAATCAGAATGAATCACATAATATTAGACTGTTCCATCTCCATATCAACCTCCTTTATTATTATATTAATTCTAATTTAGATTAACGTGGGGTGAAATGAATGCTTGTGGTGCAAGTTCCACCGCAAATGTCCTACTATCTAAGGGAAAGTTTTAAACACTACCGCAAATGTCTCAGAAAAACTGGTTTTATGATTGTACCGAAAATGTCCTGATACCTCCTGGATCTCGCTGGAGACTGAATGTTATCCTTTCCATAAGTGGTAAAAGTTATTCACACTGATACGTACTACCAAACATGTAAATGGCGTACGATGCAAACTTGCAGGTTTTTGAGAAGTGAACAGGCAGGTTTTGGGCAAAATTCGTGAATACCCACTTCACTGATTTTTTTAAAACAGAGTTGAATCGTACTAACTTGTATTAACTCTTTCTGTAAATGGGCTGGTATATTCTTCTTAACGACGAGTGAAAAAGTGGCCAAAAAAAAAAAAAAAAAAAAAAAAAAAACTGGGACAGCTCATCTTCGATAGATCTACTATTGCGGAAACTTTCTTCGAATTCGGTCTTCAAACGCTCAAGCTCCGTGATAGACGTTTTGTACAAAATAAACTCCCTTGAACTTGTTTTGTACTCACAAGTTAGAAAGTGTTTCAAATCATTATTTTTCAACTGTTTCTTCCAGAGCTGTAACTTGCATTCGAATGTTATCTGATTATTTTTGTTCGTAATATTGATAATTATATCTTTTTCCTTACAGTTTCCAATTCAAATCTGACAATTCGTAATATCAAACATAAAAGAAAGATTTCGTAACTACAAATATTCCGCCAGTAAGTTGTTGTTCTATTCTTAGTTTTCCAAAGAGTGGCAAATTTTGTCTCTAAAACTCCTAAACCTTTTGAAAACCGTTTAGAAGGAGCCAGTGCACTTCTGTGTAATAGGAAACCCCAAAATATATCCTTTCTAAATCTTCAAGAAAGCAGAAAATAGTCGTGGTTCAAGCCATGAAATCGTATGAAACAAATTGTATAATTTTTTGTTTTCTTCTCGGAAATAACAGAGAGCCACAGAAAAATTAGCCAATGGCCGCGAGTTTGGCATGTCTGTAGTAATGTCAATGTAATATATAATTGGAAAGTCCATACCTTTAGCATTCCAACTGTCTTAATCGCCTGAAAAATTTTGGATCCATACTCCAACATGTTGGTAGTATTTTGATAAGTATGCATCCTGCATTGGAATAAATCTTTCTTCCCATATCTTGAAAAGTAGAGATAATCGCTGAATTTCGTGGTCATTGTTATGATCAGCGTGGTTGATTTAGCAAAGAATTACTGATTTTGTATAAGATACATTTTCACTGTTGAGCAGTGTATTTCAACAGGAAAGATTATATATATAAGTTGTTTTTTTTTACTGATGTCAATGTGCTTGTGGAAATTCGTAGGTCAGAAAAAATAAAGTGTTTTTGAATATATATTAAATTTGTAGTAAGAGGACTTTTTCTATTGCTGGCGTATTTTGAACCGTAATTGTTTAAGAAAAATTGTAAGGCAGCAAGTTGTCTCATTATTTTGATATTATTTTCCAATATATGTTTTCTATGTTGTTCTGATACTTCATTTTCTGTAAGTCGTTAGATTTGTTAACGTAACACACAACTATAAATAACAAAAAGGTTAGTAGGCCGCAGGTGGCTTGTAGGTAAATCTCGTTTTCGTTGGCAAGGAGAAATAGACGTAACGAAGAAAGCGTACACTTGCAAACGGAAAACGTAAGTCTCATCAGGTGTCACGAAAGTTAAGGAAATCAAATAGTTTTGAGAGGAAAACACACAGATATGTCATTAATAATAGTAGTGTAGAAACTTTTCAATATTTCTTAAATATCTTACTGAAGTTATGTTCAGCAATTCAAAATTAGAATTAATTCAAAACTTGAAATCAGTAATTGGCTTTGAATTTGAATACTTATTGAATTGTAGGAAGAAAGAAACGTTACGAAAATACGAAGAATAGCAAATGTCCATAGGAAAGGCTAGTAAAGTTATAACTAGTTAACTGGAAATAGATCATACACGGAAACCTCAAATTCTCACAAAAATACCGCCGAAAGCAGTCACCCGAAAGTGGAGCTAAACTGTAAATGATGTTACTAGTCTCATAACGATTTCTGAACTAACATGTAAGCCACCATGCCCCTACTGTAAACAAAAAGAAAATTTACTTGTACACATTTTTCACCTATCTCTCACTTTTGTACTTGCATCTTCTTGAAGGGTTTGAACTGAAAACATCGCTAAAAGAATTTTAAGGATATATCAATTATAATACCAGCGATGATATGCATTACAGAAGACAGGAAAAGTTTATTATTCTTATTATTTTAATCACTTTATCGTTGAACGTTTCTAACTACAAGTAATCATAATTATTCTTAAAGCGCCCACGAAAATATGAACCTTGTTAATGAAAATCGGGTTCGTTTCATTTTAGCTAACTTCTCTTTCGTTTTAATTAGCACAAGTGCCCGCTCTTCCCACAGACTGAATAGTATGTAACATACAACACAATAGAGTGGTTTGGATTGTCTAAGTTGAAGGACTTCCGAGATACATTATATTGTTTGAACTTCCAGGTTGTGTTATCACCCAATCCCCCATTGAGTTATAAATCGAAAAAAATGCTCATACGCGATTAGACTTGGTGAAGGTCAATTTGTGCGCAAAATTTGATGCCTCTAGGTGGGTCTTTTCTGTGAAAATCTGACAACAGACACACAAACGCACGTTCTTTTACATACTAGTATAGATGAAAGTTATTTAAAGATATATTCTTATAGCTGGAAGTAATCAACATGCTCAATGAAAATCCGAAAAAAAAAATCGTTGGAAAGTTAAATTTGCACATTTTGTTTTTAAAAATGGGAATCTTTATTCCATTTGCCCCATTTACACTTGAAGAAAAGTAGAATGATGGGAGGCATTGAGGTAAACTTGCACTATATTGTGTCAAAATCGTTAATCGTATTATGTA
This sequence comes from Thermobia domestica, assembly GCF_964235325.1. Classification (NCBI taxonomy): domain Eukaryota; kingdom Metazoa; phylum Arthropoda; class Insecta; order Zygentoma; family Lepismatidae; genus Thermobia; species Thermobia domestica. Next base: position 212,680,032 of record NC_137462.1, on the reverse strand, counting down.
CAGGTATATATACACAGGTGACCACAGCCATTGAATTGAGCGATACTTGGGGCCTCGAAAGTCTCAATTTCATCAAAGGAGGCCAACATATTGCATACGTTACTGGTGACAATTGGGCTACTGTTTGTCTTATAAAAGAAAACCCTCTTCTAATAATTTCCCAGGAGGTAATGTACCTAAAATGGAACTCACATTGCTTTGCTGAATTGCTATCCTGATATGTTGAACAACTATTCAATTGCTGTTTCGTATATAATATAGTTTTCAATGCAGTATTTTTAGATAATTGTATTATTTTAGATTAGTAAAATTCTAAATATATTATATATTATGTGTATAACACCGTAAAGTCTATATTTACTCCACTTTCCACCCATTTTCTTGACGGATTTCAAAACAAAACAATAGGTAAATTACCTAAGTCTGAATAAAAACACGAGCTAAATTCAAAAATTTAAACCGGGTTGATTTTACAGGATTAATAGATACACCCATGACTTTCAGGTTAATCGAATGATACAATAAGTTTAATATCTTTGGCACAGATAGTGTGCTTATTGTGTATAGAAAGTATACACATATTTTGACAGTAGTAACATTTAGTGCTGAAAAGAACACTAAGTTTAAATTGTTATTTAAGACTGTAATTTGAATATGAATTTGTGAATTCAATAAATGATTATTTATTTACTCATAAAGTGATTACATAATTATTACTATCAATCTTGTCTTAACTTGAGTAAATACCATACATATTACGGTTGCGGAATAGAAATAATGTTATGGCTTTATATGTTAATTTATTGCTGTGATATGGATAACGCATATACAAGGTTTAGGATCTTTATCCGGAGAATGTATGTATTCAATTATAGCATATGTTGTATGTACATCATTCAAAAGTACTTGATTTATATTTATGTAATTAAAGTAAATTTGTAACTGAATATATGCAATGTAAAGTTTCCGCTATAACAAAGTAGCAGCAACTAGTATTAACAACTATATTATTATTAGTAGTAGTAATATTGACATAATGTTGTAAGACCTAGCAAAGATTTTCAATTGCAGGTGTTCAACATCTTATTCATACTGATTGGTGACAGCAATCAGTTTCATCAGCAATCCGTAAGACCAATTCTTCATCCTCCGAGAAGGCTCACTCTGTATTCATGTAAAGCACATTTCGGTTTAAAATGAGTTATCTTGACGCGTATTTTTAAACCTGAAAGATGATTGAACTTCTTGCCTCTAACTATCTAGATATGAATCTATTGTTACCCACCAGAATAATGTCTCTCTCTCTCTCTCTCTCTCTCTCTATATATATATATATATATATATATATATATATATATATATATATATATATATATATATATATATATATATATATATATATATATATATATAATTTCGTCTCGAAACCCAGACAATAAGTAAATTTTCTAATTCGAGACGAGACAACCAAAATTTGCTATTCTCATCTTGTCTGCGAGACTAGTAGTTTACCCAAGTCTTGAATATCAAATATTGTTTTAGTGTTACATGAATCACATTATAGAAACTTTAAATTACTAAATGATTGTGCGAACGTAATGAGAAGCATTTATCAACATTGAAAGAAATGCAAGTCATTGCGCAATATATCCAATAATCAATACGGTTTAAATCTCGTTATGTCACACCCTTCGTGAATCTCTAGTGGACCTCTACACGAAGTTAAGAAAAAAAACATGAAAAAAGAACAGGCTACTAGTTGGTGAAAAGTCCACATGCTTGGATAAGATTCTAATTGTACTTTTTATATTAATTTAAGGATGTTGAATTCATTTGAGCTATTTTAAAGTATACCTATCCATGGAGTCAGGAGAAAAGTTATCTCAAAGTTGGCAATTTTGTATTTATTAATATGCAAAATGTGTCGGTTTTTGTTTAGATTTTGTACATATTTATTTATTTATTTATTAGATTGATAAATATATCCAGTATACATACATACACACACACACACACACACACACACACACACACACACATATATATATATATATATATATATATATATATATATATATATATATATATATATATATATATATATATATATATATATATATAATCTTGGATAATTATTTATTGAAGAGATCCAATTTGAGATGACTTCCATTTTCTGCCCTTATCCTTTGAGTGACCTGAAATAAATAAATATATGACCCTTAAAATTTAACACTTCTTGGAGAAACAGCTAATTATACTGTTTTCATATTATGTAGACATGCAGGCATGGAGTTATTTTTCATATTACTTATTTAAAAGCATGCAGGCACTTACATTTGCTGGAATGAGATAAAACTAAGCAAACAGAAATAAACAACATAACATATTTTAAAGTGACATGGTTTCAGTGCAAAGCTTAGTATAGTAAATCTTAGCTGAGTAATATAAATTAAGAAGTAAATCTCATACTCTCATCTTTGTTATCGAGATACGCTGTGATTTTGTAGCTAGGATATTAGAGTTTGGTGCTGATTTCCAGTTCTATTGTCGGTTGGAGTTCGAGTAGTTTGTACTTCAAGTCTTTTTCTTTAATCCAGGTTCTGTAGTAAAACGGCTCATTTTATACAGGCTCTAAATTAAAATCCAGCAACGACAAGTGCTTACAGCTAGTATAAAATAACGTTTGTTTATCTGTCATAAGATTTTTACATAAAAATGTGTCATCTATAAAGGTAACCAAGAAAGTTCTGTTTCTTTTTAACCTACCACCTTGGAACATCGATATGTCACCTACGACGTATCTGAAAGATCAAAAATTATCCCCATCAGCATCGATGACCTTTCTGGTGCGTCTTCGAGTGTTTCATCACCATCCTTAAACTTGTTAAACCACCGCTGCACTGTCCGCGCAGTCACGACACCCTCAACAAAGTCCTGGCATACTTCCGCCCCGCTGCAGCACTCCAGTTTGACCCCAGTTTGAACTCGTACAGTATACACGTCCTTATGACGCTCTGTGGAGGTCGCATATTCAATCTGTCCTTACACAAGTTCATGGTATAACAGAACTGCCACAACCAGGTAATATGTTGGATATGCCCACACCAACAATTGACCTTCGCCTTATCTCCATTCGCATTCAACTCACGGTGTGGGGGCAAATTGAACACAGACTTTCATAAAAAGCAACAGAACTTTCTCGGTTACCTTTATAGACACACCAAATTTTGTACACACTCTTTGACAGATCTAATCACGTACGAGGCCGTTTTATCAATTTTCGATTAAAGGGGTGAGGTTTGGGGGATTAAAAATTACACGAAAAAATTATATACAGTGATCCACAGTGCCCTTCATGTAGTACAAGTTATGTATCTTTCAAATTTTGGAATTCGTTTGTATTAACGTCAGTCTTCCCGTGCGAAGAACGGGCATTTCAGCGGGCCCGAGAATCAATAGAAGCAGTGTCGAAGGCATTGTTCGTTTTTATATATTTCACTTGGTTCTTTATTTTCGAAGATTATACCCCATGCATAAACAATATTCATCCCATGCTAGAACGGGCACTTCCGCTAGTTTTTAATAAAATTATTCCCCTTAAAATGTGATTAATATTATTTATATTATCCTTTTTAGTTTAAACTTATTATTAAGAAAAATTTTCGTCTGCCATATGAAGCTAAAGTGGTGGTGGTTGGTTGATTTGGAGTGTAGGCTCTCGTTTAGCACTGGCGCTATATGAGATGTAGACCTGCACTTTGACGTATGATCTGAAGCACATTAGCTTCCACTGGGACTTGAACTCAGATCTGCGGTGCCGAAGAAGCGTATTTTAACTATACAGCCAAGAAAGTAATATTTTGCGAAATAATAATTTATGACTATGCTCTGTGTCTGCAACTGTATTCAATTCCCAAACAAATTACTTTTGACGCAAGTAACATATAACTCTAGGAGCGTTGCTGATAAAATACTGTCGTGTTATCACAAATAACCATGTCCGTAACTTTAAAAATTTAAAGAAAATCGAATGAGTAGTGGATCATAAAATTCATTACAAGATCTGATGCAAGTTTAACATAGTAAGAAAAATAAGTTCAAATGTAGTCTTTGAAACATTAGAAAGAATATTTTTCTTGACAATATTCTATATTCATATTAAAGGACGAGCACTTGATTGGATTGAATAATAAATTTTTCCATAACTTTAAATAGCCAATTCGATTTATCTTAAATTTAAAAAGACAAAAAAAGTTTTCTCGGAATCTTAATCAAAAGTAACTGAACGGAAAAATGGTTTTATGTACATAAACTACGTGCTACACTGAGATAAAGGAAAACTACATTAAAGAACATTGACATTGAGATGTGATAGAATTTTATTTTAAACCACTCGAAGACGTTTTTTATTTTTCTCATTTTACTTTCAGAGTTGTATAGTAAGTTATGGTAACTTAAAAATATTAATTAAAGTATGATATTGGAAATATTCTGGATTACTATTTTCGTTAGAGTTGAACTTTTTTGACTTTTCATTCTGGATGTCCAGTAATGGATGTCCTGAAAAACCTTTCTTTTAGTTTTCATCGTATGATTTAGTAAATCCAATAAAAAGAAAAAAAAAATATATAATACTGTCTCCTAAAGTGTCTGTAGTTATTGTTTTCCTCTATTCTGTTCCCATTGTTGGGTTCCACATCCTCGCTGAAAGCTAGTGCAGCACTTCAAAATAAACCTATTAACTTTACCAGACGTGTCAGTTGCAGAGATGTGGAAAAGTGAGAATTTTCGGCCAAACGTGTAGCTGTTATGAAAGGAATTGTCTTAGAACATTCAGTATGCTTAGTTCTAAAAGTATTAATATTTACAATTTTAACTGAATTTTTAGAATATTTTTTTTTATATATTTCGTGTAACCTGAACCTTATAAATTATTTAATAAATCTATACTTAAATGACAGGCTTATTTTTACGAATTTGACTAATCTTCAAACATATACGAGATAAACGTAAAATTCAGTTACAATATAAAAGTACAGGTTGACGAACGGACAAAAGTAGCTATAAACAGTTTCATTTCGTACTTCGACTTATTTATTTACAAAGCAATGACACCATTTTAATTAGATTTCTTCTTTCCGCAGTCCTTACACTAAAAACTTTCCCATTCCGTACTCAGCACATTAAATATTCTCAATATATATATATATATATATATATATATATATATATATATATATTAAGCATATCAAGGCATATTTTTCCCACATGTGCTTTTTCTCCGTAAATACTACTTATCTTCTATAATAGGCACTTTCAAGAGAAAATTTTTTAGGACTTAAGACAAATGTCTAACTAAACACAACAACACATTGAGCAAGGCTATGTGATAAAAAAAATATTAAAAAGCACGTAGCCAAGTAACAGTTTCAACACACTAACTGTGTCTTTATCTGATTCCCACTCCTCCTGGCTATTGGGTATGTGTTTATATATATATATATATATATATATATATATATATATATATATATATATATATATATATATATATATATATATATATATATATATATATAAATAATATAACTTTGTTTAGTGTTTGTTGTGTTCAGTTTAGAAATATGGAAACAACGCCTGATTGAATAGTTATAAACTTCTTATCTGAAGGGGAAAAGGTTGAAATTTCGTTTTCGATTCTTTAATAACAAATGTGTTATGTAAGAATACACAGGATGGTTTATAGAGCGTAGATGTAGTTGATTATATTTGAAACAGTCACTAAGATGAGAGAAAGAAATTGTGGCAAAAATTGGACGTTTAAAAGTGACGAAATAAAAGTTTTGTAGTAACAATAATGATAGTTTCATCTTTAACGATTTGTTTCATTCTTGTTGAATTGATTGAACGAAACGGACTTGGCTTCTTAAGGCGATTAAAGGAGAAAATAAAAGTCCATAACTTGAAGACCCGACAGCAGTTGTTCTTCGGGATGACTCTGGAAATCTCTTAAGGCAGAGGATCCAATAAAAACGAGTTTATCTTATGGCCTTCCCCTCTTTCCTTTTTGTTGACTGATGGAAGGAGATAAGTCACATTCATCGTGGAAAAAAAATATATGAATCTTTTAGGGAAGAAAGATAAGATGATATTTTTAGAAATCCATTTTATTTTTTGCGTGGAACATGGAAAAGTTTTACCCTTTATTTGAAGATTAAAAAGGCAATTGGCAAATTGATACTTGCAGAGTAAATACGGTTATTTTTAGAGACTATCATATAAAAAATGAAGCTATTAAGCTGGAATAAGTTTCTTAAAATTTTATTCACCGACGTTTGCAGCAGCTATTATAAGTGTTCCCCATAATGAATGTTTCTTTTTTTAGCGAATCCTTTAATCTTTAAATTCATGAAATTAGAATAGGATTAGCACAAATATAATTCATCATAAGAGAGAAATTTTGACGGAAGTGAATTGATATATCACGTGTAGAAAAAAATAATCTCGTGAGCAATCTGTCGATTTTGTTTCGAAAGGAGTGAATCTAAACTTTCAATATTTTTGTTGAAAAGTATATTTACGTACTATACATTCATCATGCTATTCTACTGAAACACATCCGCTGGCAATGACAAATTTTCTGGGTGTCGATAGAAGCAGTACGAATAAAAGTAAGAGTTTTATCATAATATAAAATGTTCTGTGGAATGATAACATTTGAAAAAGGATACTCTTAGTTTGGAAAACGCAATAGTGTAATATTTAAACATAAGTTGTTGTAAACATAAGTAAAATGTCTATGTTTATAGTAGATAATATATGATATAGAAGTAAATGTAAAGTAGTATACATGTGTTTATAATTGAGAAACTGAAGGAAGTAATATACAATGTAGTAATTTCTCAATTAAGTGTATATTATTATTATTATTATTATTATTATTATTATTATTATTATTATTATTATTATTATTATTATTATTATTATTATTATTATTATTATTATTATTATTATTATTTAGATAGGCTCTTATTCAAGAATATTGATGATTCGAGAACAAATTATCTACCATGTTTTTACTTTCGAATGACGAAAGGAGAGATGAAATTTTGATGATCGTGAAAGAAAAATGAATTCGAGATTTCAACGGATTTACACGTTTGATTGCCAATAGACACCCAAAAAGTAATATGCTTCCGAGCTGCACTGCTCATTGGTTTTCTTTCCTTCCATTTTCTACAGGTTCTGTAAATATGAAGTCAATCCGATGCCTTTTTGGTGTTTCATTATTATAGCGCTTTTCAGATGATAATTACATGGCCTTGAGTAAACTGTGTGCCTTCTCCAGTCGCAGTTACGCGGTGTTGTTAATTTGCGGCAGGCTATAGTTTGTACTAGAAATGCTACTTAGAAATATTGTATTACTATGTATTAATTGCTGACTTTAGCAAGTAAAAAAAGTGAATTATCAATACATACGTACAATGTTTCTATACTAACTGGTTGTCATGATACAGACTTAAACGTTTCAATATATAGCAATTATGAACGATTTTAGAATACGTTGTCTTGCATAACTGCTAGTACAATTTGATTCAAGCTTTTGTTCAATATTTCCCTCTTACAAGTAATCGAATCCGTAACCTATCAAAAGATAGTAATCAAAATAACTTACAACACTCTTTTGCTTGGAGATGCACGTGTTACTGTGTACTTTTATACAACATTTTCATAATATAAAACAAAGAAGTTGGAAGATTCTATTGTTTTGAAAAACAATTTTAAAACAAAGATTTCTTTATCCGGTATAGGCATGTGATTTTTCTTCACGTCTTACGTTTTACTATTTGATGATCCATTTCCTCCTCTCTCTTCTCTTCTACTCATCACATGAGCTCATGATTGCTGAACCAACGCGCAGCCATCTAAATGGCTTCATAAATTATTGCACCCAAAACAAACTTTATTGCTTCGAGACGAGGAGAACTGATACAATTGAAGGAAACAAGGCTTCTTACCTTTCCTCGTGTAACTGTTCCTCGAATTCTCTGTTAGTAAATAAAAATTCGTGTTGTATTTTCGTGATCGTATTAAAATACTTGTCAGTTTTAAAGAAAATGATCTTAAAAATTGTATTTAAGGTTTAATTTTTAAAAAAGGTAAGAAAGAAATTTGCATCAGAGAAAGAAAAGCAAAAACCTAATTTCTAAAATTATAGAAAGAGAGGTTTTATAATTCATTTCATCTGTGTGATTCATCTGTTCTGAAACAAAGAAGTTCCTAGGAAGGAAGACCTATATAAACCAATGAGGAGAAAATGAAAATGAAAATGAAATGAAATCTTTGAGTTTTACGTCCCACGGTTATGCCGGTTAGGCTAAAGGAGGCGGTGATGATGAGAGATGAGTGAAATGGTGGAATGAAGAAAGTGGGAGGAAATGGGAGTACCCCGAGAAAACCCACGCACACGGTGTTTGTCCACCACAAAGTTCACTTGGCGGGGGCTGGGATCGAACCCGGGACCCCTAGCACCAGAGGTGAACGCTCTACCACTGAGACACCGTTGCACCAACCAATGAGGAGACTAACCTTGAAACAGGAAGACGGGATTCGAAGCATAACATATAGAAAGATTATAAGAGAAGATTTCATGACATAATGATTAACAAAATTTGTAAGATGTAATAAATTAAAGATTTAGGCTAACACACCGACAAAATACAAACTTTCGTAGACAATGGTAATGGTAGGATGAAATAGACGACGAGCTTTCAACAATTCTAATTGTATAAATTAAAAGTCAATTAAGTTAGATAATATTTATATTTCTAACATGAACAGTGAATATTTTTTAATAACATTTTTGACATTTTGAATAATGCTGTCAATTCATTTGCTGTAACACTAGATGGAGAAAGAGCGTTAAGGGCTATCACGTACCATTGGCTACTGCTCATGTTGCTTCTCATCTGAAAAGAACTGTAATGTCAAGCAGTGTATAATTATGAATTTCTTAGCTTTTAACTGTAGATATTGATATAGTTTATACAAAAATAACGTTTCTTTGTAGCAGGAACTACGTTTATTAGATTCTAACTAAGAAGTATAATGATGTGTATTAGTGGCGAATCTAGAGAAATGTGTTATAGTTTTATTAGTTATCTGGATCATTACCTTTGACAGTCTTAATTATTAAATATGCCTTCCTATAATGTATTTGGAGAGAAATTTTTATATATTTCCCTCTCTGATATTTACTCCTGTGCATATCGATATGTATATCTTAATTCAGGAGCACTGAAATTTTTTTAGGCAATCCATTCGATATAATTTATATTTTCTATAGTTAATTTTCATATTCAAAGAACTACATATTTAAAGGTGTAAGATTGTGCTAGGTTAGGTTTAGTTGTGATAAAATGCAGTTGTGTAAGGGAACGGGGCCCAGGGAGGCGAGAAGTCCCAATGACTTCCAGTATTATTATAAAGTCACAATTATCTTGAAAGCAAGTCAAATCGAATCCGTTAACTTTATATTCCTTACCTATCACAACAATATTTCACAGCAATTACAGAAAAAGGTAACGTGCGCACAGCAGGCTTTCTCGTGATTAAATCTTTGGTGATGATTTCATCGATGGTTGTGACCTTAAAAAGTAAAAATAATTGAAAAATAAGCAGCAATTTAAAACTGTCTTAATAAGAGTGTAACTTCTTCTTTCAGCACCAAGATTATATGAGACCATTAACTAAAGAATACTGAAGGACACACACATCTATTCCTACTGGTAATTGAACCTGAGTCCCCTTCAATGATTACCATACAAAGCCGTCGGCAAATCACTAGTAACAATCTACCGACTAACCTAGTTTGTTGGAAACAGACCCAGCAATGAAACTTGGAAATGACAATACTACGTTATTTACTGCAAATACAGAAAATAATATAACAGAAGTTTCAAAATCTCTGAATTTCTTTAGGTGACTAGAGATGTAGAAGCATTTTTCTCATGTCTCCCTTGGAGATGAAATATTCTCTACAGGGATGAAAAATCTAATTCCGTTGAATCCTTTCTCTTCACCTTGCTTTCATGCTACAGTTCACAGTTAGAAATATGCAGCGTGGAGAGATGTGTGGGTTGCATGAATAGCGTTCAAAGAGATCCAGGACAAAAAACTAAGAAAAGAGAGAGTATGGATTTGACAATTAGACACACTTTTCTGCCATTATTTAATTTAAACAACTGCTACGTCCTTTTTCGGTGATACAGAGAATGCCTTAAGTACATTATTTAAATTTTATTCCTAATCCTCAAACAAGTGTCAACTTTCTGGCATTACATACATAAATTTTAGGACTACAAAAAATAATTTGCATGGATAATTACTGTATTTTCCTCCTCTTCTTTATTGCTGGCATAAAATCATGAAACTCTAATAATGATAAAAGAAAAAAGTATTTTCAAATGTTAATTCATTAAAAAAACGCTAAAACATCTAAAAATAGCACTAAGACGAGGAAAATAATAACAAAAAGCGTTAAAAATCATAAAATACTTCACCTGTCTTAATAAGATAAGTAGTTATTTTCTTTAATTTAATTACATTATAATGAAGTAACCTTACTAACACAGCTACCTAAATACCTATGATATTTGAAGAAAGAACTTTCGTTTGTTAATGCCACAAATGTACAGTCGACATTATAGCACTCTGCTATAACGTGCGAGTTCTTGCAAACTGTACTGCTTTTCACTACAACTTGTAGTTCTACATCTTTAGTGTTATTTTTGCCTTTACCTTAAAATGGCTTATTTTGGACTCACAATGATTTCCCACTCGCCGATTCAATTTTGACGTTATTTCCAAAAAGTTCTTTTTTTATTTGGATATGCACAACCAGAATTCTAAATACACATAAATTCACATGAATAAACATATAATACTAATGAGCATGCAAAAAGTGCACATTACGGGGCCTATCTTCCGTACAAGATAGCACCCCAAATGTCATCCCCTCTTTCTCGAAAACTATCAGGGTACAAACAAAACTTTTTTCCGTACAAACGGTACAAACGATTTGCTTTCGAATAGTGTATTTCAATTTTTTGTGCTGTGATACGGGGAGGTTATCTTGGCGCCAAGATAGCCCCCCGCAGTTGACCTCTCAAGTAACCCTATAAGGAAAATGGTACAAACGAAAATATTTTTGGTACAAACGGTACCAACGTAGTACAAACGAATGACCTAGCAATTGTTTCAATTTTATAAAGTCGGGGGCCTATCTTGCCAGACGTGGTAAGTGACCCCTCGTGTTATTGTCGACAATATTTTGTATTCCTCTGTCTGCATTTTTCAGAGAGAATCCCACTGAACTTGAAGTCTTCGCTCTTGGGAATCTTAGTCAACTATTTCAATCTCTTTTTCTTCTTTTTTAGGTCAAGTATTTTTCTTTTTATAAAAAAAGAGCTTACATAATATGTGTTTAATTTTTGGTGTAAAACAAACGTCCAAGTACCAGATTTCGTATTTGTAATCCTAAGGAATTTCGAGATATCATCTTATACTAACTGCAATCCCCTTTTCACTCCTTCCAAGTCCAACAGCCTTTTCTTTCCTTCTAGGTCAAATATCGTAAAAAGCTGAAACACGTGCTTAATTATTTCAAGTGAAGAGTTCAAATACAAATTTCATGTCTAATCTTAGGAATTTTTGAGATATAGGCATCTTATTATAATTCCTGCAACCGGCATTCCACTTACCATTCCTCGTCAAATTTCCAGAAATCCTTCCCCAATCGGAAAATGCTATGTACTGCCGAAATTTGAAGTTTCTATTTCAAACAGTTTGCCCTAGGCGTTGATCAGTCTGATAGGACATCTTTTAAATAAAGATTGCAACTCCAAAATTTTTCTTCGCGCTTCGCTTTTCTTTCTTTCTTTCTTTCTAGGTCAATAATAATAATAATAATAATAATAATAATAATAATAATAATAATAATAATAATAATACACGGAAAAACGTGCCTGATTATTTTAAGTGAAAAATAAATAAAAAATTCCATCTCTAACTTTAAAAGATTCCGAGATATAGGCATATTATAATAGTTTCGATCACTACTCCCTTTTTCTTCCACCAATTGTCTTTACTTTTAGGTAAAATATTTTTTTAAATGCTGAAACACGTGTAAAATTTTCTAAATGAGAAGTCTATATAATAAATTTCATGGTTCTACTTTCAGAGATTCGAAGAAGTGGATATCTTAATTTAACAATTTACAATCCCTGTCCCGTCAAATTTCCAAAAGTCCTTTCTTAGTGGTGCCTTACGTCAATATGAACTGCTAAATTTCGAGTGTCTGGCTTAAGCGCTTTGAGCTGGGCGTTAATCACTAGGTCATTCAGGACTTCTTTAATATATGTAGATTTTGAGAACCTCCCTTTTTTGACGTCGGTTAAGAAAATAAATAGATCTACTTAAACCACAAAGTACTCTAAAGTGAGATAATATTCCTCTGATATGGTTTATAGGTTACGTTTCGATGGTGAAACTTATATTTTAGTTTGGACTTCAGTAGCATGCCAATAAATGCAAGTAGCAACACACTGAAAAACTGTCCATGTGAAACGCACAAATCTATAAATCAAATAAATGGCATATTACATAAAATAGAAACGCTAGAAGTTAGGGTTTTCAACGATATAATAGTTGCAGCTGTCGTGCTTGAAAGATGTAAAAATGATATCTCTTCTCGGAAAATGTGTCTATTTGCATTGGAGAAGCTCTCTCAGAATGAATATGGGGAATATGTGACACTTGTAACTCAAGATTGCCACATCAAACAAAACCATCAGCAATATTCAGCTCCTTACGAGTTTCTTTAAGCTTGTTTACTGTCACACCATTCACTTAAAAAAAAAAAAAAAAAAAAAAGCGGTACCGAAATAAAAATTTTACACTGTCAGGAAAAAATCAAAGAAACATCCTTACGTTTAGGTCATAATCTGCTCTTACTGATTCGGAATGATATATAATCAATTCTAGCTTATTTATGATCAGCATCCAATAAAGAGTAACTTGAGACCAAAGGGAGAATCTTATAGTGCGAATATCAAAATCACAGTTAACATTTAGCAATACTTAGATCGCAGTAAGTTTTTATTTTTTCAGTATGATCTATTACTTACAGAAACATATTCATAGGAGCAGTATTGTATACAGAATTAGCTAGGAAAAAACAAACATTTAATCTGAAAATAAAAATCTAAATAATCAGTCGTAATATTAATGCTTGGTAGGCCACAATTTGATCTCATTTTTCCAGGGCCTTTCACAATTTGTTCCTCTATATTTATAAGCATAGTGTTTCTAATGTATGTTAGGGATATAGTTAAAAATGAGAACACATCGGAAAGTAATTGAAAAACTTAATTCATAACTTGTGACTACTTTTTTCATTATGTTCAACAATTTCTTGAGGCTTATTTACAAAAAAAAAAAAAAAAAAAAAAAAAAAAAAGCTCTTTTAAAATTTCAGATAGCAAACTTTGCACTTACGTACACAAGTTACACTATTAAACTAAACCACTACTAATATTTATGTTAACATTTTTTTCTTGTTTGTTCAGTAATTCCCATAATTTATTTATAAACACAACATTGAACAGTAGAATGAATTTTAGGAGAAAATAACTCTATAGTGCAGTTATCGACATCATACGGAAACATTTATAAATTTTAGATCACAATTTATATGTGACCTAAAATGCCATGTCATATAGTATGTGTATGGTTTTTCAGAATATTCCATATGGGACAATGTGAAAAGTTCAAAAGTATACTAGAAACATGCTAACGAAACATGCAGATCCATTCGTAATATTTAGGGTATATTTTCTTTTTCTTATTTGAAAAGTACTATTTAAAAATATTCAATCGTAATATTTTCCATAAGTAAAAGCTTTGCTTTGTATATACTTAAACAAATTGCTGGGCAAAACAATATATTCACATTAAAATGTATGTAGTTTTTTTATGTAAATATACTGTTTTGCTCAGCAAATTGTTTGTATTTAAGAATTCAATCGTGTTTACGGAATGCATTTCTAAAAGTTTCAAGGCGGAAGTTTCAGACTTTAGGTATACCTAAAATATACCCGGTTTGATCCCAGTTAGAATTTTTGTTTTGTACAAAAATCACAGAAATTAATAGTTCAGTTTGACTTTAAAGAATAATTTTCGCCTCAAATAGTCTCGGCACTGAAAAGCAACATTAAGAACCATTCAGTCAATTACTGAACTTCTATAGCTTTGTAACATTCTGGGCATCAAAATGGTTGCTTTTATCCCATCTTTAGTGCTAGTACAATTTTTGCTGATTTTGTCTCCACTCTACACCACAAGATTATTGTATTAAAAAAATTGACTTAGTTGCTGAGCCTTGCTTTTAGCGAGGAGAGCTAGTAAGATTCGTGTGACTGTAGTTTCATTTGTAGACATGAAAGTAAAGATATAAATTCCTCAACAAGTTATCTTGTCTTTGCAAACTCTTTTCTCGTGGATACTATATAAACATGGATTGTTTAAAGATAGAAGGTTGAAAGTGTTTCAAGAAGTATAATTTATTAGGAAAGAAGTATTATGCAAAGTATCGTATGTTGAAGATCTTTTAAGTGGATCAATATTTGAGAGTTTATGTTAATATTTTACACTAGTGGAAACGAAATGTAAAGAGCTTGTTATTTTATAAAATGTATTCCTTTTTTTTTTTTTTTTTTTTTTACACACACATTGATTACATACAATAATTTGTTCCTGAGCCTCTATCCTCATTGTGAGTTCTCATATTGTCTGAAATTTAAAGGATGCATTTAGATCATAAGTGATTCGTTCTGTAGCCTTTGGAACACGTAGTCTCGAGTTCGGTTTTCGGAAGGGTGCTCTATGCGAAAAAAATATAAAGAAATAAATCTTAAAATTTCACGACTTTTAGGTTGTTGAGAGGAAACTTTGAATACAGTTCTCACCTCAGGAAAATAGTATTTTCCACTGGGCATTCCTCTAGTTTCCTTCACATTTAGTTGTTTTGAAATCATCTTAATAACTAGACATTCTGCATGTTTAATCAAACTAACAGATCATCATGAAGTACAATATACTATTTCACACCATCACTTCAAAATCACCACACTTCAATTTTATGCCTTCATGTTTAAACGTAACCTATCGAAGCGAAAAAAAAAAAAATAATAATCGGCATAATTATTTTACGTCTGTATTTGAGATACTATTTCTGACACATGCCTCGAACAGATAGATAGTAATGGAAAGAATAATACATTTAAATGTAATATTCATTCAGTAATTTTTGTTTAAAACCAGTTTTGTTCAATTTATAATCGATGGTTCGTATCTTGAGGAGTAGGTAATATAATATTAGAAGAAAGATGTCATATGAAATCCAAAGGCTAAGTAATCTTTGTCTATTTCTCGTTTAAAACTTTTTAGTTAAGAAACAGAAAATGGAAATAATAATAATAATAATAATAATAATAATAATAATAATAATAATAATAATAATAATAATAATAATAATAATAATAATAATAATAATAATAATAATAATAATAATAATAATAATAGACTTTATCTGATAATCGAAAAGCTGACAGAAATTTACAGGAAAGACTGTAAAAAGTGTTTCTTTCCATCTAGGATTAAGAAAAATCCTTTAACAACAAAACATATGGGACCCTGTATAGACTTTGGATTGGAGTGGCAGTCAAAATAGGTTCCATCTTTCTATCTTAACCCCATATCTCATTTTCTGTATCTTATTTTTGACTTTACATTTAATATAGGTGGTTAATTGCTGTATTATTTTCAATGAAATTTTGAAAAACAGTAGCATTATCACCTATTTTTCAACCACTAAGATCTGTTTCCTTCGTGAACTGCTCATCCATATTGTATAGCTCTTCTCAAATTATACAGGGGAACGTTTTCTCCCACTACCGAATTTTGTTATAAAAAATATAACTGTTATAAACAGTATGACACTAAATCACTCTAATATAAATTTTCCTGTAATAATTTGGTAAAGAATGGTATCCCAAGGCCCGAGCAGCCTTGAGAAGAATCTCCAAAGAGCTCCGAGCAAGCTAACGGGGTGGATATAAGATCCCCAATGGTCCATGCAAGCTTCATGGCTGAGGTTAGCAATCCCACAGAGTTCCGAGCAAACTAAGCAGGCAGTAAAGAAGGCCTAGAGCTCAAAGCAAACTTGAAGCTTTTGGGTTAGGTAGGTTCCAGATCTCCAAGCAAGCTAAGGAAGAGAAGGTGAACAACCTTAGACTGATACCAAATGTGGAAGTCCTTCTGGCGGTGGCGCTGGTTGTCCTTTTTCGTCACATGACTAGTGGTATTGCTGGTGTTCTTGTCGTCTGGTACTATAGTAGTTCGTAGTGAAAAGCATATGGTGTTGTTTATAAATAAAAACATGAGTTGATTGTTTGTAAACGGATCTATTGCAATATTCTCAATACGAAAATCTATAGAACAACTGGAACAATTCAGCGTATTATAAGAAAGCACAGAAAATTTGTTTCTATTATTATTATTATTATTATTATTATTATTATTATTATTATTATTATTATTATTCGTAGTAGTAGTAGTGTAAATAGAAAAAAGTAGTATTCGGAAGTTCTTCGTACACTGAGGCGGTAGAAATTAGCAATGTTTTCATTAGTATTTAGGGGTTCGCATTACTGTTATCTTTATAGAATAAAATTATATATGCCCAGAATGTACTACTCAGTTGAAGTTCTTTTCTATTTCAAGACTGAAAAGCAACGAATGTGTGTAATTGATTAGAGGTTGTCGTTCTTTTTTAATACCGACACTACTTCAGTTTAAACTTACTGTGTAAAGTGCAATACGAATCGTTCTTGTGGTTTTTATCCGAGGCAAGAATCCAAAAGTTTTAAGGACACTCGTAATATGAATCATCATCATAGGTATTCTGCCTTTATTGGCAGGTCACTTGCCGCAGCTGAGAAGCTTCCATGCTCCACGGTCCTCCGCTAACCTTTTCGTCTTCGCGTATGATCTTTCTGTTTTTATATCATCCATTAATTGTAGTCTCCTTCGCCCCCTCCCTCTCTTTCCCACCACCATACCCTCTAGCACGTCCCTCATGATACAATCTCTTCTTAGGCAATGTCCCAACCAGTTTCTCTTCCTCTTCCTAATAATATCTAAAAGTGTTATTTTCTCACCCACCATTTCTAACACTCTCTCACTCGTTTTCCGCTCGACCCAACTAATTGTTTCCATTCTTCTCCACACCCACATTTCGAAGGCTTCCAGTCGATTTTCGTCACCTTTACGTAATGTCCACGTTTCCGCCCCATACAGTACAACACTCCACACGAAGCATTTTATGAGTCTTTTTTTTCAACTCTTTGTTCAAGGTCCCACAAAACAGACTTTTCTTTCTTTTAAAGGCTTCTTTCGCCATTCCTATCCTTGCTTTTATTTCACGTTCGCATTTCATGTCATTACTAAGAATACTACCCAGGTATCGAAAACTATTCACTTGTTCTATTTTCTCCCCTCCTACTTTTATATTTGACACAGACCCCTTCGTTCCAATCACCATGGTTTTTGTCTTTCTAACATTTATTTTCATCCCATATTCTTCAAAGCCCTTTCTCATTTTTTCTAACATTTTATTGATTTTCTTTTCAGATTCTGCAACAAGCGCCATATCGTCTGCAAATCTTATGCATCTAATCATTCTACCTCCTACCGAAATGCCATCATCATCATGTAGGCTCTTTTTCACTATATCTTCTAGATAGACATTAAATAGTGTTGGCGAGAGGCAGCATCCTTGTCGAACTCCCCTTCCAATTGCACTCTCTTCCGTCAGTTCTTCCCCTATCCTAACACTTACTTGTTGGTTCATGTATAAGTTTCTTATGAGTCTTCTATCTTTCCATTCCAACCCTATCTTTGTTAGAACTCCCAACAACAATTCCCAATTCACGCGGTCAAAAGTCTTTTCTAGATCAATAAATACAACATACACCTCTTTCCCTTTTTCTATAAATCTTTCACCGATCACCCTTAATAATCGAATAGCATCTCTTGTGCCCTTGCCTCTTCTGAACCCGAACTGCTCCCCCGCCACATCTTTATTTGTTCTTCCATATAACCTTCTGTTCAGTATTCGGAGCAGAATTTTAGCTGCATGAGATATGAGACTAATAGTTCTATAATCCTCACATCTCTTTGGGTTCGATTTCTTAGCCATCGGTATCATGATCGTTTTCAGAAAGTCTTTTGGCCATTCTCCTGTTTCATATATTTCATTGCACAGTCGCCACAATTCTTTCTTTCCCTTGTCTCCTATATTTTTAATGAATTCGATTGGTATGTTATCTATTCCTGTTGCCTTTCCATTCCTAATCTCGGATATAGCCTTTTCAAACTCATCCCGAAGAATACTAATCCTTTATCATCCTCGCCTACTTCATTTTCCACTTCAACATTTAGGCTACACGGTCTATCCCTACTCTCATATAGGTCTTCAACGTATTCTTTATACCTTCCTATGACCTCATTTCTCTCGCTGACTACCTTCCCATTCTTATTTCTACTACCATCATAATACCCCCTTGTTTCCTCCCCAATTCCATAGATTTCATCTCCTTGTACATTTAGTCATATTTCCCAACTCTTTCTAATTCTTCTATGTCCTTGCATTTTTTTTGTAAAACTCTTCCCTCGCTCTGTCTGTTTCTCTTCGTAATTCATTATTTAACTTTCTGTACATCTTTCTGCCCTCTTCTGTATCAACCTGTTTCTACATCTTCCTCTCCCTCATTTTCTGCAACATCTGCTCTGTAACCCATGGTTTCTTAGCAGTTTTGTGTTTGCGGTAACCTACTGCTTCTTCTGCAGCCTGTTGTAAGCAACGTTTAATATGTTCCCACCGTGCGTTACTACCTGCACCTATTCTTTCCTCGTTTGAACATTTTTCTTCGAATTTTTTAACGAAAAGATTTCTTATTTCCTCGTTTTTCAACTTTTCAGTATTCAAAACTTTGTTACCTACTTTTCTTCTGCCTACATTTTTCAGTTGAATATCTACTTCGGCCAGCACAAGATTATGATCAGAGAAAATATCAGCCCCGGGAAGGGTCTTCGCGTTCTTTAAGCTATTCCGATACCTGTCCTGAATCATAACATAGTCTATCTGATATCTTCCGCCGTCTATTGGTGATTTCCATGTATATCTTCTTCTCTTGTGCTGATTGAACCAAGTGTTCCCAATTACTAGTGAATTCTGTCTACAGAAATTCACCAGTCCCTCTCCCCTTTCATTTTTTTCGCCTAAACCATATTTGCGTACGATACTACCTACCTGTTTTTCTCCCACAACTGCATTGAAATCTCCCATTAGAATTATGCATGCACCCTTCTTCTCCCTACCTATAATTTCTTCTATTTTCTCATAATTTTCCTCTACTTCTTCATTTGCATGCGAAGTCGTCAGTGCATATGTCTGTATCACCACTAGATCCTTCGTTTTCCCTTTAAGTCTTAACATCATAACTCTATCATCAATAAATTCTACTTTCACTACCTTCTCCTTTAAGCGCTTTCCAAGTATTATTCCTACGCCATTATGACCGCCCTTTTCATTACCTGAATAAAACATTCTATATTCTTCGCTGTTCAATACCCCATTATCTTCCCATCTAACTTCACAAACGCCTACCAAATCTAAATTATTTTGTTTCATTTCTTCTTTAAGATTTTCTAATTTTCCTCCCTGTAACATAGTACGTACGTTCCATGTCCCTATCCTAAACCTTTTGCTCTTCCCTGTATTTCTTTCTCTGTCTGTCTTCCTCCCATTATTACTTTCTCGTCCAACAGTCCTTCCCAAGCCATCCCCCTCCCGGAGATCCGAATGGTCAATTGTATGTGAAAGGTGCAGAAGGAAGAATGTAACATATTACTCACAGTAACACGTTCTAATCTAAATATCTGAGACATTGCATATGAGATTAGTCTCGGTATTGGACGAACATCGTCTGCACAGAATATGAATTCCACTTATTCCTCCCCTTCCAGTTATATTATCAATCAAATTCTCTCATTTAGCTCTCATGGGGTCAGTGAGAGATCGCTCACCTTTGGGGCTTGAGGTTGATCCAAGACCATGTGAAGTTGTGATGGATAACATCACATCACTGGGCTTTTATCGCAATTCCCCCGTTTCCCTCCACATTCTCATTCCATCAATTCCTATCCTGACCTTTCACTCTCATTAGTCATCCGTCTCCTATAACTTTTGGTTTTGTTGGTTGGAGTTTAGCATGCCTATTGATCACGAAGGCTATGTGAGACCTGTATTTACATTTTAATGAAAAATCTGAACCACTATAATACGTTAAAATTTCAAGGCTCTTCAGTCAAAATTTGAACACGGGACTCTGTGCACTAAAGGCGGGTACGTTGCTGCTTACTAAGGCCTGCTCTATCATATGTGGAGCACGTGCATTTGCACGGGGTTGCAAGTTTCGAGGTTCGGAAATCTGTTATAACTATATTATTTAAAACAAACATTTCTTGTTGGAAACAGACTTCATGATGATGGTAGTTAAGTTTACTAAGCTGACCTTCTGTTTGAATACTATGTTCATAAATCATGTTTAGGTCGCATTAGTTTAATGTCACTTGGACAGTGCTAAAGCAAATGGTCAAAAAATCCCAGGATGAATTGCTTGATTATTGTCAAATACAAGAACTCAATTGTCGAATAGTAGTGAACACCTGTTCCATTTAATTAGTTATCACAGTTTACATATAAAAACTAGTCTTGTCTTTGTCACAAACAAGTTTTTATTATTGAAGGTGGAAACAAGTCATTTTAAAAAATGTTAACAGATGTAGAAGGAAAATCAAGAAATAAAGATAAAAGAGCTAGTTGCACTGGAATTTCAAACTGATACATTGAGATTGAAGCTCGATATTTAATTCTATAAAAAGGATTACCACCTTCCCTCTGCAGGTATGTTTGCTTTATTTCACTAACATAATAGATTACTATTTAAAGAAAAAAAAAGACACAACGATATTGTATTTATAGTGTTTACGTCTTTCTGAGTGCGATTGCCCTTTCCCTCCCCTTCGATTTTCATGATGGGGTAGCATCCTTGAAATCGTGGCTTTTAAGATTTATTCTTTCTGGAGAAAAGGCCAGCGAATGATGCCATTGCACGTTGCGGCAAATTGCCTAGGACCAGTCCTGCTACCGACTAGATCAAGTGGTGGGAGTGAGGGTTTTCTCTGTTATCCTACAAGGTATAAGAATGGGACGTAAAACTGAAATATTTCAAGTTCTTTAATTTGTCTACTCAATGCAAAGAACGATCGGGGACTTACAGCTAGTTCGCTGAATTCTCTAGTGTCAGACTGTCTGTAGAAAGGTACGAGTACGTAATAGAGAAAATGTTATAAGGGAAAGTAGGTTTTGATTGACTTTAGTAGTGGTCTTGTTCAATATAACAGTAGCGAGCGGGTTCATTCTAGGTGTGGACATTCAGTCGGAAAGATGTAACAGCTTTTTCAGGTCAAACAACCTGAGTGAGGTTTTCCCTGGGATTTCCCCATTCACACCAGGCAAATGCCGGAATGGTACCTAATATAATGGTCCCAGGCCGCTTCCTCCCTTCCCCATTCCTTTCTTCCTCTACAATTACCTGGACAGTGTAATCGCCGAGAGAAGTAATCCCTTATATATGTGAGGGGCTAACATGGTCATTGATGCCGAAAGCCCGGAAATCTAATTCCTAATCCTAATCATAATTAATGTGACATTATTCTCTTCGATGTTTCAGTGAGACTTTCATCTGTGGAATTTCTATTTGAAAGTAATTCATCAAGCGCGTCACAAAAATTAAATTGTCAATTACGCTTTTATTGTATTTCTCCGAGTAAACGTTATTTAACTACTTAATTTAAATCATCAAAGCATTTTACTTGAGGTAAATTCTAATGTTTCACTTCCTGATTTTATTCTTCTCTACCGTGTCATGGAATTAAATAGATGACATTGGGTATATTTAACTGAAACCCAAGTTAAACATGTAGGTAATGAAACAAAAATTGTTGGATTACAAATTGTTAGAATATTTCTGTTTAATGGTTTCTGTCGATTTTTCAATGTTTTCTTAACATTTTGTCCGCTGACATAAATTTTCATTCTGGGCAGTATAATAAACAAATAAGTACAACTTTTAGCAAATAAAACTTGTAGCAAAATTGGTAATCGTATCTTCGGTTAAACTTTAAAATGAATGAATAAATACTTCAAACGAAACTATTACAGTTGAATGAAATGTTTCAGGAAATGCTAAAATTTTGGTCCTGATTTATTTATATTAATGTGAACGCCTAGCTTGAGGTTGATTTTCTCGGTGACTATGTACGTTTTGTTAAGTTTGGATGTAAATATTTGATAGAACACGTTAAGCAGACTGCACTTCAAATTGTAGCTTTGCAATGCGGTTTGAAGAGTCATTCTGCAAATAAAATTTGTAAAAGCCGTGAATACACCCCACACGAAGAAAAGGAGGGTCTATTCGTATGCACAATCTATTCAAACAAACGATTTGTTGAATGGCCCCTAAACAAAGAGAAAACGAAAAAGAAAGAAAGGAAAAAGTGGAAGATCTCATAGTATTGTTTAGTTTCTTCTTTCTCAACAAAATCGCAGGTCTCGTGGGGACACGCTTCACAGAAGCTTTAGGATGCATAATTTTCCTTCCTTGATTTAATGGTCATTAGTCTGTATGATACATTAATCGCTGAAAGAGTGTAGAGTCCCAAAATCATATTGTGAAAAAATTCGAAACTAGTTAGCTCTTACTGTTTCAGAGATATAGTCATAGTTTTAATTTTTTTTTTAAGTTCTTGTATTTCATTCATATTATATACAAGGGCGGATCCAAGGGGGCTAAGGGGCTATAGCCTCCTTGACGCTCAGGTTTACACTGGATAAAATGGGCTTCAATTCAGCTTTATACTGGATAAAACGGCAAATTATGGTTTAGCCCCTTCTTGGTCATATCCTGGATCCGCCACTGTATATATATATATATATATATATATATATATATATATATATATATATATATATATAATACCTTGTTGGTTTGAGTGCCAGTCATATTATGCAACTCGTTTCATAACTAAGGAGATAGAGATTGCCAACTTGAAAGGATAATTTCTGACCATTAAGAATTTTTTATGGGGTTTTCGCCCCTTTTCTTGGCTTTTCTCAGTTCTTATTCAACCGAGTTACACCAAATTTGGTAGACTTTTAAGGCCCTGCAAATTTAAGATTGTTTCGTCTTACAAATTTTGAAACTGACCGAATGAAATATACAGCGTGTTTTAATTTTTTGGTATTTTTCAACGGCTATCAATCTATTGTTCTGGCTATTTCTTCACCCCTATTTGAATCGATTTACATCAGATTTTTAGAATGATTTTGTATGAGTACCTAGTTGTGGCCCCCAGAACTTGAGACAAGGTGGAGGAGAACTCCACTTACAGTAGTTACTACGATAACACAGTTACAACAATTTTTGTTAAATTTGCAATTCCACCCACCCCCCGTAACGCGATATATACATACATAAACCAGCAGATCTTTACACTGCAAAGACATAAATTCTGTAAGATTTCAAAATATATTATGTAAAAATTTACCAATTAAGCTTGGAGTTAATAGCTTCAGCAGTGTTATTATACACCTCAGCGACCGCAACATCTGTTAATTCAACACTTCGTTTTCGATTATTTTGACATGTCACATCCCCCTTCCACCAACCTTCGTAAAAACCGTTCGGATCATTGTTCTCTGCACTAACCTATATTTTGGAGAGTGAATATTCTAGTACCAATGCAAAGGGCATTTTCAGTAATTCCCTACTGTCTTGACCGGTGAGTACTAGGGTTGATATGGGTATGTAGAGAGCCGTTTGGCTCTGTAGGTCACAAATACGTTGATCTCGACGTCGCAAAGTGAGGTGTGTTTGAACAGGAGTCGAAAAACCGTTCGACGTTCCCGACAATGTTGTAGTTACTTCTCGGGTTACCGTGCACCACTGAAGAGACTTCCGGTGGGAATCTTTGGGTTTATCCTCATCTCCTAACTCTGTTGTGTAATTCTATGCCGCACACTACCCACGAAACCACAGAGATCCATCAAGACCCTCACAAGAAGTGACGAGAACCGACCCAAATTCTCGGATTGTTTACTTGTGGAGGAGGGGGCGTGTATCTCCGGAGGCGTCTCATGACATAATTTTTTGGTAGTTCACAGCAGTTAGAAAATTCTACTTCTAGAATTCTTTCAGTATTCCAAATAAGAAAAGCTATAAAAATCAATGAAAGTAAACATATATATATATATACAGTGAAACCTGTCTTTAGCGGAATCAAGCGGGACTCGCAGAAATTTCCGTCAAAGTCAGGTTTCCGCTTAATGGAGGTAGACGCTGTCTTTTTTTTTTTTTTTTTTTTAAATACATGCTTATAACTGACATACTGAGAAAATATTGTACGTACGTTGTACGTACCTTTTTCAATTACAATGCTTCTTTCTTCTACGAATTAATACACAAAAAGTTAAAAATTAATACAAAATATGCTATGCACATGCTTTCTTTATTTTTTCAGTAGTCAAGCAGAGTTTTCTGTATACATTGCTGCTTAGCTGTTCTACTTTCCGTACACACTTTAGGCTGAGAAACTACACTTAGTAAATCAGAGTTATTTTTCCGTAAGGTAAATTGTTGCAGTTCCTTTAAACTTCTGAGATCATCTTGATACGTCTTTATTCTACACTCTTTTTCGAACTCGGTACCGTATTCCTCTTCTTCTTCCACCTCGTCTTCTCCTTCCGACTTTCCGTTTCATTCTTGATTAAGGTGAGGGAACTACGGACAAATTGTGGGGGTGAATATGAGTAGTGCTTGGGGAAGGTCAACGATGCCCAGAAAAAAATAACAATAGTACGAAGAATTTATCGCAGACATGTAATGTATATATTTACCCTCTCACAGAATGTCTAAACATTTTCTAAACGCTGTAGTCTGGAACTCAGATTTTTCCGTTAAAGGTTTATTTTGCTTTCCGTTGTCCGCATAACACAATTTCCGCTTAATGAAGGGACTTTTACACGTTTTGCACTCCAAAATTCATGGGACCGTGAAATATTTCTGTTTAAGACAGTTTTCCGTTTAATAAAGGGTCCGTTGAAGGCAGGTTTTACTGTATATACATATAATGAGAAGTACCCATTCATAAACAAATGCTCCATTTCATTCATATATTAAATCATGTTCTTGCGGGCAATCAACTTTTCAATACCTCTTTTGAAGTTTAGTTTTTATTTTTTTTTTCTCTGTTAATACTACAGCTAATACAGAGAGACTATTTTGAGCTACGGCACTGTTTTAAGTGCGTTTATATTATTTAATATGGTAAAACAACTTCCTGTTTCTGAAGTCAACATCAGATTATTTACTATTTTTTTCAGTAATTTTGTTGTATGCCATTCTTTTTGTACAGACTCACCACCAATTTCACGATAATATACTAAATGGAATCTCCATTAGACTACAAACTTCTGTTATCTTGTATATTTGAATTGCCAGGTATGTTGTTTTGTAAATTGGTACCAGTATATACGAAGCATGCAATATATCAAATTATCATGACAGTTGCAGAGGCACCTTTATTTACGAACACTTTGTTCAAGTACCTTTCCATTGTTGTCTCAAGAAACTTCATGACTGTTTATTTTGTATTTAAGTTCTCTGTTAGAGATTAGGCTATACTTATAAGACAAGATTTACAGTTTAAAAGGAAATAATTGTAATGTATTTGGTGCTCTCCTACCTGGAATTGAACCGGGAGCCTTAGCCATACACTAGTCACTATAGAAATGAGGAGTACAGGACACTTTATGAAATGAACCAAACCACGAAAAACACCAGAGCTACTGTAATCTTTGAACTTCCAATGGGGACATACAGGATATTCAAACATCCGAAAATCTGATGCAATCAATCAAAAGTGAGCGAATGTGACTTCTTTTTATACAAGACTAGCTGAACCTGCGCTCTCTACACAGCGCATAATTCGCATATGAGCATAGATCTCTTCATTCCATACAACATCTATTCATGTCCCTTTACAGACACAAGTGAAAGAAGTCTTGATTTTTAAAAGAATCGGCAAGGGCTATCATAAAGGGGAGATTTTTGATTATTTTTTCTCACTATCTCGCACCGTTTGCAAGATTGGAGCCTACTACCGGTTGGAGTTTCTAATTCATGCATGACCAGTGTTTTCTTTCTTCTTGCATGCAGTGTTTAATAAACAAATACATTGCATACACATTAATTATAATGTCAGTTATATATGGTGTTCATTGGACAAAACACTGTACTATAAGACACTACAATAAGTCCAATACTATAAGACAATACATCAATATACGATTGATCCGATGTAATTCTACAGCCGAGAAACAATATCTAATTGTTAAGTTGCGCCACCCATATTCTAAGAAAATGATATAGAATTAGATATTTTTAAGAAAAGAAAGAGTAGAGATGAAGTGCAACATGAGATTTTTAGGCTACATCAGTCATTCTTTTACTTAACAATTATAATTTTATTATGAAAATGTACAAACGTATTTCGAGTTAAGAAGTTTTCAGGGGGGATCCGAACTCGGTAGATTCACCGTGTGGGTACGCTCCTGGTGCTCACACTAGTTAATCCAGCGTAATTATAATGTGTTTGTTACATTCTTTACTTTTTTAATCAGATGTTGCAAATATACTACACAACTCAGGTCCACTGCTAATTCCCTTCATATAAGACACGAGAAAAGCGAAACAATGATATTTTCATTTCATAATCTATCAGCCATTTATTGTTTTAAATTAACTTTTGAAATTTCGACACAGTTTATTTTTCACATCCAGATAATAGTTACCTTTGGTCGATTATGTTCTAACTTCTTTCTACACTTTCACAATCCGTCAGTGCAGTCGAGATGGTTATATGGAATATATTCACCTATTATATATATATATATATATATATATATATATATATATATATATATAGTTCAGCATATATTTACTTTAATTGAGAGATGTAATGGAAGTATAAGGATGGATATAAACTATAGTTTTGAAAAGGGTCGAGCGTGTACCTACAAAAAATTCTAACAGTGTATATCTGATGGAAATTATGGAAAAGAAATAATAAATACTACCAAACACATTTATAAATCAATCAGTATACACCACACAGAAAGTTTTCACTTTTGCTACTTTGAAATGCACTGAGAGAATAATGTTCTGCGCACAAAGTACAATCTCCGAAGTAAGTTCCTTCGCACTCAAAAAAAAAAAAAAAAAAAAAAGTCATTTTAAAGAAGTGTTTTAGCTGAACGTACGTTACTGCAAATAATACTCGTCTTTTTCTATTTTGCATGTGTTAAAAGTGACTGTTGAAATAGAAAAATCCATTCCAAAATTTCCTTCAGGTTCTCACAATACAGAAGGTAAGATTTGATCATTGAAGCGATGTTACCAAGTACAGTATGTTTTGATAAGCTATTCGTTTTTTTTTTCTTCAAAAATTTAGTTTATTTAGGCAGGAAAACCGTAGCCTAAAGAAAAATCATAGATTATAGTATCTAAAAATAAGTCTTAAAAATAAATTAAAATTCAATTTTATTCTGTTTTTGATTAAGACACTCTGGGGAAGGGTTCTAAACCTCTCATTTACCTCAGTACGACCTCGGAAAGCCGTGATTTTGTTTGTTCCATTAGTTTCTTTTCATTACAAAAAATTGAAGTAAAAAGAAATGTAGATAAATGATTGAAAGAATAAGTTATATACTACTATATTCTTCTATTTTAAGTCGCAGTTCAGTCTTTGATTCTGTTTAAAGCGCCACATTATTGGAAATTAGTCAATAACAGCTTCCAACGCTGCTCGTTCAGGAGACCGCAGTTCCTCCTCTCAACTACGCGCGCTTTCCTTCTGAACTACACACAGAGCACTCTATCAAGCTCGCTTTTGTTCCGATCGTATTGCGATGATGGAATGCATATACGCAAGGTTTAAAGGAAGCTGAGAGTAGAAACAAACAACAATATAGTAATATTCTAAATATTATTAAATATCTCAAGGAGCAACAAACAATGCAGGACATTTGGTGGTTCACGTGCTCTTGCGAACTACACAAGGCAGTGGCATTGCCGGAGACAGACGGTCCCCTCAGGCTTTGTGGGTATGGGGACAACGGGAAGACACGCTAGTTTCCGAATATGCTAACCCCATATATTTGAAATTATTCCAGTGCCATGGCTCAAACAGTCATTGCTGATCTCCCTCTATTTCGACCTATGTTTCAGGTGAGTTTGTTTTGTGTGTGTGTATGTGCGTCAGGGAAGAAACTGAACCGTGCCTTACCCATAACACACTTCTAGCTACGGGCCTGCTGGATATACAATAAGCCGAAGAATGAGTTCCAACTGGAACCAAACAGCTCAGCTGGTGCATAGATTGAAATAGCCGAGAACGATTAGCAGTGTTTGGACGTTTCAAGCTCTGACACTGGTACAACCTTCAATGGGATACCCGGATTTGCATATTTGGTAACTAGTGTGTCTTCCCGTTGTTTCCATACCAAAAATTCTCGAGGGGCCTGTCAGTCACCGGAGATATGCGTCGCCACAACTAAGCAATCTGTGCTTCTGGGACGGTTCTCGTCATTTCTTGTGAAGATCCTGCTGGATCTCTGTGGTTTCATGAATAGTGTGCGGCCATAGAATGGTGAAGATAGGCCCAAAGATCTCCACTGGAAGCCTCTCCAATGGCGCACGGTGACCCGAGAAGTGGCTATAACACTGTCGGCACCGTCAATCGACTTTTCGACTCCTGTTCGAACACACCTCATTTTGCGACATCAAAACCAATGTATTCGTGACCTACAGAGTCTATTGGTTCTCTACATACTCATATCGACACTGGTACTCACCGGTCAAGAAAGTAGGGAGTCAACAATGCATCGCATGGAGATGCCCTTTACCAATGACAGCCATGAAAATTACTTGCTGGATTATTCATTACTTACTGGTAGTTGTCTTTACATGTAATATTCTAAAAAGATTGCAAAGGGCATGAATGGATAAGTATAGTGAAATGGCCCCAGGTGAATCTTGGGACGACAAGTGGATGTTACGTAGGTACCCCCAAGATACATTAATCTCTCACATTTCATCCGCTACTCTCATTAGTTCATGAGAAATGGCACAAAATCGGAAAAGTGGGATTAATTTATTTCTCAAGAATGGGAAATAAATTAATCCCACTTTTCCGATTTTGTGCCATTTTTCATGAATCAATGAGAGTTGAGATTTGAAAAGCGAGGGATTAATGTATCTTGGGGGTACCTACATATCATCCGTTTGTCGTCCAAAGATTCATTTGGGGCCATTTCACTATACTTATCCATCCACGCCCTTTCTACGTGTTTCATGTTTCAACTATATTGTTTTTAACATATGAATATATATAGAGAGGAAACTTCATCGGTCATCTTCCATAGGTTGTTCACCAGTGTCTGCAAAATCACTATTATCGCAGATATCTTCATCGTCACCGCACTTACACATTTCTAGGCATGGTAAAGTCCGTGTTTTACACGTGCAATTTACAACACAATATCCTTTCCTACAACCACAACGTATTAGTTTCAGAACTATGCTGGTTCACATGACATTCAACTCATCACAGGAGAATACTTGTTTCCAGATTTCTACCATCCATACTGGGATGATTTTAGGTTTGGGTGTTGCTTATACCATGCGCCACTCCAACACTTGATAATGTACTCTTAAAAATATTTTGTCAGAGAGGATTTTTGGAGGTAAATTTTCATTTTGTACATCTTTTCCTGAAAACATCCACCAGTGCAATTCACCTTCGTCTGATGTTTTTTCCCCTAGCAAGTAAACTTGGCAAATGAATTTCTGTACTAGTTACTCATGTTACTAATCTGTGCTTCTGGGACGGTTGTAGAGATTCAAGTAATGCCAAAGCCTGAAGTATTTTTTTCGCTGCTGTTTGCTTTATTCTTGAAGGAGTCGGTAATATCTCTGCCCGAAAATGCATGAAGAGCTAACAATGCCTGAACTTTTGTCAGTCCTATACTGGAATAAGCGAGATTGTGCAGGGTAATTGAATGACGTGAAATGCAATTAATGTAGAATAATTTTGGTACCAGCTTCCTCTTGAGTGGTTTGAAGTTCTCTAACATCTGATGATTTTGCCTCATTCCTCCAACTAACCATAAGTTTTTTTTTGTTTGTTTGTTTGTTTAATCTTTCGTGCATGGAATATGGCTTTATTTGTGAAAAATTCTGTTCGAGTATCCTTAGTTTTTGAACGAGACAAGAGAGATACTATTGGCAATCTTTGGATATTGGTAGAGTCTGTACTTCTGTACTCAACAGAATCGGCGTAAATCTGTCTTCAACATTGGGGGGGAACGGGTAAACCGTTCCCATATTTTATATCTATATATCTATATCTATCTATCTATCTATCTATCTATCTATAGCTTCAACCGGTCGCTTCGTCCCCGAGTAGTAGATAAAAAAGAAATATATTTTCGTCAACTTTTCTCATGTCCTAGCTTAATAAATTGTTTTCCTTGAAGTCAAAGAAAATGTTTCTGTAACATGTATGGAAAACCGTGAGTTTGTTGGTGAAATATACCTCAATCTTCCATTGACCTTTTTTCCGCAAAATACTAATTAATTAGTTAATTAATTTGAATGTTTTGTTGCGGAAAGTTCATTTTAGGGTGTTATTATTGTACTAAGAATTATCTACTATAGTATCGATTCACAAATAAAAAAGTTGACTTTTTTTCAGAAGTGAAGTCTATGTTGGTTTGTATACCTTACATGGGCTTCTCGCACTAAGTCAAAAATGATAAAAATCAACTTTAAAAATTTACTGCGGGCAAACTATTTGTTATTTTTTAACCGGATTTGAAGAATATGCTAGGGTTTTACACAGAGAATCTTAGAAAAAAATTGCGCTCCATTCCGTTAATAATAACGTAAGATAATTTTAAAAAAATATATACTTTAAAAAAAATCAAGGTCACTGAATCCCCTAAAATGAGAAAAAAGCTTATATTTTTAAAACTGTTGTCTCTAGTGCATCAAGGTTTGAATATGTTGGCTATCTGAACTTGCTTTTAATATCACTAAAGTTTGTTTTATTATCTACATCGAAAATTAATTAATTAAAAATGATGTTTTCTTATTTTTGCAACCGGTCGCCTCTCGACTTTGAAGTGTTTCCAATTGCTGGATATTACCCCACATGTTCTCAACCAATCAAATAATTCTATTTGGTTGTGCGACGAAAGAGCGTTTAACAACTTCTAAATTTCTATATGGCAATTTTGAAATTGTGTTTAAAAATAGTAACTACTCTCAGAGCTACCAACATTTTAAGAATATATTCTTGTGACATTAGCGAATGAAAATCCTTGGCGGGATACTGATTTTGCATAAGGAGAGACAATTCAGTTCAAGGTCATAGAAGTAGAGGGCGCAATTGTGCAAAGACAATGAAGAAGTGAAGCGGGAATCGAATCTTACGGTAACTCCATGCAGGGGAGGGGTTGTCTAGCATACATAATGCTCGCGTGTGAGAGAGAGAGAGAGAGGAAGGGAGTGAGTGAGTGTGTGTGTGTGAGAGAGAGAGAAAGAGAACCTAACATGTGGTCAATGAAATGAATCAATTCAACCGTTCGCGCTTCATTGAGTACAAAATAGTTTTCTTTGTAAACACCTTTCTTGGAATTTGTTTCAATGTGTTGATTATTTTTCATTAAAAGCGCATTTTTAAAGGATAATATAAGCATTTGTTACTGAAGGTATATTTCTGTTTATCTTTTGCTCTGTAACATACGCACCAGAATAGCCAGCATTTTTTTTTCCTATGGAAGCAGGACTTCTTTTAGAAGGGGTGAACATTTTACACTAAAAGCAAAGCAAGTTTGTTTCATATTTATTATTTATTCTCTACTTTATTAAAATATGGGTCCTGAGACTATGTTAAAAAAATAGACTGTATGCAAGTTTATAAGGAAACAAAAATTGTTCATCGAAGTCCACTTATTTGACTTGCATTAACATAGATATTAAGAACGAGGAAATATTAGAGGAAAATTCAGTAATAAATTCGCTAGTCATTCAGTTAGTCAAATAAGAGTAACAAAGTGGGAGCAGTAGCGGCTCCCGAGGGAAGTCACATCGGTAAAAATTTAAATTTTATTATTACAAGTCTTGTAACTAAAATTTTACAAACGCATAAAACACATATTAACTTCAAATCTGTATTTATTTCCAACAAATGTAAATACCAATGAAATTATATCAAAAATTGCACTTTTACCAATTAAAGTATCTACATTAGCACAATTCACTTTTTCTTTACTGAGATATCTATTTAATACCGACTATTCAAACCAAATAGTTACTTCTTAAACACTGTTTTGTCTATATATACGCCTATAAAATTGAAAGTGACAATTTTCGTAACTTAATAACTTTTGAACCACCCCAACAATCTCAATCAATTTTCAACATAAATGAGGTTGAGGCTGGGATCTTTTCACTTTGAAGGTGCAACTTGGAGCAGCTATTCTTATTTCTTAACAACCGGTTTTCTCTCTCTCTCTCTCATATATACTGTATATAGTATTGAAAGAGAGAGAGAGTGAAAGGATATATATAACTCTCTTATGAAACAAACTATACAAGATAGACAAAACCAAAATATTTATTGGGTACCGCAAGCGCCATGTACAAACCTACACAGCATCCTAATACAATGTAGTGTGATGAAATTAGGCTAGGTAGCACTGCGAATATCTTGGAGATGGATTAGCCAAGATAGATGGTTCTCAAAAAATGTTGAGAAGATCTTAATCGAGCAATGGACCAACAATTTATTATTGATAATGATACGTATGCGTTTCATATATAAATTACCCTCACCACTACACTCATGTGATCCCAGTTCTGATTCTTGATACCTGAGCTTTTGAGATTAAGAAATAAACGGTTATACCTTGTTTTGAGAGATCATATGTTTAACCCTGTAGATGTAAGAATTTCTAGAAACAAAGATGCTTAAACTAAAATTTTCTGTTCCTGGATATAACTGGGTGAAAATTATTTCATGTTTGGTTCTAACAAACGGTTCTGCGAACTCGAAATATTTTAACAACCGGTTCTGGCGAACCGGCTGAATAGCACCACTGTATATATATATATATATATATATATATATATATATATATATATATATATATATATATATATATATATATATATATATATATATAAATGATCGTAAATTACCACATTAATGTCCAATCCATAGTTTTCGGGACGAACAGTGACACTTCCGATGCCGTTTAAATCCAAAAGCATCCCCCATTAGTACTCCTAAGGGGAGACGGTAACATGTAAAAATAGTTGAAATTGACAGATATTAGTGTCGAATTCCTAGCTTTTGGGATCCCTAAGTTGATTGGTGACAGTTTTATTGCCCTTTATATCCGAATTGTAGGGATGCGCACGATACAAGATTTGAGGCTGTCTCGTCTCGAAAATGTACTGTAAAAGTGATGTCTCGACTCGAAAAACGTACAGTTTTCTATTGGAAGAGCTGTGTCTCGACTCGAATTTTCTCAGGAAAATTCTGTCTCGACTCGGCTCGTGCTCATCCCTACCGAATTGAAACGTTGAGTTGATTTTGAGTTTTACGTCCCGTTCAGCAGCGAGGCTATATGAGGCGTGGACCTACTGATTGATGTGGAATCCGAACCTCATGAGCTCCCACCGGGAATCGAACCCGGGTCTCCCACGTCAAGGGCGCATACGCTTAGCCACGAAGGAGATCCGAATTGAAACGCATTCTCCCTATGCGAAGAGGTGCGCGGTAATTTTAGCACCGGAAATTTTGGCACCAGTAGTTTTGACACGGTAATTTTGGCACCAAGAAACGAAGCAAACGGAAATTTTGGCACCATTTATAATAGAAGTACATAAAATGTGAGAAAATACTCTGAATGTAATAGATATTTAAATTCACATGTTATTAACTAGGATTGTTCCAGCGCGACGAATCAAACCAGTGACGAATGTACAGTCAGCGACAAAATTTCTTTCTCTTCTGTAAAATGTATTTGCCTTTAACTTTGGAATTGATGGGCTGATTTGAGAAGTTTTCTGTAATTTATGGAAAACTGTATCTTCTTTGAGTTGCTGAAGACTGCACTATGTTCACTGCACTGAGTTTGTATTTTACTTTCAAGTGCAAACAGTAACAGCTGATTCGAACCATGGAAATTGAAGTACAGGGAAAAAAAAATAGAAAATACTCTGGATATAATAGATATTTACGTTCACATGTTAATGACTAGAACTGTATCAGCACGAATAATGAAACCAGCGACAAATGTACAAACACCAGTAAAAGGTAATATTGGTAGCTTCATTAGGTATTCAAAGCAAGTCAAAATTATTGAACTCTTAACTAAGAAAACTTAAATACACACTTACGCAAGAAAAATTAACAAATCAATAAATGAATTTCAATAACATGATTTGCAATGATATATGGTTCACAATAATCCCAATTGTAAAACATTGCACCTTTTCATGAGGCTTTGGGATATGCGTGAGATGGGAGCCGGAAGTTTCGATGGAAAGAATCTCGGTGTAATCTCTTCTGCAAAATAAATTGGTACATTAACATCTATTATATCCAGAGTATTTTCTAATTTTCTTTATCTGTACTTCAATTTCCATGGTTCCAATTAGCTTTTACTGTTTGCACTTGAAAGTAAAATACAAACCCATTAGAGGGGAATTTTAACTTGCTTTGAATATATAATGAAACTGCCAATAGTATCTTTACCGGTGTCTGTACTGTCAGTAACAAAATTCTTTTCCTATGTTAAAATTTCTTCCGCGAATATCTCTCGAATGGACGGACAGATTTGAGTGAAATATTCAGCAACTTAAAGCAGATATAGTTTTCGGTAAATTTCAGAAAACTACTCAAATCAGTCCATCAATTCCAAAGTTATAAGCAAAATACATTTTACAGAAGAGAAAGAAATTTTGTCGCTGACTGTACATTCGTCACTGGTTTGATTCGTCGCGCTGGAACAATCCTAGTTAATAACATGTGAATTTAAATATCTATTACATTCAGAGTATTTTCTCACATTTTCTGTACTTCTATTATAAATGGTGCCAAAATTTCCGTTTGCTTCGTTTCTTGGTGCCAAAATTACCGGTGCCAAAATTACCGTGTCAAAACTACTTGTGCCAAAATTTCCGGTGCCAAAATTTCCGCCTTTCATGAGAAGAACGGGTATTCTGCTAGTCATAACCGAAAAAAAGAAGAAAAAGATTCTTGAAACTAAATTTTATACAGATTAGGAACTACCCTTTTGGAAACCAACATAAAATAATCAACCTTCTTTTTACCTTTCTTCCTTCTTTTTTCGATAATTTCCACCTTCAACAAGAAGCTAAGAGAAGAAAGCTTTGTACGGCTTCAAACATGGAGCAACACTCCAACATGGAAAGTAGCAACACTCTTTATTAAAAAAAAAAAAAAAAAAAAAAAAAAAAAAAAAAAAAAAAAAAAAAAAGTCGGAAGAACATTTAGAAGAAGCTCAACAGACTTATCTAATCGTAAGTGCAACATTGCCCCTATGCTGTATATAAGGCAGTCCGCGGTGGCTCAGCTGCAAAGCGCTCACCTCTGGTGCGAATGGTCTATGGTTCGACCTAAGTTCTACCAAATAGAATTTGTGGTGGATGAACGCTTTGTGCGTGGGTTCTCCCGTTTTCTTCTACGTTCTTCATTCCACTTCGTTCATTATCATTGTCACCGCCGTCATAGTCTTGAAGTAAATCATGAAACTCTAAAGTATAGAAGAGGATAAAAATTGCTGTTGGACTGCCTGTGATCTCAGCTGGTTGTGAAAGGAGCTTTTCTGTTATGACACTCACAAAACATGAATAAGAACTATGTTAAATGTTACATTTTCGAAATTGATTCTGCTTAACACTTAGTCACATTGTTAAGCACAATTGAGACCCCAATGGGTATTTGCAGAAAGGGGAGGGGCTAGTGGAAACGTCGCCTCGGGCGCTGATTGCAAGAGGCGTCTAACGAGCAAGAAGGAAAAAAGTGTTGGAAATGAGTAAACATTCCCAAAACAGTATTAGCGCTCTGTTAAAGCCATACTGTTGTCAGTTTGCAAAGAAATAGATTTGTTAAAAGTTTTCTTCTAAGCTCCGCTCGCAATCCAAACTTCTTAATAGGAGTCAGAACAGGTTTTCACTTATTACTTGTCAGTAATAGTTAAGAAAGTCATTATATACCTAATCAGGGCCGTACCGTAGGGGAAGCGAGCGGGGCGATGGCCCCGGGCGCCGAAGTAAGGGGGCGAAAAATTCGGGAGAAAAAAGGAAAAAAAGATACGAAAAATTGTTTGGAATATATGTATGGGAGCGCCGTCGTATACTCTCGCCCCGGGCGCTGATTTTCCACGGCACGGCCCTGTACCTAAGTATGATTCCTTAATGATTATGTGATATAGAAGCTGCCCAGTAATGATTTATAGTGTATGCAGGAGCGTTTTCAAAATTGGAAACGGTGAAAGTCTCAAATACGAAATACGTGTTAGGCGTTTTAATGATGATGAGTTTGGTTCGTTAATCACATTTTTCTACCCAATCGGATTAATCATGGCAGTCAGAATGAAAGTATGAAAAATAAGGCGGGTGAAGAAACACACACAACCTGCTATTTACGAGGGAATGTTAAAAATGAAGGTAAAGAAGGTAAATAATAACACTTTTTTAACCTGAAGCAGTTCTAGAATAGGGGCTCAAGGGATCAGAACTTAACCCAACGAATTTCGTCTTTTTCAAACACTGATCACTACCAGTGATTGCTTTTGGTCCATTAACATATGAAATGCTTCCAATTTGAAGGACTTTATTGGGATCATTTTTCCATCAACTATGTGTATCGCCAGGTAATATATATATATATATATATATATATATATATATATATATATATATATATATATATATATATATACAGTGGCGGATCCAGGATATGATTAAGGGAGGGGCTAAACCATAGTTTGCCGTTTTATCCAGTGTAAAGCAGGATTGAAGCCTATTTTATCCAGTGTAAACCTGATCAAGGGGGGGGGGGCACGTATTGATCGTTTTTTGTTTTCAATGTGTCATGTGGACCTTCCTCTTCCATCAGCAGTAACCAGTTCACCTGTGAGTGTCGTGGTGTGAAAGTGGGGCGGTAAAGTGGGTGACCTGACAGACTTTCAAAGAGGCATGATCCTTGGTGCCCGTCTGGTTGGAGCTTTAGTCGCAAGAGTGGCGAACATTGTGGGGTTATCGAAAGGCACTGTGTCCAATGTCATGAGGGCATACACAATTTATGGGCAAACGACGTCTGCAAAGCACAACAGTGGTCGAAAGACAATCCTGTCAGATAAGGACCAGAGGGCATTAAAACGGATTGTAGCAGCTAAAAAGAAGACCACTGCAATGAAAATTACGTCTGAACTCAATTCCGGCCTACAGAACCCGGTTTCATCGAAAACAGTGCGACGGGAACTTCATAAAATGAAAATTCATGGCAGGGCCCCTGGTCACAGCAGTAAATGCGAAGAGGCGTATCCTGTGGAGCAAGGACCACAAGGCGTGGACTCGTGATCAGTGGAAACACGTAATATGGCCCTGTGAATCGACCTTCACCTTGTTTCCAACAACCGGTCATGTTTACGTATGGAGAACACCGTCGCAAGCCTATGATACAGACTGCTCACAACTGTAAAGCATGGGGGTGGTTCTGTTACAGTATGGGCAATGATATCGTGGTTTTCTGCATGTCCCATCATAGCCTTGCATGGAATGATGAATGCTAAGGTGTATGAGGCCATTTTGGAGAACCAGGTTCTCCCATGGCTCAAATATTGTTTCCTGATGGCGATAGCATCTACCAAGATGATTTGGCACCCTGTCACGCTGCAAAAACGGTGAAATCATGGTTTGAGGAGCATGACCAGGAGCTATCACACCTCCCCTGGTCCCGCAACCACCAGATCTGACATCATTGAGCCATTGTGGTCTGAGTTACAAAGGCGTGTTCGGTCTCATTACCCTCCACCAGCATCCCTTAAAGAACTGGAGCGTGTTTTGGAGGAACAATGGTACAAAATTCTACACATCACATTTCAGGAGCTGTATACGTCCATTCCACGTCGGATCCAAGCTGTCTTGGACGCAAAAGGAGGTCCCACACGATACTAGATATGATTTTCACACTTTTGCAAACGTTTTAGATTTTTTTGTCATACTCCTATATATATATTGTGTTAGTGTATTTTTAATATGTTAATTAATAATAAGTAACCTTAAATCCAGGACTTTCACTTATTAAGAAATTAAGTAATTACTGCAATTTCAAACATATGCAGTAGCCAAACTATATTTTGGATTTTAAATACAAACATTAAATATATTATTCAGCTCCATTTATCAATTTTGAGAAATTCACAAAGAAGACTCCTGAATTTCTGTTACGTTTCAATATATATATATATATATATATATATATATATATATATATATATATATATATATATATATATATATATATAGTCATAAAATAATTTAAATTTAAAATGCTATTTGTGTGGTCACATCTATTATATAAAAGAGAACGCACAAATCCTTTGTTAGCTCATCACGCTAATACGGCTGAACCAATTTCTTTCATTTTTGGGGGGTTATTAGGATTTGGACCCTAGATGGTTTTTATCATATCACTTTAATTTTTAATTACCAGTGTCTTGAGATAATTGACCATTCAAGTGTCCATAACGTACAAATCCTTTGTTAGTTCATCATAGGTATAAAAATAAACGTATTTATATGCAACCCGCATGACCGTGTCACTCGGCGGGTTAACATAAATGACAGGCGCTATAATGTTAACATTTACTGCAATTTGAAAGCGAAAAAGTAAAAATTATCTAAGTAACAAAGTTTATTGCGTTCCGGGGTGACCGCAGCGAAGCGGGGTGAACGCTGCTAGTACAGAATAAAATTACAATTTGTAAATTTCTATTACTGTTCTCCAAATGGATTTAAAGAAGTTTTGTCAAATTTAAGAACAACTCTTAGTTATGAAAGAATACATAGTGATCGCTTTTGGCTGTTGCAATGATCTGTCCAAGCAGCTTGGGAAGACCGCGTTGGCTCAGTGGCAGAGCGCTCACCTCTGGTGCACGGGGACCCGGGTTCAATCCCAATTCCCGCCAAGTGAATCTTCTGGTGGGCGAACACCGTGTGCGTGGATTTTCTCGTTTTTTTCCCGTTTCCTTCCTCTTCCTTCATTCCGTAGATTATGCACTTTTTCGTTCTAGCCATTATATCCTATTCCAATCCTTATATATAGTATAATTTGTATATATATCGAAAATATCATCATATTCTCTTGTTAGAGGTAACAACCCTGTGAATCTAAGTTAAAAAGAAAAAGCAAAGAAAAGTTATTGGAGAAAACTGAAGAGCATAAACACGAAGCACAGTGAGGTTTTATAAGAGTAAGAACATAGCATACGACTAGAATAAAAGAAAGTAATATTTGTAATAATTAATATTTCCAAACCGATTTTAACAATGGCATATATCATTTTAAACAAATTTGTGATAGGATCGATTTTGATTGATCAGTTACACGAGAGTATAGAGTTCAAAACTATAGAAACTGTTTGCTCATAGTTGCTCATTTTTAAAAATGGGTCCAGTCAGTAGCTTGGTAAAAGATCTTGGTCCTTATGCAGAGTCGTTATGACGCGTGATTAGTGCCATACTAAGGAGTTCGACTAATATGTTTCCTGCAGTATTCAGGCCTTTAGTATGACGCTAATCATACTTCAAAACGACTCTTCATAGTGCCCCTTATGTTCATACCATACGCGAGTGTTGTCAAACTATATGTGAATAGGAGGAAATACAGTGCCACCACGCAGAAAGGTACGTGAAGCATTAATTGATATGGTAATGACTTTTTTTTTTAACAGTTGGAAACAAATGAACATGAAAGAAGGAATATAGAGCTACTATAAGCAGGCTTGAACATCTGAACTGAGTCCCAATTCATCCTTTTCCTGTGTGGTACAACTCTAACATTGTAATGGTATCTTAAAAATATTTGAAATAGCTTATTTATTTATTATAATTACCACTTCGGATTTTTGAGCCAAATGTCATAGTCCAGTTTTAACAGGATTTCTGTTTATATATATGAATGTAACTTCTTGTAAGGGGCCCAAGCAAAGAGCAGGAAATTTTGTTTGGTAGCACTGGATTCTTTTTGCATGCTTTAAAATATAGTTTTATATTATATTGTAGTGAAATGGTGGTTAAATGTCTGAGGGGAAGGGGGGGAGACGTGTGGCCATCAGGAAAGTATTCGACCCCTCTGACGTCGTGACTGTGATGGGTATAGGCGGAATAAATCGACTTTTTGCAATAATTAAAATGAAATTTGCAAACACAACGATAAAAAAAGAAAAGTTGTTACACATGATTTTTAGTTTGGTTTAGAAAATTTTCTTCAGGATGCAGTGGTTAAACAAAAAGTTATGGATAGGGTATAAGGCTCAATCTTGTGCATTTATTTTGTGTGGTACATACGGATTTAAAGATCAATTAAATTTCAGCCGAAGTCAGCAGATTGGATGCATGATGGGAATCGTCCTCCCAAAATCTTCTGGAAGCACCATTATACACTGACTTTGATAGGCCTATTGGGCTTTTTTTTTTTGCTACTACTATTTTTTCCTAGATTCCAGTACGTAATACGAGTATAGTTTTTAGTCAGTACGTCTGAGTTATCTATCTGAAGCAGGGTCATCGTTTGAGGAAGACAGGAGAGCAATTGTTCCTCTGAGTTTGAGAAACACATATTAATCAATTGTATAATAATATACTAATTAAAAATAATTTTTTATCTGAGTGAATAATCTTGCCCCCATTTAGCAAAATTTGCTGGTGTCGAAGGCAGAGTTTAGGCCACTTATTATTCTAAACTAGTTAGGTAGTTGTAGGGTGGTCAATTTCATTCTCCTGTGGTTCCAAATGGGAAATTACAAACTGGCATTTATATGCTGGAGTGGAGAAACTGGTTGAGAATTAGGATTAAAATTGAATTGGATTCTTAGTTTAGCGTCCCTTTCAGCAGCTAGACTATATGAAACGTGGTTCTACAACTTAATGTGGAATCCGAACCACATGAGTTCCCGCCGGCAGTCGAAGCCGTGTCTTCCATGCCACCGGTAACAGTCCTAATGCCACTCAAATCCAAGTTTAGGCAAGAACGAACATGGCAGCTGGTCGGCGTTGCTCTTCGGCATTTCTATATTGCACTTATATTATGCTTATATATTGCTTTATTTATTTATTTCATTGATTTCTTTACCTTTAAATATGATATATTGTATAAATTTTATCTTCTCCATGCAAAGAACGGGTATTTCAGTTAGTACAAAATAATTCATCAAGTAGATACCTTGCTTCAGGAAATTGTACTGAAATTGAACTAAGCATTCTTAAGTTTAAAAAAGAAAAAATGTGGTACGTGAAGGTATTTTTTTCTTGGTAAAGTTGACTTTCATATATTCTCATTCCGTCCCTCTGAGGAAGTTTGAAGGGCTGGAGTAGTGTATTTTTGTCTATTTT
Organism: Thermobia domestica; assembly: GCF_964235325.1. Classification (NCBI taxonomy): domain Eukaryota; kingdom Metazoa; phylum Arthropoda; class Insecta; order Zygentoma; family Lepismatidae; genus Thermobia; species Thermobia domestica. The sequence continues at coordinate 212,638,012 of NC_137462.1, read as the reverse complement.
CCGCCGGAGGCTACGTGATTCATTTCTAACCATGGTCACACTCACCAAAGAACAATATTATTATTATTATACGAATTTATAACTTCTTAATTACTATATAACTTATATATGATGTATAATTCAGAACACTAGGGGAATTGTTCATAATAATAGCTATTTATTGAATTGTAAGTAGCTTCCTGTATATTTGATTTATTACAGGCCTATATAAGTACTAATCACAATAGGCGTTTCTGGTATTTTGTTTAAACAAATGCATTGACTGTGTTCTATGTGCATAAATGATTTAAATAAGTCTAAACTTAGGAATTTCTACCTAACAGAGGAATAAAATTTAAAATTAATTTATTTAAATAAAAACTGAATTTGTCGTAGAAGATTGTTCAGAAGATTATTGTAGTCAATAGTTACGGGTTACCATCGAGGCCGAAACTTAGAATCCAGTCACAGTAGCTATCGTCTATATTGACGGCATGATACTTTGTCTTATTTCTGAAAATATAATTCAAATTTTCTACTGATAACACACCAAATGTTCATCATCCCAGTGAATAATGAAATACGAATGTTGTTCTCCACACAATACGTAATAGATTTTATACTAAAGTAAAATAAAATACAATGATTTTCCATATTCTGCGTTTTTCCATTTTGTCATTTTCATTTAATAATTGACACTTCCCCTTTGAAAAAAAAAATACTAGTTTCTTTTCCGTTCTTTTCAGGAAGTGCATAATGTAGACAGACCCTTAAACACACCTTTTAATGTACTGAAACATCAGCAGAGTTGATAATTCAAAATGTTAATTTATGAGAACCACGTTTTCCTTAGTAACCCCTTACAGAGACCTCATCCGATTAGTTATCGGTGTAAATGATAAATTCTTTTTTCTGCTCCATGGTTTCCAAGCTACTCCAACTAAACAAACTGAAAATGAATGACAGAACATCCATACGTATAAATTATTTGTCAATTTACATGTTTTGCAAAAAAAAAAAAAAAAAAAAAAAAAAAAAAAACTTTGGTTGCATCTACCGACACTGCATGGTTCCTAGTGTACTTCAATCGTTGCTTCTTAGTTTAAAAATATATGCATGAACAAGGCTTCTTTATGGTATAATCATTATTTGTGTATCGCTTCAAATTCGAAAGTTCTACTATCTCAAACTCCAGGTTGCATTGTATATTGGACACCCTCTATTTATATTATGCGAGTAAGGTAGAGCTAGGAAAAAATGCAAAGCTGAGTTGATTAGTTAGAGGTTTTTTTTTTCCTCTTAAATCTTAAGCTTTACGCAACACGAAAGCCACATTTAACATATGATGCAAACAAATATATACGTTCCGATTCAAAATGGGGTAAAGGAAAAAAAAAAAACTTTTGTTTTCTTTCTAGTTTAACGACCCGCTATTATGCATCGAGGCTAAGGGAGACGGTGGTGATAAGACGAATGGGTCTAGGAAACTTCGGTGTAGGAAATTTCGGTGCAAGAAAATTCGGTGTAGAAAAATTCGGTGTACGGAAAACTCGGTGTGGGGAAATTTAGGTGTAAGGTAGATTCGGTGTAAAACATATTGAATATTACCACTTACGATAGCGTACGACACTTCATATTGTGAAAACGAAAACCATAAAATGTAACGAATGAAATGTTACCTATTTCAAGAACAGCAAATTTATTTATTTATTTATTTATTTATTTATTTATTTATTTATTTATTTATTTACTTATTTTCCCTTGAGTCCAATACATCTTGCATGTCTTTTGCGGGGTATTACTATAAATTACTTTTCATCACACAATGAAGCTGACACTTTTTGTCACAATTAAAACAATTACAGCTATAAGTTCAGAGAATAGTTATAGAAACAACTAAAGACACCTTTCATATAGTACATCATAGACCATATACGGGGTGTTTTTTTTTTTTTAACTCACGAATTTCATTTGGGTCTAGAATTTCTGACTGAAGTCCGATTTTCATGCGGTTTTTGGCAAATGATCAAGGAAGGATGGGAGATTTATGGAATTGTGTTTACTGGTTTAAATTAATTTGGGGTAATATCGGCCACGCCTCTAGAAAAACAGCAAATATTCGCCAGTGTACCTTACAATTGGAATTAGGTGAGTTATTTTTACTAATAGTCACCCTGGCACCCAAACCAAAAATAATACACTTGATTTATTCTGGAGTTTGTGTTTGCAGTGAGCAAGGGCGCCGATTCTGGGGGGCCGGGCCCCCCAAAGCTCATATGGGCCCCCATGTATTTTTTGAATATGTATATTTATATGCATTTTGTATTATTATATGTATATTTTTATGAATATACAAACCCACGTCTGAATGTCTCCCCCCCCCCCAGAGTTACAGAGAAATCAGCATCCTTGGCAGTGAGCAGTTCGTTTGAAGTTTTTTTTCTGTATATATAGCTTTCACGTGTATCGGTGTATAGTGGTTTCATTTCTTATATTTTATCTAGGGTATTTGAAGATCTCTAGTTTCACAGGAAGTTGTTGTGACTAATATGCAGTGCTCAAAAAAAAAAAAAAAAAAAAAAATGTTGGAATATTTTAAGAAGCCGAAACTTAGCAATATTGACAGTGCCAGCGGAGATAATGAAACAGTGACTAAACAATCTACTTCTTGCGTTTCAGAAGATAAGAATTCAAGTGCTAGTGTGAAAACAGTGTCAGAAGATGAAGTCTCAGAAGATAAGAATTAAAATGTCGGTATTACTGTAGAAACAGTGTCACAAGATGAAGTTTCAGAAGATCGTAATCCAGTCAAAGGTTGTGAAAAGGCAAAGACATTTCTGGCAGTAGGTCTAGGTCCCTTCCAACCGCAATTGAAAACGTACCCCAATAAAAATGGCCGCCAGTTCCGATCTGAGTGGTATAGGCCAGTGTTCGAAGTGGAAAACAAAGCAGAGGCGGTATGTTTTATCATGATTTTGACTCAACATACCGGCTATTTAAATATTGTCTTGATCACTGAAAAACCACAGACGGTATGTCCTCATTACTGAAAAACCAGAGGCAGTATGGCATACCACCGCATACCGTCTCATTTCGACCACTGGTATAGGAAATTTAGTTGGTTAGAATATAACATTTCTCGAGATACTGCTTTTTGCTTTTATTGTCGCGCATTCTCCGAAGATATTCCGAAATCTGAAGACAGTTTTACTAAAGAGGGTTTCCGTAACTGGAAGAAGGTCGCAGATAAATTCGGTATTCATGAGGCAAGTAACGCTCATAAGACTTGCATTTCTAAGGCTGCGGAATTCTGAAACGCACTATTGCACGGATCAGTTGCGCGTAAATTAGATTTGCAGACGAACCAAATAGTTAATGGCAATAGAATATATTTGGAAGCACTTCTAAATAGTATTTTGTATTGTGCTCGCCAATGTGTTCCTCTTAGAGACCATAAGGAAAATAACGAAAGTGAAAATAAAGGTAATTTACTAGAACTCTTATCGCTAAGATCCAAAGACAATGACGTGATTTTTCGGTATTATGTTAACAAAGAGAAAACATTTAGATACGTTATTCCCGAATAGCAAAATCAATTTCTAGATTTAATGTGTGAGTATGTGCTGAGAAAAATAATCCATCGTGTGAAGACTGCAGGTATATATGGTGTCATCATGGATGAAACTCAAGGTTTGAAGCGAACAAGTATCTTTTGTTTTGCGATACTGTGATGAAACATTAAATGTTCACGAAAGTTTTATCGGGTTTTACAATACAGAAAAATCACGGCGAAAGTTTGTCCAAACTGTTAACAAATGTGTTAATATCATTGGGTCTGAATGTAGATTACATCCGAGGACAATGTTACGATGGTGCAGTCGCTATGCGTGGTCAGTACTCTGGCGTTGCAAAGAGGATCAGGAACGTGAACTATTTAGCCATTTATATTAATTGTTACGCTCACATTTTGAACTTATGTATTGTTGATGTGTGCGGAAAACTGTCTACGATTCGAAACATGTTTGGTGTTCTGAGCAGTTGCATTCCTTCATAGAAGAGCCCTCAAAAAAGCACGCTATTTTTGAAAATATTCAACCTCAAGGAGAAAAAGCATTTGGTAACATTACAATCTTTGAGCGACACTAGATGGAACTGTAAATCGGAAGCTATTCGTGCAGTTTTAGAAAATTTTGGACCTGTAGTTGAAACTTTAGAGGAAATAGCAGATCACTATAAAATTTACGGTCCAGATGCGCATTCCCTGTTAAGAAATGTTCATGATTTTTTATTTTTGTTTCGTCTTAAACTGATGAGACATGTTCTTGAATACACGAATCAACTGTCCATGCACTTACAGAATACACGTACCAATTTTTCTACTGTAAAAAATTTGTCGCAATCCAATATCTGCAGCCTTCAGTCCTTAAGGAATGAGAAAATTTTCAAAACGCTGTGGGCAGAAACAGAAGAAATTGCAGAAACCATAGGATGCAGTGCACCGAACGTTCCGCGAAGACAAATCCCACGAGCATTGGATGGTGGTGATATTTCTTCGAGTGTGAGACAGCAGCTGAATATTACAGACGCGAAGTGTATTATTCCGTTATTGACATCATTGTGGCAGATATTAGCAATAAAAGTTCAAAGAAAATGATATACAGGTTCTTCATTCCCTCCACGACATGTTGAATCAACACAAGCCATCAGCAGTAAGTATCACAATTGTCAGCAACACCTACAAAATCCCCAAAGTTGAGTTGACATCAGAGTTAACAGTTTTCTCCAACTTGTGTGCAGAGATAGCTTGAAAATTATTTTTCATCGCTTCTAAATTTGTTTTAAAAATTGAACCTTTACGAATGCTTCCCAAACTTGAACCAAGTTTATAAGACTTTTCTAACCGTGCCTGTCAGTTCCGCAACCAGTGAACGTTCCTCTTCGTGCCTGAGACGGCTAAAAACATACGTTCGTAGCACTATTGGCCAAGAAAAATTTCGTAGTTTAGTTGTGTTGTGCATAGAAAGGTCTTACGACATTAACGTTTCTCAGATTATCGACAAATTTGATTCAGAAGCAACATTTCGAGGAAGGCGGCTGCAGCCCCATTAACAGTTCAAGTCCAGTTTCCATATCATTACATTTAGTGGTAAGTGAAATATTAACTTATTAAATCAAAATTATAAATGTGATATTTACTGGCTAATATTTGGATTTCCTAATATTGTGAAAAAAAATGAAATGAAATTTTGAGTTTTACGTCCCACGGTTATGCCGGTTAGGCTAAAGGAGACGGTGATAATGAGTAATGAATGAAATGATGGAATGAAGAAAGTGGGAAGAAACGGGAGAACCCCGAGAAAACCCACGCACACGGTGTTTGTCCACCACAAAGTTCACTTGGCGGGAGCAGAGTTTGAACCCGAGACCCCTAGCACCAGAGGTGAACGCTCTACCACTGAGCCACCGCGGCCCTCCTAATATTGTGATTTCCCTGTATTGTTGATCAGCAGTATTTCTTTCAGAGGGTGAGTCGGGGTTTCTCCCTTTGGTTCCGTATATGTAGCGCCCGTAGATTTAGCGCCCAGTATTTCTGGCTCACCGAAGGAATTTTATATTGATTTTATCTCACAATCAGGGATGTCCAGTTTGTTTTACCGGGGAACGGACAGAATGGCAGGAGGACAAAATGGCAGGGGACATAATGGCAGGAAATAATGGCAGGAGGACAAAATGGCAGAGGACGAAATGGCAGGCGGGCGAAATGGCAGGGGACAAAATGGCAGGCGGACGAAATGGCAGAGGACGAAATGGCAGGAGGACAGAATGGCAGGAAGTTAATTTGAATTGTCGGGTTTCAAACTATTTTGTTTCTTACTTGGTAAATGAAGATTTCAACATAAATTTTCGATTTATTCATTATGTTCCAAAATTCGAACTGCTAATCATATTTCAATTCTAATTGACAGTCATCTACAAACACCTTACTATTGCAAGCTTTCTATTCATACCAGCAGTGTCTTAATGAAAGAAATTAGTTTTAGTTGTTTTCTTTTTTATATATATTAAATAAGATCTTTTCGGGTATTACTAGAAGGAAGCAGCTTTTATCTTTATTTCTCACTGTGATCTGTATTAAAAATTATGTTTGTAATCATAAAAAAGCTAATGGAAAAAAGTGAAATAGATTTGAGGACAATAAAAGTGTATTTGTTTAAATAGTTAACGTTGTACGTTATCAGGATTCTCTTAGGGGAGACTGCACTGTCAGTTGTGTACGCTCTGTTACAACGGAAGACACAAAGAGCCTACGAGGAACTTTTTGAAGTACGTAGTTTTCGAGGCATAAACATTTTTTGTCCTGAAGTATTATTATTATTACTGTTATTATTATTATTATTATTATTATTATTATTATTATTATTAGTAGTAGTAGTAGTAGTAGTAGTAGTAGTAGTAGTAGTAGTAGTAGTAATCACGGGCGTCTCTGGCGGAAGGACGAGGGGGACGCTTCCCCCATATTTTGAAGTACAAAATATTCAATATTTTAATTTGATTTATTTACTAACGACAGAATAACATATAAATAATAATAATTATATTTATTTGGAATATAATATTCAGGTTGTGAAACGATTATAACAGAGTTCTTAATATGCCTCAAGGGGTCCGTGAAGGTAAAGGTAACAAATTGAATCGAATATAATAAAAATGTTGGGCTAGGTAGTACAATTTAAATCACTTTCTTTGATGCCCCCCGCCCAAATTTTACATGCCAGAGATGCCAGTGGTAGTAGTAGTAGTGTCTCTGCGCCGAACTTACAACTTCCCGAACGCGCTCTGTTATTATGCGTTCGGGACCAATGCTCTATTATAATTACATAAATATAAGAGTTCTGGGAAAGATTTTTAAAATTATGTCTTTTAGAGGGTTCCGCGAACATCATGCCAGGAAAAGTTCTCATCACAACAACATAGAAGGTTTAATGCACATGTTGTTAATCACGTCGGATCCCTGTATAACAAACCTTAGCAAATTGACACTCAAACACAGTGACATCTTTCCGAAGAAATACGTCTATTGTTACAAGTTCCTCCCACGTGTCAAGCATACATTTCAGTTGATCATACTACTGAACACAATAATAGTTCTTCCAGTGAGGATATGTCTCTGCTTATCGCTTCTTGTCGCTTTATGCATGGTTTTGTACGTGCTCGGCCGTGTTTACTTTGGTTATGAATTTTGTCCAGCTAGATGTGGCAATTGAACCACTGTAATAAGCCATTCTTTTCTTATGTATTAGTATTGTAATGACGAAGATATGTATTAGTATTGAAGAATAAATATTTAGCATTCTTTCAGTTATCCAAATTATATTAATTTTTCATCATAAACCCTTTCCATGAAACAGAAAGTAAGCCATGTAAAAAGGTTGATTTTGGATGTATGTATACCGACAAGAGAACTAGATTCACTTTGAACAAATTATTTTTATACTGTTTTCAATCTACAGTATATTTTCTCGTATTACCTGACCAGCGAACGAGTGCGGGCGGCCGGTTTGGAACTAAAATGCAAGCAGCAGTGTTTCTAACCGGATTCTTTGTAATTAATCTATCAAAGTTCTTTTTGTCTTATTCGTAATGAACCACTTCACGCATATGCTCAAGTGAAGACAGTTTCAAAAGTTATTGAAGTTATTTGCAGACATTTTAAGTAACAAGCAAGAAGAAAAGGAAAATATATACATCCTCCATATTAACTTGAGAATAAACTAACCTCGGTATTGTACAAAGGATCAGATACTGTCTGTGGCAAAGAAAACGAATTAAAATTGGTCGATTCGACTCGTTCCGAAGTTTTTGACGAGAGGATATGTAGGATGTGTACTCATTATTTTCTGGTGACTGTCTCTAGTATTTTTAAGTCTATAAAATATGCATAGGGATAAATTCAAGGGAAGCTCGGGGCAGAAAATCATCCGAGGAAACAAATTGTAGAGTACTCACAAGAAACACTAGAACTTCCGGTAGACATAGGATCTCCCGTTTTCAAAATATAGGGTATGATTAACTGTATATATGTTATATTCAATTTGGCAAGGTAATAGTATGAACACAAGAAGGAGCATTTATCAAAGTTTAAAGATACACAAGTCATTACACAATTTACTTCAATAATAAATATTATTTAAATGTTTTTATATCTATCTTTCGTAGACTCGTCGTAACCTGCAAGAATTCTGATAAATTAAAACTAAGACGGAAATCAGAACACATTTTGTACATAAATTTACAAAACGAGACAAGAAAATTTTGATTCGAGACGAGACTTTTACAAACATTTACGACATGAATTCTCATCTCGTCTTGAGGACAACGGTATGAGCAAACGAGTTAGAAATCAAATATGTACGGTCATGGTTCATTTAAGCTGCACTAAGCTGTAAATATACTCAATATCGCATTGGGGGTGAAAGGGCAGCGATTAAAGTGGAATGCCTGATAATTTAAGGTTCCTCATAACTCCAGTGAAATTCAGGGGCGCGGTGGCTCAGTGGTAGAGCGTTCACCTCTGGTGCTTGGGGTCCCGGGTTCGATCCCAGCCTCCGCCAAGTGAACTTTGTGGTGGACAAACACCGTGTTCGTGGGTTTTCTCGGGGTTCTCCCGTTTCCTCCCACTTTCTTCATTCCACCATTTCATTCATCTCTCATCATCACCGTCTCCTTTAGCCTAACCGGCATAGCCGTGGGACGTAAAATTTAAAGATTTCATTTCATTTTTTTCCAGTGAAATTCAGGAAAAAAAATCTCTGAATTACGAAAAAAAAGAAAACATACAAAATACATTTTCAGGGTAACTCTTACAGCCATTACCTTATTATAAGATTAATGCTACTTCTGAAACTGATTTGATTGAATATGTATTTGGATAACGAAACTACTTTCATAAGTTTTTCAAAGTATCAAGTTTGAGAAGAACAAAGTTTGTCTTCCACTATTGTTATCTAATTGCTCATAGATACCAGTGATGAAATAATTGGTCCAAAATCACGCGGCCGCTTCTTACATCAATTCATGAAGAAAATTAGTTCCAATATTAGGTACCTAAGTTCAGTTCCAATATTAGTACCTCCTGCCTAAGTTCAGTATTAAAAAAAAAAAAAAAAAAAAAAAAAAAAAAAAAAAAAAAAAAAAAAACACCCAGCCTCTTGCAACCATGCGTAGCACGTTTTAATACTTACACTTGAAATAAAAATATGACTGGATAAAGATGATTGCCTTTGTCTTTGAATTTCATATGTGAATAACAATATAGAGCTTTTCAGATAAAGGAGGGAGAGTGGAAGGTTTTATTAAACAAGATCGTACATCTGATATGGTTTAACTATAGGCAACTTGTACTTGCAGGCTAAACTCAGTCTTCTGAAGTCAAACGACAAATAGCATTAAGATGTTCAAGAGAATAACGTATCAGCATTATTACATACTACAGACACAAAGATATCACTAGGCTCCCAAGTTTCAAAATTATATTGTGTGTGAAAGCAGTTAGTAGATTTAATTCTTTGTCACATGATAGCTAGACCCTGAGAGAAATTCAGAGGGAGTCCACGGGAAAATTCTTTCGTCATAAATAAACGTTGTACTACTTAGAATTGTTATAAAACGAAGATATCAATTGGAAGATGGTTACAAAGAAATAAATTTAAGAAAAAAGTTAAGACATGGAGAACTGATATTTACCCTCTTTTACGCTCTTGGTTCAATTTAGCTGTATTTATATGCTTTGGACATTTGAGGTAGAAGTGAATAAGTCGAGAACCGTTATCTACTAACAAACACAATAGGTGAAACCTAAAAATACGAGCCCTAGGAGTTATATATTTTTGCCAAATTAACTTCCTGCCATTCTGTCCTTCTGCCATTTCGTCCGCTGCCATTTCGTCCTCCTGCCATTTCGTCCCCTGCCATTTCGTCCTCCTGCCATTTCGTCCGCTGCCATTTTGTCCTCCTGCCTTTATTTCCTGCCTTTATGTCCCCTGCCATTTTGTCCTCCTGCCATTCTGTCCTAAATTCGTTTTACCACTCTTTCCACAGGTCGTTAATTCCTGTTATTTTCTTACATCCATATTCCGTGTACTTAGCGTCCACTAAGTAAACCTGTTATGAAGAGGGAGAGAGAGAGAGACAGAGACAGAGACACCAGCCGATAGCACTGATTATGACGCTTCAATGAATCATGAGCTCCGGGGGAGAGGGTGACACGCGGAAAGGTAGTCAGAGACAGTATGCGAATAGGGTAAGAAATGAAAGCACGTTTCCTGTGCATATCATCACTGACAAGGGTAATACCTGCAAATTATTTTAAGAAAATTAATACATAAATATAAAGAAAATGTTTTTGATTGGTTAAAACAACAATCAAAATAGCATGGCAAGGTTCGCTAAAAAAAAAAAAAAAAAAAAAAAAACTTCTAAACACGCCTATATTCCTGTAAGGAATGTAACCAGTCCTAAGCCTAGGGAAAATGTGAAGGGAAGTTAATGAAATGAAATCTTTGTTTTACATCCGACGATTATGGTAAGATGCGAATGAATGAAACAGTGGAATACAGAATGTGAGAGGAAACGGAAAAATCCCTAGAAAACCAAGCACGTGGTGTTTGTCCACCACAAAGGCCAATTTAGAGCGAGCTGGGATCGATTAGGAACCCCAGGCACCAAATGTGAACGCTCTACCACTGAGCCAGCGGGACCTCAAAGGAAGTTTATGGACATAATTATCAATAACTAGTAACCAAACTATAATTCCCTGGCGCTATGACCGACCAATAGCGACGCCAGCTTTAACGTCTTGGGGGGAGGCGGAGAAAATTTTAGGAGGGCAGTAGTTTTTTTTATATACCCAAAACTATAAGTTATTATAACTTTACATAAATTATGATACAAGATGTCTGAAAGAACGGGGGCTGAGAGACAATTTGTTACTAATATTCGACAAAGCGCATTATTTGCCACCACTTTTTATCAACAGAAGCAGTTTAAGAGACATTTTTATTTAATCACTATTGGATGTATCAATGATGATGATTAGGAAAGTAACAAGCATATTAGATCCAAAGATTGCTTAACTGTACGCAGTGGTATGCAATGCTCTACCAATATTTAAATGTACTATAAACTAAGATTACATATGTAGCTTTTAATGTGAAAACTATGTAAAACAGACGTAATCTAGAATACAGCAATGAGGATAAGGCATACAAAAAACGGTGAACATATTCTCACCACTGAAAACCGGGACAAAATGTAAACTGGCGAGACACCGGGATAAGAGTCTTCATGGAGGCCACGGTGGTTCAGTGGTAGAAACACTCACATCTGGTTCATGGGGTCCCTGGTTTGATCCCATCTTGCGTCAAATGGGCTTTGTGGTAGTCAGACGCTGCGTGTATGGATAAACTCGGAGTTCTCTCGTTTCCTGTCACTATCTTCATCCCACCATTTCATTCATTCTCACAATCACCGTCTCCTCTATCCTACTCCTATCTCCTTAATCGTGGCATGTAAAATACAAAGATTTCATTTCATTTCAAGAGCTTCCAAACCGGGACTGTCCCGGTAAAAACCTGACATATGGTAACTTTGACTATATAACAACATCGGGTTCGATACTAACAAGGGAAGTATGAATGAGCTCATATCGAAACCTACCGTAAAATTTCACTCAGAGGAAGGAAGTCCCACAGAAAGACCACACACAAAAAAGCAGCTGCGTTTTTGAAGTTGAATTAACCAAAATGACAGATTGAAATGTCGCGTATCCATGTCGACAATTACACAATACGTTCAGTACCACCCCTTGTAAACGGCCTGTTAATAGTAAAAAGGCCATAACAACGGTGTGGGTACATACTATACCTAAGGGGAATCGTACGGTAAGGTGTACCTTGACAGCAGCCATCTTGAAATCCGCCATCTTGAATTCAGGTCAAGTTTTGTAAATAGGGTAATATAATTCATGATTTTGGGCTAGTATTTAAGCAGAAAAAAAACAATGGTAGCAATAGTTTTAAGATACATGCATTTGGTAAAAAGGTACAGGCATATTTATTGTGTGTGCTGCTTTTTTGTGTGTGGTCTTTCTGTGGGACTTCCTTCCTCTGAGTGAAATTTTACGGTAGGTTTCGACATGAGCTCATTCATACTTCCCTTGTAAAAAAGAAAAAAAGTCAAATTATCATATGGTATTACACAGTTTCAGAAAAAAAAAAACATTTAACAAGCTGGCCGCATTAAGTCTTATACATATTTCACAACTTTATGAATAATATAAATCTACATAGTTAAGCAATTGATATCATACACTACAAACACTGAAAAACAACGTAACGTTCTATAATAAAAAGAACGTTACTTTACGAACAATAAGTTAATCGCTCTACAAACCTTATTGTACGCATTATACTCTAAAGTTACAGCCTTATGTAGTAATCAATTCCAATCAGAAATTGAACGAGTATGGTGTTTCATTGAGAATAATCCATCACTAAGTTGAACAAGCGCCTTTGAAGGCTAGTCGTCTTCCATTTTACCGTCTTCTTCGGTAATTCATCTCGCTACTCTTGTTCGATGCAGTTCAAACCATGGCCTCTTCCTTTTGCAATGTCCATCCACAAGGAAGGATGGACAGGTTCAACCTTTTGGAATTTCAAATTCGAAGCTTCTGTCAATTTACTCGTTCGTGTCTCTTTCTGTAATGTTGCTATATGAACGGTTATGCTGCGAGGAAACAAAAGAGGCTAGCAAAGAAATCGAATTGTAAGATCACCATAAGATGAAAGTCGCATATTTCAGAGACTACCTGATACGTAATGTTGATCAAAATAAATTAAGAATTCTTCAGTTTCTTCTGGTACGATTTGCTGTAAGTAATCCATCCTTTCTGACCCTTGTCAGAGAGAAGGAAAACAAAACCGTCCACCATTCCATAGAAATCGGACTTTCTCATTTTCCCTGTAAAAATTCGCCAATCCCAACTGCTGCAGTATGTACTTCGTGTTCGTGTGAGTTGTCTGGAACGCTTTGGCTTACGACTTCCCTCACCAGCCACGTTTGGTTGTGAATTTAATTTACATATTCCAATATTTGTTTGTTTTATCCCTCCCCGCTGGTCTAGTGGCAAGCACGCAAGCCTTTGGCGTATGAGGTTCAAGGTTCGATTCCTGATGGGAGAGCATTGAATGAACAAAGTGGTTCGGATTCCACTATAATCAGTAAATTCAAGTCTTCTTTAGCCTACCCGGCAAAACCTTGGGACGTAAATCTATATACAAACCTTTCCTTTTTTCGCAAAAGGAAGGTTTTATTATGAAGTAAAAACTATTCAGAAATATAATATTGAAATTTGCAAGAAGGAAACTTATTTCTGCGTAACAAAATTTAAAAATTAATTAGTCAAGGTAATTGTTTTATTGGATTGTAACGAGTTACAGTATAATTTCTCAAAGACTCTTCTCATACAATTCTGCTGTTCTCACATGTAACACTTTTCAAGTGTAACACTCCGATTTTGATAAAACTTAACAGGTAAACAAATACATGTTTTTTTTCTTTTCAGCGGAAAAACAGTTTTAGGGGGCAAAAGCCCTGACGCAAAATTTTGAAATTTGAGTCCCGAAAGGCACAGGTTATAATATCTTGCAAAATTCCGTTCACTTCGGCTAACTTCTTCTTGTCTTTCGTTCCTCAAATTTCTCCAAATTTTTTGTGGGTGCTTTTACGTCTTAAAACAGTTTCCCCAGAAAAGAAAAAAACACGTATTCCTTTATTTCATGTGTAATATCTACCTGCCAAATTTTATCAAAATCGGAGTGTTACACTTGGAAAATGTTACATGTCAGTACATTCATATAGCTTGCATTTGCGGCAGAAAGTTCTTATTTTGTGTTCCCTCTTTGCTGGAGAGACTTTCTTAGGCTGTTCCTCTTCAGTATGCTGGGAAGCTTCTATTCTCCGTGATTTCTTCTCAACGTTGGCGAACTGCTAACCAGAAAGAATTTACGGCATTTCGAACTTTTTAATGTTTGTTTCTCGTTTGAAATTACGCTTTGATGACACAATACCATAAGTGTTGAGTCCACTTACATCAGTTATGTAAAATACTGTCATAGGCCATTTTGTTCATTGTTTTGCGATGTAACAGAGAGCCATATGATTGTTAGTGTGAACGTCTGATTTTGTTGTAATATATGATAACTTTGAGTTTTTTCCTCCGCTCTAGAAGTGACCACTTCAGGATGGTTGTGCATTGTGTTTTGCAATTGTAAAATTGCTGATCTTACTGGTTATATATTGTCAATAGAGACAGCGCACCCCCAAAAATGAGAAGTTGTTCATCTACAGTCATATTATATGTAAGAATAAAATTATAATGCAGAGTGTGTGAAGAATCTGCATCTTCACGAATTAGGAATAGTTCGTCATCAGGTATTCTAATAGCGCCGATGTTGTCATCAAAACTTAAGGCAGCCCTTGTAGGATCGCTTTTCTCCGGAGTTTGCTTTCTGCATTAGCGCGTGCTTTTTGCATTAGCTATAGGTGCTACGCTTCAAACTTCTAATAAATCCTCTGGATAAGAAAACTACTCAACGTCTCATTTCAATATCGATACCTGAACAAGAAACTTCAGTTGCATTTGTATATAAGTCTGCTAATATCTTATCGTTTGTCGGGAAGCAGTTTCTTCATTGCTTATTGATTTACCTCCTCTACCATCAATAGTGACGTGTATTGTTAGTGATCTGTTAGTCTACCACGTGCAATATCAAAACATACTAACAATAAACAAAACTTTACATATAATCAGTGGCAAAGCCAGGGTTTCTATTCGGGGGGTCAGTGTTCTACTCTGGAAAACTCTTTTTTGTCAATGTGGAGACTGAAAGCGCAAATTTAGGTTTTATTCTAGCAACTTTTTAAAATTTTGGGGCTTGGGAGTCCAGATCCCCGGAAACTCCCCCTGGATACGTAACTGCATACAATGGAAAAATTAATACAGTTTGATAGACAAAAGCAACTGTTATGCTTCTGACAAGGGACTTATATAAGCGAATAAATAAAGAAAAGCTGCTACTAAAATAAGCAAAATTGCAAATAATTAAATCAATCAAAGTACATAATAACACATAAAGTTGCAATATGTTATATCTGACTTAATTGGGACAGTTAGAAGATTATCAGAACGTTAACTCCGCTACGAGCCACAATCTCAATCTATACTGAATCTATTATCATATTTCTTCAATAAGGCTCGAGTTTAATGGACCCACTCGGTACCCAATGCTGTACATTTTAAAAACTATCACTTGACTCACGAGAAAAAAGAACTTAAATAACAATACAAGAACACAACCAGGGAAATGTCATAGAATCTCAATACTTACTAAGTCTTAGTAATTATTAAAGAAAGTATGCGTACGAATGCAATGGACCCACCTGGTAGTTCTAGGGTTAAAAGTGTATCCTTGTATGGATATTTAGATAGAGGAAATATTAGTTCTTGCCGAATTTCTTTGACTACTTGCAATGTGTTCCATTATTTTCAAACTAGGGTTTAAAATGTGATTGGTTGCGTTTAGAGCGGCTTATAACACTGAAAGGAGTCGTTTTATGACACATGTTTATTAGAACGTTTTATTTTCATTTGATATAAAGAATTACCCAGCAAATTTTGGCAGTTGAATTTTTTGACACCCTGTATTTACGATAGGAAATGAAGTTATGCAATGTGCATAAATAATTGCTGTTTTCCATACAGTAGTATTTGCATTAAGGTGCGTGTAATTATTATTATTTAAAACTATATAAATTTTAAAATAACACTTGCACATGAATTCACATCCATCTCATAGGTGATATGGTAATGCTCTTAAGTCGTAATTAAATTGTACGTAATTACAGATGTACATGAAAAGTCAGTGTTAGAGCTGACGGTGGTGAACAGAAGAGGAAGAAAAGAACACATTTCTTTCAACTTGCCTAAGGGGTTTTAAAAGTAACATGACAATTGTGCAGCAAGAATAGCAGGATCTTTTAAGTGAAAAATCCTTGTTCTTTAGTCGTCAAAAGAGAGGGACATATATATATATATAGATGATATGAGTACGAAATTACATTTATACATATAAACTAGTTCTCTCTTTGGTCAACCCTAGCACACTGATAAGCATCAAATATTTTCTGGACGCTAAGTATACGATATTATATGTGGGCGCTAAATCTACGGGCGCTAAGTATACTCCACGCTCCCTTTATACACACACAGTCAAGTGCAAAATACTCTTCAGGCAAATTTTCAGAGAAAATCAGGATATCAAGAAACATGTTTAACTATAATTCCCCTCTTTACTTTTAAAATATCCTCTTTGGAGATTTTTTTCTGAAAGAAACACTATTAACGAGCTGCGGTAGGCCTAAATGAATATGTGGATGTTGTGCTGATAGCTTGTTCCAGGTAATTCCTTAACAACATTTAAGGCTCAGGTCAATATGAGGTATTGGGTAAAGATCATGGAAAGATTGGCTAAGCGGGGCTTAAAATGGGCCAGAACGCACCAGTTCGGCGCTCCAGTAAGTCAGTGTGGTGTCCGAATTCAGATCCTGTGCTGTACTTGTCTCGCTCTAAATTTGTAACTTTTCAGTTTATTATTGTCATATTTTAAGCAGATTAATACCCTATTAAAGCACGATAAAGAACTAATGTAGAACTTTTTGTTCTGCGTCATTGTGTTCCGCGAAATTATTTTAGGGAAAGGCGTACCGGCTATTGACTAAAACAATTTTAAGCACAGAGGCAAAGGCTTAATTTTAGGTCTCATCCTCAAAAACTGACGTAAAGTTAGGCTGGATATCTGCCTGAGTAGTATTTATATCATTCACACACTCCGACTACACAATTGTGATCCAAAATCAGGAGGTTTTCTCGAAACTACGGTACTAAATATTTGGTTAAAACATTAGAAGTAAACGTATGGTTGGTTTCAAAACGTGACAATTTAAGGTCGAAGACTACCTGCCCAAGTGGAAATTTGTGAATATATTTTTGTCGAAACAAAGAAAAGTTTAACGTGCACAAGTGAGTAATGTATATTATATACGTCTAATTACAGCTTGTGAATCTTAAAGTCAATAAATAAAACTCTCTTAATAATGAAAGAAAAGAAGAATCGCAGTTCACACTCATGCCATGTAGCTGCCACCGCAAATTCAAACTTTATAATTGTTTTTTTATACCAAAGGCAATAATTTGAAATATGTTGCTGCTTCCAATCTAAAATAGGAATTAAAATCTACGCTTGGTTGAATTCACAACTTTCTGTGATCAGTTGTAAATGTATAATGCTCTTTCTTAAACTTCCAAAGGGAGAGAGCATACCGGTATACAACTCAAAGAAGCATGGATAGATGTATGCTTGGAATAACCCGGAGAGATAGAAAAAGAAATACATGGATAAGGAAGATGATAGGAGTGACCGATATCATCGCGAAAATAAAAGGACTCAAGTGTCAGTGAGCTGGTCATATTGCAACTGACGATAGGTGGACAAAAGCAATTCTTGAGGGATCCTAAGGGAACGAAAACGATCCAGAAAACGTTGTAATACAATATGGTGTGACGAAATTAGGAAACAGTGTGGAGTAACGTGGAAACGAACTGCCCAAAATAGATACGTGTGAAAAAATATTGGAGAAACCTTCATCCAGAAGTGGGTCGGCGAAGCTTGAGAATTATATATATATATATATATATATATATATATATATATATACAGTGGCGGATACAAGGGAAGGCTATAGGGGCTATAGCACCCCCTTGACGCTCAAGTTTACACTGGATAAAATGGGCTTCAATCCTGCTTTACACTAGATAAAACGGCAAACTATGGTTTAGCCCCTCCCTTGATCATATCCTGGATCCGCCACTGTATATATATATATATATATATATATATATATATGTGTGTGTGTGTGTGTGTGTGTTTGTGCACGAATGTTTTGCTCCCCCCAACCATATGGGCCAAGGTTATGCTTATGTATCCATGTGTCTAGTGGAGCTCGAGTAAAGCACCATGACGGTCGAGGCGTATCGCACACTGCTTGCAAACTACGTACACGCCTTCATGACGACCATGTTTCCCAACAGTAGTGGCATTTTTCGACAAGATAATGCAACATGTCACAAGGCCAGGAGTGTGATAGAGTGGTTCGAGGAACACAGGGGCGAGTTCCAAGTGGTGTTAGCCCCCCAACTTGCCGGATTTGAACCCAATCGAACACATCTGAGATGTGATTGAACGTGACGTCAGAGCGCATCGCCCTCCTCCCCGGAATTTACGGGAATTAGGTGACCTGTGTGTGCACATCTGGTGCCAACTCTCTCCAGCGACCTACAAGGGATCATTGCGTCCATGCCAAGGGCATTCGCCGTTGTTATCCGTGCCAAAGATAGACATACTGACAATTAGGTAGGTAGTCATAATGTTCTGGCTGATGTGTGCGTATATTTTAATTCGTATATTTTGTCTCGACTCGAATTCGAGTTGAGTCGAGACAGAAACTGTCGAGTCGAGACACGATTCGAGACAAAAACATATTTTCGAGTCGAGACAACATTTTCTCGAGTCGACTCGAGACAGGCTTAAATCTCGACTCGTGCGCATCCCTAGCTGTCTACAATGCACTGAGCAGAATGGTCCTATAAACTGTTCGTTGTCAGTAATAATAACTGCCATTCTTAATTTTACTGAAACTAGTTGTTTTTGAATTTAAAAATGTATGTGTAGTAAAATGCACTGTTAACTAGCAGACTGTACGCCCATTTGTTGTTTATCTTTTTGGATGGTGACACTCACTCTTACGCACATATTACTTCTAAGCCGACCATACAATTCAACTATGTCATATGCTTTTATTTTATATTATAATTGTTTATTCTTTTATTCCAATTCCAGAAAGAATATTCGCTTCTCAGTTTCTAATGTTCTTCCTCATTTGTTGATTTAAGTTAATCTGAATCAATTTTACCCATTTTTTAGATTCCAGACAAGATCAAAGAACTGTCTCCCAATCACAAGGAATAACTGAATAGCATCCTTAATCAATCAATAGGCACGGGAGACCCAAGTTTGACTCCCGATGGCGCTCATGCGGTTGGGATTTCACGTTAAGCTGTAGGTTCACGTTTCATATAGCCTTACAGCTGAAAGGGATACTTAAATAAAATCAACAATTTATACGATAATTTAAATAAAGTAAGCATAATCGACATTTATTTAAAGATTTACTACTCAATAGCCTACAATATTATTTATAGTCATTTATTTGGAATGTATGAAGTTATGATATTCAAGTATGCACTGTAAATTTTGTAACTTTACAGGTTATTTACAAACTATGTTTTTTAAATGATTGTATTAGAGCATTTGGCAACTATAAGTAAGTTTACTACGAAAAAAATGTCGGCATTTAGTTGAACATGAGAATGCGTAACCACTTTATGCCGAATCATAGACATTGCGCGTAGGATACAGGATTATACGGGTGTTAAGGGTCTTCACTACAGCGAAATTAAACTACCTATAGTTTTAAAGTTTTTCTGTAATATCTAAAAAAATAAAAATGGAAAAGCAGGAACGTAGTGAACTAGACAATATGATTTTGCATGTGATACCTTTATCACAATTAACCTATCTGCTTTTAGTATGCCGCTATTTACAGAACCCACAATAAAAAGCTAAATCTATCTACAGTTGCAAATAGAAGGCAGATAGATGAGTTGTGATAACTGTATCACATGCAAAATCGTATTGTCTCGTTCACTACGTTTCTGCTTTTCGAATATTTTTATTTGGTTTGAAGATATTACAGAAAAACTCTAAAATTAGCGGTAGGTTAATTTCGCTGTAGTGAAGACCCTTAAGGTACGAGATGCAGCGATTAGCTGTCAATGACAGACGAAATGAGAAAGTACGAGATAATACTGAATCATTTCCATCACACTACTTAATGTTTATTGCCCTCCCCGCTGGTTTAGTAATCGCGGCTAGTAATCGCGCCTTTGTAGTACGTGGTCGCGGGTTCCATTCTTTGCTGGAGATCATTAAATGCATTACGATGATTTGGATTCCACATTTTAAACTGTAGGTCAACGTCTCATATAAACTCAGTTTTGAAAATGACGCTAAATTTTATAAACAAACAAACAAGTTAATATTTCCATTTCCGATGATACTATAATAATTAAACAGAATAGTTAGGGGTTAGCTTACGCAGTTTCTTCGTACGATAGTCTTGTTCGATTCTCATTGGAAGATCATTTCGTTCGGGTCCCAAGTTAAAATGAAAGTACATCTCCCATATAGTCTCGGTGCTGAAAAGAGACGACATAATTTAAACTAAACGATCAAGCAAAGTGATTATTCATCAGCAACCAGTCGAAACCACTCAGAACCTTGAAGTTTAGACAATACAGCTGCTGCTTTTATTTGATATTTTATTAACAAACATTTTGTTTCTTATTGTCATTATTTAAAAAGTTTTCTTGTTCGCTAGAAATCTTTTCTGACGAATGGCCACATCAGTTTGGCACGGATTATTCACAGGTGAAATTTTCCCACGGGACCACCCTGATAAATATTTCATAGTTCATATCACAGTATTCCCCGAGGCGGTAAGTTTCAAACGATCTCGCTTCATGAGGATACCTTATTACAACTACAATGTTGAAATTTGACTAAATATTTATTTGAATATTTCACTTAAGGTTTGACATTTTTAATAATATTAATAATAATAATAATAATAATAATAATAATAATAATAATAATAATAATAATAATAATAATAATAATAATAAAATGGTATTTTGATCTAAAAGGTGCAAAGTGTTTTAACTTTATAGTGTCCATATAGAAATGCGTGTAACTCTGAAAAGATTAATTGAAAGTGTTTAAAATTTAAAAGGTAATAATAATTTTAGGACATTTAGGTTGTTGTATCTTATTAAGGATAGGGTGGGCTGTCCTCATGCTAGTGTAGTAATGTAAGGCTGAATAGTGTATATTTTGGAAAAAGTTTCATTTTAATTATTTACCCTGTTAATGTTATGTACGAATGACAGGTTTTGTACCATAAAAAATTAGTTTTATCGATTTTTATCGCACGAGGATCGCTTATAAGTATTAAGATTCACACAAGTCATTCAGTTCAATGACACCTATTGATTGATGAATGTCTTATTTTGGACGTTTTTCCATGGAGCGGCAATTGTTAACTAATAGAAATTAGCGTTGATCACAAAGTATTACTATTATAATATGATTTTATTGTTGAATCCAAAGAGGCTATATAGACTATCAATAGTAGGAGGTTTTTTATACGAATATTGATAAGATATTGATAAGAACATTTTTTTTTCAGTTTAAGGTAGGTAGAAGTTCATTATCCTAAAGTATTGCTGAAAATGTCCCTTAGTAAAATCCTTCTACGTTTTTTCGTGTCACTTCTACCCTCTCTATATAGTCTAAATCTCTCAAAAATGAAAGCTAGCTCATGGAACTAAATACTACTATGCCTTCCACGCTAATTAGTACCTAGAGCGAGCACCTGCGATTCAGAAATTTAAATGGACTACAGTGATTCGGCTTCCATTCTAAACTCCCATCAAATTAATCAACCAACTAGTGACGTACACAAAATTTTATGAGGGAATAAGTTCAATCACCCAAAATCTTATTGTTTCAAACACATTTTTGAACACATGTCTTAATATAGTAATTGTTTATTTTTTCATAGTATCTTGTTAAATGGGGAGCTAAAACCAGGAAATCCCGCCTTTCTGTACTCCACTGCAATCAATTTACATATTACGAGTAAATGTGTAAATTACGAGTATTAATAGTAAATTTCTCCCTGCCAAAACGCATTGTTGCACACACTATTTTGTGAAACATTAAGTATTTTGACGAGATTTTCCAATTTCTTCAAAAGGTAGCTACTTTCTAATGATTGAAAAGAATGTTTGCTATTTTACTTTTATGCTGCGCGAGGGACATTCGAAATCCTTCCTAGAGAGATTTTTATTAAAACAGTTTTTAATAAAAATCTCTCCAGAATTTTATCTTGATACATTGGGCAGTGTGACCTCTAGGTCTGTAAAGGGGAGGACAGACGGACCGAATCAGAAAGCCAGTTTTAAGTCATGTATACGACATGAAACGGGTAAATCCGACGAAGCTTTTGTTTTGAATTATAACTACAAGACTCTTTACTAGTACTGTTGTTCCAAAGTCAAAAGCACATTTTACCTGTAAACTATCTCTTCACATACATCGTGACGTGATCTTTTCAGGCTTTCCTAAGAAAAAAGATATTCTATTTTCTATATTGTAGGGTTATATAGGAGAACTCCCGAGGAAACACACGCACACGATTTTTGTCTGCCACAAAGTCCACTTAGCGCGAGCTGAGATCGAGGCAGGAACTCTACGCATCAATGGTAGGACGCTCCTCTAGTGTATGAGGTCACCGGATCGGTCTCATTCGTGGCAAGTGGACTTTGTGGCGGACAAACACTGCGTGGATAGTCTCATGGTTCTCCCGTTTCCTCCCATTTTCTTCATTCCACCATTATCATTCACCTCATCATCACTATTTTCACATCATTACCATTAACCTTGGATTCATATTCATGGGACGTTAAACTAAACTGAGTTTTCTTACAAAATGTGGAGAAATAATTGCTTGAGCCGTTTTTCAGAAAATTATCCGAACAAATTTACTTCAAGAGAAACTCAGTAAATCTACGGGAATTTCCTCAGAGAAACATTACATGAAGTTGTTGATGAAATACTTGTTTATGAGACAATCGTAAATGTTAGAGCCATTTTCGAAGAAACAGCGATTTTAAGTTTTCAGCTATAAGAAAATTACTTTTATACGGGAGTAAGGATTAAATTCGATGCCCCTTACTCTAGAGAAACTTATACACAACCTTAAGACTAAACTTTGGTCCGATACGTTGACCGTATAGTTTCTAAGTGTGCACACATACATCGTGACGAACTGACATGAAAAACATGAACTGACATAGCCTTTTCAACATATAAGAGCCCTAAAATATGTAAATCTGTTCAGTGGCGTATTTAGAGGGAGGTGCACCCGGCTAGAGCTCCCTCATTGAGTGCAAAGTTTTTTTTAAATGTACTTGCAACGATAAGAGAAAAACTCACGAAATTGTCACCTAACGTCTCTTGTCGAAATGAAGAACAAAATGCAGCATATCTGCAACAGAATGACCCATCCCTCTTCACCTCCATCTCCAAACACACACACCAACGAACACTTTTAACAAGTGAAAATGTAATAGTAGTGGAACGCTTTAATGCCCCATTCCAATTCGGCTCTCTCTGTTCTTGGCACTTTTCTCCTGTGCATTTATATATATATACATATATATATATATATATATATATATATATATATATATATATATATATATATATATATATATATATATATATACAGGGGCGGATCTAGGATATGATCAAGGGGGGGCTATAGCCCCCCTTGGATCCGCCACTACACACACACACACACATATATATATATATATATATATATATATATATATATATATATATATATATATATATATATATATATGTGTGTGTGTGTGTGTGTTTGTGAGTGTGCGTAATAGCCATTCTTGCATATTTGGATTCATGTTCAACACAAAATAGGAATGTGTTGTATATAGTTTTGCCCAAAACTTTTCAGCCCCTCCCCTCCCATTAAAAATTTTTGGGTACGCGCCTGAATCTGTTGAAATCTGTTCTTTGCACAATGACAAGATATTACTATCATCATTGGAAAGTTAAGAAAGACATATTGATACGTTAAAATTAAAATACAAATAAAAATCCCAACAGGGCACGCCAGGCAGTGACTTCCGAAGTGCTTAGGTGATAATAGAAATATTTGCCTAAATGTATATAAAGAAGAAGTAGATCTTATACGTTTAAAAATGTAAGGCTTTTGGATCAGTAGAAATTGTCCCTTGATAAAAATCTGTTTATACTTGGAATCAGGGCCGTTTAGGGGGATGCAAAGGTGCACGTACACCCTCCTTCATTGTAAATATACAGTACCTAAAGTGAGAAGCTACACAGTAAAAAATGGTTGTATTAATTCAACTCAATTTCAACACAGGGCAGTGGTTCCAGCGTGACTACCCCGCGGTGTTGGCGTTTAACAAAGGGGGGATGTTACATCTTTAACACACAACCGGTGTTGAGCCGTGCCGTAAGCATTAATGAACCACAAAATTACTCCCCCAAAATATGTTAATTCGCCTATATGCGTAATGTGTTTACATTATGCTGAGTCTAAAAAAATACTTTAAACAAGTAAAAAAAAAATGTACTCCAGTGTTGGGGAGGGCACGAATCACCAACCTTTCAATTACTAGCCGCGTGCCGACTTGGCCACGGAGGCGATGAAGAAAACGTCGCTTGTAGAGGGATAAATTGTTGAGGTCTTTTGAATTTGGCTAATCAGAGTGCTCCTTTAAGCCGCGTATATTCTACGATAACCATTCGGGATAAGATAAAATCTGCTCGCCATGTAGACCTAATTTTATAAAAAATGACGTCTGTCTTTTTACTTTATTTTATAGTACTTCCATATACACTTTCAAATAATCGGCGCCAGTTCCATCTAATAAAGTTGATGCGTTTGTTGTTTCTAGTACGCAATCGCTTAGAAAAAGAAGCAATAAATGCATCAAATGTGGGAGATGAAATTTTGCGTATACCTGGATTTGTTTAAGTATTTCTTTCTACTGTGTTTGTCTTTAGCTTCAATTCATAAGCCTTTATAATTAGATGGCCACCATATTTGGCAATCACGCAGAAAACAACACCGAAGATTCTACACTTGTGCTGATTTAACACACAGGCTGTGTGTCATTTCAACTACGGGCATTTGACACACAACTCCAAATGGAAAGTGAGTTATTCTAACCACTTATTTGTGTTATATTTTAACACAATCGTGTTAACACATAGGCATGTTGTTGAAATAACACAACGATTTTTTACAATGTACCAGTGAAAGTAGCAACACTTTCTGAAAACTTCTGCTGTCATGTTTCCATTTGGGTTTAAAAGAAAGTGAAGTTTTGCAAAAATCAATAGTTTAAGTCAATTTTTTGAAGGTTGAATGAAAAGGATTCACCGGGAGCAGACACTTAGCACTTCCAGGGCAATTCTTAATTCACGCCACAGGTGCCTAAAGACATTTTAAAAAATCAAATTTAATTCAAATGTACTGGTAGTTATTAATGCACCCCGATCAGAAAATCCTGGATCCGGCCCTACTTGGAATTGGAATATGTACAAAACTTTACAAATATACTTACGAATTATTTATATTAAATATAATTTGTCAGTAGACCCTATGTAAAATAAATAAATAAATAAAATAAAGAAGTTCAATATGGTGTGACACGTAGTTGATACACAAAAGCTTTTACTTCATTACTATTAAAGATGAACGGGGACGTAATATGGAAGTTAACCCCTGTAAAGGTAAAAGATAACCACAACTTTATTATCATGGGAAGGGCAGAGGGTTATATAAAAATCACCGAAAATGACCAATATTAAATAATTCTTTATTAGTAGTAAAAATGGAACATAATACTATTTTTCTTAATTTAACCCAGCGAAATTGGGATGCGTCTTGGATTCGAGGACGTCTTAAATTCGAGTAATTATCGAGAAATTCTTAATTAAAGATGTTATTAACGTGTTATTAAAGCTACTTTGC
Organism: Thermobia domestica; assembly: GCF_964235325.1. Classification (NCBI taxonomy): domain Eukaryota; kingdom Metazoa; phylum Arthropoda; class Insecta; order Zygentoma; family Lepismatidae; genus Thermobia; species Thermobia domestica. Next base: position 212,612,143 of record NC_137462.1, on the reverse strand, counting down.
TAGCCATAAATATTTTAAATTTTCTATTATATTCAATCATTCAAACAACAATGCTGTCCTGCGTGCGGGTTTGTCAGTTTTGTAATTGAAAACGAAGAAGAATATCTTATACATTAGAGTCATAAAGTTTATAAAATGTCAGTCCTGAAGGAGAAAGTAAATTATGGTTGCGTATGTAATTTTCAAATTATGTTTGAGATTCTTAGCTGTAGTGTCTGATTTTCATATCTGATTTGTTTCAATTTTATCTTCTCTCTCTTTTTTGGACCAATGTTCATTTCTAAGAGCACCAGAAGGGTAGATCTCGAGTATCACTTTTGATACGCGGACTCAGTTTGCAACACGCTGGTCTTGAGTGTATGCCTATTTACGGAAGGCAAGGAGACTAAAAGATTTGGTACTTAATATTGAAGATAGTCACACGTCCTTTGTATGTCGTTTCCATGTTCATCTTGAAAAAATATATAAATGATTCTTGATGTACTGCACTATAATTGATTTACATATTCGGAAGAAACGGGTGAGACCTTGGATTTAATACATACATTTCGCGGATTGCCCAGAGGGAGGTTCTTTTGTCATAAACTCCTTTAAAGACCTGTTTAGTGTGTGTGTGGTGGCGGGGAAAATATTTTGAGTTGATTTGATTTTGAGTTTAACGTCCCGTTCAACAGCTAGGCTATATAAGACGTGGACGTGATTATCGTGGAATCCGAAACACATGAGCTCCCGTCGGGATTCGAACCCGGGCCTCCCACGCCAAAGGCGCGTACGCTAACCGCTTAGCCACGGAGGAGCTCGGGAAGATATTTTATTGTTGTTACACAAAGAATATAAACTAGAATCGAATGAGCCATAAATAAACTAATGATAGGAATTCGGAATACCATGATATTGTACTTGGAGTCTAAACATGAATGAGGAGAGGGATAATGTGTCAAAAAGAATTTAACTATATCTTATAAAATAGATTATTAGTGTTATTAGATTTATGGCATATCCCTCGTATAAGATTTCCGACTACACCAGAGATAGTGGTATTGTAACTCCTACGTATAGTCGAATTTTATATGTATTTAAACGATATGTACGTAAACATTTTTGTTACCATGTCAGTCACTCAATTACTTGTGTTACTAGCATATTATTGCAAACCATTAGAGTATTGTTCATGTAATACTCGTACAACGAAAATTTTAAAGAAAGGGGGCACCGTGTCTCAGTAGTAAGGTGCTTAACTCTGAAGCATCTAGTCCCTGGCTCGATCCCCGGCCACTTAAGTTTGTGGTGGACAATATTTTCGTGGATTTTCTCGGGGTACTCTCGTTTCATTTAACATTCTCATTCAATTAATTCCTCCATTATCATTAATTTGTCTTAATCATCGACTGCCTTAGTCTACGGCCATAATCATGGGACGTTAAACTGAAAGATTTTGTTTTTTAAATTTTTACTTTAAAGATAGAATTAGTTTAAATAACTGCTGTAATAGTGCGAGATCATTGCACATGTTTCAAATTTGAAATATTAACAGTTGAAATGAATATTCTCATATATTTTATTTTCTCTTTCTCCTTTCTTTGTTATTGATATACCCAAAATAAAATCCTGATCTCGAAAACAGGGTGTAATTTGAAAATTTTAATCAATATGTTATTGCTGATGTGTAGAACAGTATACACATCTATAAAGTATTGAACAGTGAATTCTGTGCTTAAAAATCTTAAGTCAACAATTTCCATCCAAAAGTTAGTTGGTAAGCCTGATTGGGATGAAGAGACCTCGAAGATTCAAAACGACCTGTTTGGATATCCATTTGGGGAGGAAGAGACCTTTTTTCGGGGACCAAGAGACCTTACGGGGACAAAGTGACCGCTTGTGCTTTCTGGAGAAAATTGCAAGAGGTCGATACGTCCCAAAATGGGGACCAAGAAACCTGTTCAAGATATCTATCTATCTATCTATCTATCTATCTATCTATCTATCTATCTATCTATCTATCTATCTATCTATCTATCTATCTATCTATCTATCTATATCTATATATCTATATCTATATATCTATCTATATATCTATATATCTATATCTATATGTCTATATCTATATATCTATCTATATATCTATATATCTATATATATATCTATATCTATATCTATCTATCTATCTATCTATCTATCTATATATATATATATATATATATATATATATATATATATATATATATATATATATATACAGATGGTGATCAGAAAAATGGAAACACCTGTAGTTGGCAACGCGTCAGATGTATGGGATGGCAGTGGTGTCGTGGCGCCCGCAGCGCCGGACCGCTGGTGGTGGTGTGTTAGGTCGGTCTCCATAGTACGCCAGGCGCAGTGGAACAGCAGTGTCCAGTGGCTGCAGCAGACGGAGGTAGTGTAAAATGGGAGACCTCTCAGATTTTCAAAGAGGGCAAATTGTTGGTGCGCGGTTATGTGGAGTGAGTGTGACGACAGTGGCCACTGTGTTAGGTGTGTCGCGTGGGACAGTGCCGAAGCTGATGACGGCCTACACAACACACGGGAAAATCACATCGGGGAAGCCGAACAGTGAGCGGAAGAAAATTATGAGTGACAGGTCACGCCGGGTATTAAAGCGCATTGTCACGCAGTACCGTCGTGCCACTGCGGAGCAAGTGACGGAGGAACTCAATCAGCACCTCTCCACCCTGTTTCGACAATCACAGTCCGCCGCGAATTACATGACATGAACTTACGGGGTCGTGTTGCACCGGCCAAACCGCTCATCAGGGACCATAACGCTTTCGCACGCCGCAAATGGTGCCGCGACCATGCAACTTGGACCGTTGAGGACTGGAAACCTGTGATATGGTCGGATGAGTCATCCTTCACCCTATTCCCAACCATGAGCCGTGTTTATGTGTGGAGAACGCCCAAAGAAGCTTATGATCTGCAGCGTCTCCGCCCAACTGTGAAACATGGCGGCGACTCGGTGATGCTGTGGGCCGCGATATCATGGTTTTCATTGGGTCCTGTGGTCACACTTAGCGGACGAATCACTGCCAACGATTAGATCGCAATTTTAGGAGACCACTTGCATCCTATGGTCCAGATGTTGTTCCCGGACAATGACGCCATCTTCCAGGATGATAATACACCCATTCACACAGCTGGAGTTGTTGCAGCGTGGTTTGAAGAACATCGGGATGAAGTTCAACACCTCCCCTGGCCCGCCCAATCCCCAGATCTCAACATAATTGAACATCTGTGGTCCGTCTTAGAAACACGACTCCGGCGACGATTTCCACCTCCATCCTCTCTCACAGAACTGGCCGATGCCCTGCACGAGGAATGGTGTAAAATTTCACTTGCTACCATTCACGACCTCTATGCCTCCATCCCATGTCGCATCAAGGCTGTTCTGAAGGCGAAAGGTGGCCCGACACCATATTAATGTGGTAAGTTGCAATTTCGTTCAGGTGTTTCCATTTTTCTGCTCACCATCTGTATATCTGTAAGCGATGTTCAAAGTATTTATAAAGTTGAAAACAATGCTATGGAGGATCAGGGGAGCAGAATTGTCTTCAGTGGCATATTTAGGGGGCTCAAGCTTATCCCGGAATAAATTTGTTAGTTTTTCGCATTCCACGTACAAGAATAATCCTTCTTACCATTTCTAAGAATGTCATTAACTTTCCATTTTCTTATGCTCTTTGTTCAGAAATAATACTGTATTTGCCAAATTTCATTGCATGTAAGAACTGCGTCCTTTTGTTCTTTCTTTCGACCTTTCTACTTTTCTGTTTCTTTTTCTTGATGTTATCTCTTTCGTTTCGCATATCATACTTTATTGACCGTTGTCAGTCGTGATTCAAGTCGGCCGTCATCAGTAACACCTAAACCAAGAGGAGTTGATAAGCGAAACTGGTATTCCACACCAACTTGCGCGGATATCATGACGGAAGTTTAGTTATTATAACAAAGGAAAAAAATATATCGTTTGGTTATTTTTAAAAGAAGGAAATGTTTGAATTAAAGAAAATCAAAACGGGAAAATAATTAGCCTGGGAAATTAGGTAGGCCAAGAGGATGCTTCCTTTTTCTTGTATGAATAGAATAAAGGGTTAGATTCACTCGTAAATTTTTGTATCATATCATATAGGATTTATCGGTCTGCAATTCTTGCCATTATAAAATCAATTTATGCATAAATTAAAATATATTTAATTCTCAAACTCAGGGGGGCAATTGCCCACTTCCTTCCTTGTGTTGGGCATAGCCCCTCGAAACAAAATTCTAAATAGCTATTGGTTGTCTTCAACATTGGGAGGTGGGAAGATTTGAGGCTTATTCTAGGGAAGGAAGATGAAACTCATATTACGGTAGATGAATCTGAGGTGAAGCTGTTGTAGAGTACATTATATATTAGGCGATGTAGATGAAGTAGTAATACATATCAGTAGGCCTATTACAAATCACTGCCGTGAACACATTCTGAAATCTGAATACATGCATATTTATAACTGGTATATTTCTAATTAGGCATCCACAAAGATCCACGTTAAAGTTGTTTTATAATATAAATAATGACTTCCCCAAAACTACGAAGAAAGAATATCAATCATGTGTGACGGAACAATACTTTTATTTGAGCAAAATTATGATAATTTCAATAGCATTACAGGAATCGTTACAGAAATCTGACGCATGTCATATACTCTTTAGTTAACAGATGTAACCTTAAGATTATGGAGAAAAATATTCCAGCAATTGAATTCTTTTCTTTGTTTACGAAGCATCCTCTCTCAAAAGAAAAATTGGGACAATGGAAATACGTAGGAAGAAACCATGGTTCGACCAGGAATGCATTATCCTAGCAGAGAAGAGAAAACAGGCAAAAGTACGTTGGTTACAAAATCCGAATGAAATAACTACACAAAATTTAATAGACATCAGGCGGGAAACTTCCGAAACTTTAACAACAAAGAAACGGATTTTTCCGAAAGCTAAAATTAAGGAACTTGAAGATAATAGTAAAAATAAAAACATTCGGGACATGTATAAAGGGATCAATGAATTTAAGGAAGGCTATCAACCTCGTGCTTATATTAAATAAAGCTGACGGAACAGTTCTCACTGATACAGACAGCATTTTAAATAGATGAAAAGATTTATTTGACGATTTTCTTAACACGCAGCCAAAAACTAATGTGCGTGGAGAAAGGGAGATACTCACCGCAGAACCGTATATTCCAGAACCCAACCGAATAGAAGTAGAAATCGCTATAAAGAAATTAAAGAAACAAATCTCTGGGTGTAGACGAAATTCCGGCTGAGTTAATTTTAGCTGGAATCGAAAAATTGTAGAACAAGATAAACAAACTCATTTTCCTTATCTGGAACAAGGAAGAATTGCCACAAGGGTGGAAAGAATCAATCATTGTTCCAATAAATAAGAAAGGCGAAAAACTGACTGTAATAACTATCGAGGCATCTCTCTACTGTCAACATCCTATAAAACCCATTCAAACATTCTATTAGCAAGATTGACCCCATACACAGATGAAATTATTGGGGATTATTATCAGTGCGTATTTAGACGAAATCGATCAAGTATCGACCAAATATTCACCATTTGGCAAATACTCGAAAAGAGGTGGGAATACAATACTCCGGTACATCAACTATTTATTGATTTTGAAACGCTTATACGACTTGGTTAGGAGAGAAACATTGTACAACGTTCTTACAGAATTTGGAATACCGAAAAAGCTAATTAGATCAGTTAAGGCATGTTTACATGAATTCCAAAGTAAAGGAAAATTTTTGTCCACGAGCTTTCACGTTGGGAATTGCTTGAAACAAGGAGATGCGTTGTTGCCATTATTATTCAAATTTTGTCCTGGAATACGCTATAAGGAAAATCAAAGATAGCAACCAGGGCCTAGAACTGAACGATGTTCAGCAGGGTATGATGTAAATTAAATAGGGGATGATAGGAGAACAATAGAAAGAAATGCAGAGATCTTATTAAACGCTTGCAGGGACATGGGTTTAGAAGTAAATGCAGAGAAAACTAATTACACGGAAGTGCGTAGGAACCGTAATACGGCAAATTGTGGATGCGTTAATATATAAAATGATAATCATGCCTGTTGTTCTGTATGGGTCCGAAACATGGTCGTTTACTCTGAGGGAGGAACATAGACTGAAAGTATTTGAGGACAAGATCCTGAGACGAATATTCGGACCCAAGAGGAACAGGAATGGGGAATGGGGGAAACTTCACAACGAGGAACTACATAACTTATACGGATTACCAAACATGTTAGGGTCATCAAATCTAGGAGGCTTAGGTGGGCAGGTCATGTAGCTAGGATGGAATAAAGTAGAAACGCTTTCAAAGTCTTGACTGAAAGACCAATCGGAAAACGATAATTAGGAAGACCAAGGCGCAGATGGGAGGACAATATTAAGATGGATCTCGCAGAAATAAGAATACAAAGGAGAAGCTGGATCCAGTTGGCTAAGGATAGAAGTCAGTGAACAGCTTTTGTGAACGCGGCATTGAACCTCCCGGTTCCATAGGCCATAGAGTTAGTTAGCTTACGAACAGTTACAGACGAAACTAGTTACAGACCAAAAAAGATATTAGTATCTATTCTGGCGGCCAACTTGAAATTATGATGTCATACTGCCCGTCTGCAATGGAATTAAGCAAAACACCCGGTAGTAAATGATTAGACGATTCATTACAATTATATCGCGAGCAGTCATAATATTTCGTCATTCAAGATCCCCTCGAGTGGAACATATTGATATATGCCTTTGCTATTGAATGAAAAACAACTGAGGAAACTTAAAACTACGACTACATATCGGAAACGGTACGATATATATATATATATATATATATATATATATATATATATATATATATATATTATATATATATATATATATATATATATATATATATATATATATATATATATATATATATATATATATATATATATATATATATATATATATAAAGTATAATAACCTTTCCTCTTCTTTTTTTATTCCGAAGAAAAAATGTGATTTACATAATTTGCATAGAATTAACCATAAACGAGTTACAGACGAAAAAAGATATTAGTATCTATTTTGGCGGTCAGCTTGAAATTATGTCGTCCTACAGCCCATCTACAATGGAATCAGGCGAAACACCTGGTAGCACCTGGTATGATTATATGCTTCATTTTAAATACATCGCGATAAGTATCAATATTTTTTCCACGGGATTATATATGCCCCTGGACTAATATAACAACACAGAAATGATTTCAATTTCAGAAATGAGGAATGCCTAATTTGGCCTACTTTCTGATTTTTGCAATGAAGTGTCAGTTTAGTATTTTTAAGTTATTAAACATCTTTTTCAATATTATAGTTATATATAAAAGTAACAAAGTTCAGTTAGAATATGGAGTTTCTAGGAAAACATAGGTCTATTGCGCCTATATGCTGTGTAATTAATATCATTGCGTTTTTCAGTTAAAACAATCAGTCGACCACAGCATATAGGTCTGAAAGATGAATTGGCATGCTGACTGACAAATTTTTGAATGAAAATGAATGAAAAATTTTAATTGTAAGTTTCAGTGGTGTGTGCAATTATCAAGTTATTGAATTATATATAGATATAATAATTGTAATTTGGATAAGTGTATAAAAATACTAGAACAGAATCTGACTTTTTCTTACAAGATGGAGAGTTTTCTGAAAAAGTACGATGCAACTGGAAAGGCTTTTAAAAGATGGTTTGTTGGTTTCTTGCGTCGTTTGGGAAAAACGTTAATTTTAGACATAATACACAGGGAGTTCCATACGGCTTTCCACTTTCCTTTAAAAAAAAAAATCTAACTTTAGAACACGCGAAAAACTGACTGGTTCACATTGAGAATTCAATCTATTTAATTTATCAGGCACCTTTCACAAACTTTGGCTATCATAGAGCAAAATGGTCAGGATACTTTGCGCCTTTTTCAAACTCATAGCTATTTGTACCGGAATGAAACGAAACGAAACGAAACAAACAAAAACCAACAACAACAAAAATTTGTGTTTCGAGACTTTCAGGAAACTCTGTGAATATTTTAAATGTTTTTACAAGTGAATCGTTTCTTTGCGCCATTGAGTGATATCCTATGCGGAGCAGTGGACACCGTGATTCCAAGGCCACAAGTGTGAAAATAACTTGCGGTCCGTAAATGTAACCTAATCTTTTAAAGTTATGTTGTTTAAAAGAAAGATGGGTTTTGGAAGGTTACGTCTCCTCTTTATTTAGAGATCTGTAGATACCAGAAGATTTTAAAAGCATCATTTTATGGGTTCACTGCAAATGGACCATAATATAAATATTTTTTAGTATGAGAAACAAGCTTATTCAATTGCCAATCGCACTAATTCCTTGCTATTGTTTTCCGTTTTATGTTCTTTAGCAAAGTTTATTTGAATGCTTCTTTAAATTTTTTTGGTAAATCAATGGGTTACATTTTATCATATCTTTCAATGTTCAATAATAGAGTAAACAGTGTTCCTTATACTCATCCAACCGAGAAATATCGTTGGAAGCAAATATAAAAAAAGAAAGAAAGAAAGAAAAAGAAAGAAATGCAGGTGTCCCCTCAGCCGTGTATCAAGCACATCTCGTTATCTTTCGGTCAGTACTCTTCTGTTGAAGATTATTATGAACATTTTGCAAGGAAATAATTCTTTGTTACGCATCAAAAATAACGAGAAATCACTAACTAGTTCATTTCAAGAGTATTGATTCTGTTTCACAGGTAACGAGGTATATGAAGTAAGTGTCATGAAAATTATTTTCCTCTCTTGGATTCACCGACACCAGTAACGGTTTGCTGCAGTATGTTATAAGTAGTAAAGTGTTTCCCAATAATTACCTATTTCCTGCTAAAGTACGGCGTCACCATTTTCAATTGTATCATTAAGATAAGCCAATTGAATATTTCCAACGGCATTTCTCTGTTCGATGAGCACAATGAAGACTTTTTGCTCTTTTATTGAAGATTTGAAAGATATGATAAAATGTAACCCATTGATTTAACTTGTAGAAAATTTTTAAATTTGTTAATTTTGCTTACTATTTCACTAGTTTAGAAGTAATGTTTGCTTCACTGTTAGAAGCATGTGTGAAACTGTTAGAAGAGATTAAAACAATCTGCTACTTTATAGTGTATTAGTTTAATTTTGTCAATTTTCTTTTGCATATACAGAATAGAAATAAGTAAAACAAGTTATCTCGGAAAAATAAAAAATAAAAAACTGTCAATTATTATTGGTGACAAATAACACATATTTAAGCTAAATAGAAATTAGTTTCGTTTTTCTCGAACATGAGACTTTACGTTCAAGCATATCATTTTTTTCCGAGTCGATGTCCTTGCACAATATTATAATTTTAACCAAAACTTGATGTTTAAGAGTTAATGACATCTTTGAACCATATTATATTAACATGCTGTGTATTGTTGTCTTGTTCATGTTGTAATGAAAAGCATGATGAAGTTCTACCTCAATGTCAGTATCATCTTGTGGTATGGTTATTGTATAGCATCAATCTTTACTATTACCAAAATGTTTTCTCAAAAACTACTCATGAGCATTTTCACTCCCCATATAATTTTGTTCAGCTCAATGGGAGTTATCGATCTCATCTTTAATTATTATTTCCCTTTATACACTATACATACTCTAGAACTTTCTTATGAAGTCCAGACACATTATCTTCTTCTCTAAGATCCTACTTCTCCTAGCATCTCCTCGTCTCCAAAACTCTTTTCCCAGAAACTTCCGAACTATGAAAACTCTATGGATCGTTTGCCTATTGTTCATGCGAGCAATAAGCCCTATTCATCTTATGTACTTCTATTTATTATCCATTATATATTAACTGAGGCATATATATTTTCTAATTACGTTTTACGTAATGAGCATGTGTTACCTGTTAATAGAATTTGAATGGATGTGTCAATCATTGAACTCTACGATTGTTGCCCACAGACGGAATTCGTGGAAGCGTATCTTAAATTAAAAATACACGAAGTTGCCGCATGCCTGTAAGCATCGCTATGTAATGATCACGGCTAAGTTCGTAGGTGGAACTAGCCTTGTATTGGATAATATACACCTTGGAGCTTTGTCATATTTTTCTTTACATTATGCCATGTTGTTACTGTAGAATAAGAAACATGCCAATGAAGAGCATTAATGAACTGATACGTTTTAGAAACAATTGATAAAAGCTTAAGATATTTCTTAAGCGCTATATGATATGTGTTCACCATTTCAAGTGAGATTTCCAATACTGTTCCGTTTTTATCCAAGACAACTCTACCCTATCTAGTGTTGGTCACGAAGCGAGACGAAACAAAAAGCAATGTTTCCTTATCTCGTCTCTCCTAAATTTTGTGGAAGTTTCGTCTCGTCTCGATTCTAAAAATATTTTTCTCGTCTCGTCTTATTTTGTAAATGTATGTACCTTGACTTTTTTCTTGGTTTCGTCTAGAAGTTTTCAGAATTATTCCATGTCACAAGATATCCACGAAGGGTGTGATATAACCGTATTTAAGCTACATTATTATTGGAGTATATTGTGTGATGATCTGTGTATCTTTAAACGTTGATAAATGCTTTTCGTTGTGCTCGAATAATCAATTAGTAGTTTTTCTACTATAAATCATGTGACACTAAAACAATTTGAGATCTGGAACTTGGAAGAACTAGTTTTACTCCAGATTTGTGAAACTTACCGTCTCGAAAATTGCCGTGTTTCTCGTTTCGTCTGGAACTTGAAAGTGTACAGTACTTCTCATCTATATGTAGCACACTTTACTGATATTCAAGTATACTATAAAATAAGATTACATAAGTAGCACTTAATTCTTGTCAAGTGGGCAACATTAAACCTATCGGAGATCAAACTCGAAATAATGAGTACAGAAAGTACATTTAGCTAGAAAGTCCTGCAGTAGTAAACAATTTTGTACACTGTAAAAAAAAAAAAAATGTACGGTCACATTTACTGACGAATTACCGTCAAATCTGGCTGCCAACTGATTCCTCTAAAATTTAAGGTATTACTGTAAAATTTATGGTTATAGGCCGTAAAAAGGCCATATTAATGCTCTATTACCATAACTTGCACACTAAAACCGTAAATTTTAAGGTAATCGGTTGGCAGCCAGAATTGACGATAATTGGTCAGTAAATGACCGTAATTGTTTACAGTGAGATCACATGAATTATATGGTACAACTACGAGCTTGGATTACTCTTTGATAGGGACACATGAAAGACAAGACCTTTACAAATTGCTAATTACTGTTAAAAATATTATCTTTGAAATACTCAATTCTACATTTAATTGAGTAACTAAATTAAGACAAACAGTAAACTTGAACTTGTCGCATTGTAACTAGGTAGTTACTTTTATACTAGATTCTTTATAATTGTCATGTCAGTGGACCAAGAGTTACAAAATTATTCTGCGAACAATTCGGTTTACGAACAAGTTTTGTGAACAAGTTTACCCTTGGCTTACGAGTAATATTTCTCCGGGATACGAACGCACACACATACACGCGTCTGTACAGACGATTTCACGCGCCAACAGACAGAGTTGCCAACCTCAGAGAACAAAATTATCGATTTTCGTCTTTAAAATTATCACATTACAAATAACTATTGTACAGTATATTCGCCATGCATGTGATAATTGTACAAACAAGTACAACCCTACTAATATAGCAATAATATATAATAAACGTATCTAGTAATCTTCAGTTTCGAAATCCAAATCGGCGTCAATGTCTTCATCATTTTTAAAAATCCTTATTAGTCTTTTGAAGAACAACAATGTTTCTACAACGTTGTAAACTAATTGAATTTACTATTAAAGAATGGATAAAGGGTTACCATTTGCAAATTCTCAAATCGTTATTGATTTATTTTAGCGGGAATTACTGTTAAAAACCTCAGTGTGTGTGTGTTTTATAATTAATTAATGCACATCTATAATTTATTTGCACACTCAGAAAATAAAAACAAGTATGTATTCTAAAATTATCGTATTTTCATCTATCATCGCAAGGGCATTTTCGTATATAGCATTAAGACTTAAATTGTCGTATATCATGATAAATTATCGTATGGTTGGCAAGCCTGCCTAGGAGTACTTTGCGTATTTGCCCTAAATGTTACATTCTTTTTTCCACTTTTTTTAAAGCGCTCACACAGTTTTGTTTAGTTATTTATTGGCATCTTATTCTTAATCACACAAAACCCTTAAAAACGTAAAAAATACTAGTAGTGGGCACAAAAAATTGGTTTTCTCCAAAACCGGTTCAGTTTTTTCATCGGAACCGGTCTCAGTTTTTTTCAAAACTGGTTCTATTTTTGACCAGAACAGTGTTTCGTTGCGTCGAGAACACATATGAAAGAAACTAAAAAAAAAAAAACATATATAAATTCTAATAAAAAGGAAGTGTAAACCGAAACTGATATGCCTTAAAACCAATATATTTAAAAACAAAACTGCCTTTGTTGTAAACAGATCCAGTTTTCGGTGAACAACGAAACTTTACTGTGGTGAGAAACCGAAACCATTTTCGGTGAAAACCGAACCGCTTTTTGGAGAAACCGAACCGCGCTTTGGAGAAAACCGAACCAACTTTGAAGAAACTGAAATGTCGGTTCTAGTTTTCGTTTTATCTAGAAACCGGTTTCCAGTTTTTATAAAGCTGGTTTTGCCCATCCCTAAAAAATACACAGAATGCCATGCTTTTGTGGCTAGAACAGATTAATTGTATTTACATTAATTTCAAAGAGAAATCATTTTGATTTACGAACACCATTACGGAACGGATTATGTAACATCATCGAAGACATAGCCCATTGTATAATAGTTTTATACCAATATACTGCTATGAATTGATATTTATTTTACAAATAATGGAGAGTTAATGAATACTACAATCAGTTAGACTCGCTAGATACTAGTATTTTCTAATTTCTTTACATTCTTAAACAGTTTTTGATAAGCTAGCATTTCCAGAATAATATAGTCGATATATGAAGTGTTACAAAAGAACATACAGTATGTTTTCTTAATATTTTAGCATGGTACACTGTGAGTATTTTTGTGATAAACAAAGATAGTACGATAGTACCTCAGCTCACACTGAAACATGTTTACACTGAGAAAAATCCTTTCTCCGGACAGCGGTATATTGTACAAATATACGGAATCCTCTTACTTACTACATAAATTAGTACGGAGCATTAGTACCTATACTGTTTCATACGGAAAGTACGTACAGATGAAACACGTACACAGAAAGTATTATAAAACATGCGTTTTCAATTATACGTTTGCTGTACATTAAGTCCAAAAGCTACAAGATTTACAAATGTAGCATACGATTTTTCGTACGCCACATACAATTTTTTTCTCAGTGTATAAATACATACTTCAGTACAATTTTCCGGGTATGCTTTGAAAAAGAAAGTAAGAAAATAAGCAGGCATGGCCCAGTGGTAGGGTTGTCTTTGAAACAAGAGTTGAGGCCAAGGTCGAAAAGGTGTCGTGAAAGTGATAACACGTCTTGGAAAGTGTTTTTCTTGGAAGAACAGTTTCGTTTTGTATTGAGTCACTAATATGTTCTCATCTCACCTTGTGGGCAAGCTCGCAACTGGAGTTTGTGTAACTTGGTACAGACACGAAATTCAGTGCTCACCAATTTATATATATATATATTGCTCTTTTAGGTACCCCTTCATCCACACACCCAGGGCAGGTGCCCCCTTGATTCTCCTAGTTAACGGTGTGCTTGTAAGCAACCTTAAATATTAGCGAATACTATTTCAATTTGACCTACAGATGTAGGTCCAAAACAACACGGGTAAGCCTTATTATGTAAGAATAACATACAAGAATGTGCGTAATTGTAAATATTGTTATCCTCTGAAAATTTTAAAATATGAATTGAAACCACAAAGTTTGCCAATAATCGTTTATTGTATGAACAGTATATTTCTCCGTACAACACAACTTAATATACTTAAATAAAACATTTATAACACTTCATAAACATACATGCTATTATATGAAACTGAAAGTGAAAGTGAGTTAAAGAAAAGTTATGAAGTGGATAACGTAACGGAGAATGGGGAAGAAGACGTGGCTTGAAAATAGTGATAATGGTAAATCACATTTAGTGGAAAGCTACAAGAAAGTCTTAGCAGCATCTGCTTGAAATTTCTAACGAGATAGGACATGTTTTTCTTGAGAAACAGGCAAGGGGTTTCTTTTCTCACGTCTTTTGCTGAAGCCTTTTTTTTTTTTTTTTTTTTTTAAAGAAACTTTGGACTCTGACTCCTCAGGTTACTGAAAACTCCCTCAAGAAATTTTATCGAACTTGAACGTTAGAGAAAGGAAGGCGAAAATAAAATTATACCTTCCACTTAATGATCAAAGAGTTTATTGCATTCCATTGCAGTACACATTTCCCCTCATTTTAATAAAAGACCTAAATACAGTAGATGGATTTAATCATTTTACAACATTGACGTCTTAAGCAACTTTAGCTTCACCATTTTCAGTAAATCAATGTTATTTGCGAAAGACTCATAATTGGCCAGATCATTTTTTTAAAAAAAATAAAGATTTGTTAGGACACGCAGTGGATTTTAAAATATTGTGGTGTTGGTACGTCCGTTCATTCATCCATCCATCCATCCGGTCGTCTGTCCGTTATTTCATATAATAACTCTTCAATGAAAGTGATTTTTTTTTTTTTTTTTTTTTGCAATAGATAATATTGAGCATTTTGGCTGAGATCATTAATGGAGTCAATACGAGAACATCGACTTCAACAGTAGCTATTCATACATATCACATATTCCATACATATAAGTTTCATAATATCATTTTCACTGTTTAGCCGAGTTTATTGGCGAATGGTGGATTACTTAAGATCTTTGACACAGTAAATGGTAAACCAAATCTAGTTATCGAGGATCTCAGTGATAGATACATCTTAGATGCTACAATTAGACTTAAAGTAGTGGTGGGCACAAAAACGTTTTTTTTAGTTTCCGGTTTTAAAGAAAACCGAAACCGGTTTTGAAAATTAAAAACGTGTTTTCGACGTAACCAGTTTTCAACGAAACAGGTTCAATTTTCACTGAAACAGCTATCGGTTTTCTACAAAACCATTTCGGTTTTTCGCCGAAACCGGTTTCGGTTTTCTTAAACGCTAGTTAGGTTTCACATCGAAACCTGTTTCAGTTTTCCAAAACTGGTTCTATTTCTGACCAGAATAGTGTTTCATTGTTCTCCGGAAAATAAATCAGCAAATCTTGAACAAGCGCCTAATAAGGGACATCACCCATGTGTCCGGCTTCGACTTCAATGATTTTTTTTTTCTGATAAAGGGGATGTATGCATTATTTGTGATGACAGAAATTTTTACCATGGTGCATGTTTTCTTTTCTTTTTTTAAAAATAATTGTTAAGAGTTGTGATGTAGTTATTAAATATTACTGCAGAAGTCCCTTACTACCCTTTGTAAATGGAGTGTTAATGAAAAAATGTGAAGAACAACCATGTGGATACATATAAGGGCTAGGAGGAAGTCGTATGATAGGTATAACCTTGACGGCAGCCATCTTGAAATCCCTCATTTTGAATTAAGGTCAAGTTTTTTAAATGGTATAGGGTAATATGATACATAATTTCGGGCTTGAATTTAATCAGGAAAACAATGTTAGTTTTAAGATATGTACATTTGGGGAAAAGTTACAGGCATTTTAATTGTTTATACTTACTATGTGCGTAAGTCCCTTACCTCCGCTCTAACCCGCGTGTGAATGATAATAAGTGGATAAAAGCTACGGTAATACATATTAGGCCTAGATGAAAGTAGTACGGTAAGGATAACTTTGACGGCAGCCATTTTGAAATCAGCCAATTTGAATGAAAGTGAAGTTTTGAAAAATGAAAACCATAGCATGTGACACCTCATTTTAATAGCAAATTTTCCCAAAAAGCCAATTGCATGCTTATGTTTGTTCTATAGTTAACCAGTATGAATTTAGGACTGTTTCTAATGTGCACCAAACGTCCATTATTCGATCTTTCAAACTGGCAACACTCCTACTTTTCACCGCATGTTTTAAGATTCCAACTGGCACTTTGCAAATGTTACCAAGGCTCATGCTTTCTAAATTTATATCATTTTTTAGGAGTTGCGATTTGTCAGTTCATGAATAGTGTTGGCATAAGCATCTAGCATCCAGAACAACAATAAGCATACCATTGGCTTTTTCGGGAAAATGCTATCAAAATGACGTGTCATGTGCTATGGTTTTCATTTTTCAAAATTTCACTTTCATTCAAAATGGCGGTTTTCAAGATGGCTTCCGTCAAGGTTACCCTTACCTACCATTTCTCTCTAGACCTAATATGTTTTCTGAAGCTTTTATCCACTTATTATTATTATTATTCATACACGGGTTAGAAGCGGAGGTAAGGGACTTACGCACATAGTAAGTTTAAACAATTAATATGCCTGTAACTTTTCCCCAAATATACGTATCTTAAAACTAACATTGTTTTCCTGATTAAATTCAAGCCCGAAATTTTGTATCATATTACCCTATTTCCATTTAAGGAAACTTGACCTTAATTCAAAATGACGGATTTCAAGATGGCTGCCGCCAAGGTCATACCTACTATACGACTTCCCCCTAACTGTCATATGTATCCACATGGTTGTTCTTCACTTTTTTCATTAACAGTCTGTTTACAAAGGGTAGTAAGGGACTTCTGCAGTAATCTCTAATAACCACATCACAACTCTTAACAATTATTTAAAAAAAATAGAAAACATGCACCCTGGCAAAAATTTCTGGGTCATCACAAATAATGCATACATGCCTTCTATCAGGAAAAAAAAAAATAATTGAAATCGGAGCTGGACACTTGGGTGATGTCCCTTGTAAGTGTCTTTTTTCTGTTTTCTAGAAAACAAGGATTTGTGATTTACGCACTTTATGCTCTCAGGTACAGATATATTGGTTTTACGCATTGTAACATGCGTCGAGAACACATACGAAAGAAGCTCAAAAAGATGTGCGAATTCTTATGAAGGAAGTGTAAACCGAAACGATATTCTTAGAAACCAATATGTTTAAAAACGAAACTGCTTTCGTTGTAGACGCATCCGATTTTCGGAGAACGAAACGCTACTCTGGTGAGAAACCGAACCAGTTTTGGAGAAAACCGAAAAGTCGTTTTTTCGGATTTCGGGTTTTCTAGAAACCGGCTTTCGTTTTTAATAGAAAACCCGGTTTTGCTCATCCTTAATTTAAAGACGGAAATATGGAGGAAATTGCTTTAGAAGAAAAAAAAAGTATTAAAGTTTTAAAATATAAATTTAACGATAATAAGATATGGGAAATATTACCAATTATTATTGGCCTAGGGGGAGCGACTGCCAAAAGCGCCAAAAAATTCCTTAAGAAACTTAATGTGCCTAATTTTATTGTAAAACGTATTGCTGTGATAGCGCTAAAATCAAGTATAAAAAACTTTAAACGCACATTTACATTATACAAACTAGTTTTACACATTTAAGGATAGTGAACATTTTAAAATATTTTTATCATACTATCTGACATTGAGAATTTAAATAAGGTAACTGTAGGTGTATACGGCAGTGCACTCAAATACGCCAAGTGTTTATTACTGTGACGATTCAGACGAAATCCGCTAAAATCCGCGTCCAATACGTGCCATGATTTTGGACAAGTCCGATTTGACGAATACTCCGGGAGACAGTGCTGAGACCGCCACGCCGTGCAGTGTTGTTTGCTTCGGGAGGGTTCCGTGGAAGGACGTAATTATTTCAGTAGAGGTAAGAATCCGTTATTAGTACCATGCTAACCAGTGTGCGAATTAGATAATCTATATTGGGGGGGATAAAATTAGGCCAAAGGACATAGTCTGAAGGTTCAAATTTCAAAATGAGACAATAAATGCCTTACCCCCCATATATATATATATATATATATATATATATATATATATATATATATATATGTGTGTGTGTGTGTGTGTGTGTGTGACATCTGTAATAAATAAGAGATTTATTAATTTAATAAATCTACCGACAATAACTATGCACATATATATTGTCTGACATACACACACCCCACTAAACCTTTCTGAACGTATTTTAATGTTGTACTCACTCTTGTCCTCGTAGCTCTCTAAGGTTTATTTAGTTAATAATTCGCTTCGAGCGATAGCCATGATCACAAGCATATGTTAATTTTTCCACTCATATTGAAAGCTTCCACGTTGCATTAATATCTACAGGTTGCGAAAAGAAACCTACTTCAGTCTTGTGAAAACCACTAAAATTATCAGTTAAACCGGACATTTTTTTTTTTTTAAAGAAAATCTAGATATTAGCCTATTAAATAAGAAATGGATTGTTACTGGTCCCGATTTCTCACATCAAGGTCAAATCGAAGGCCAAATATTTAAAATCTCTCAATTCAAATTTCGAGCTTGTGCTTCTACTTCCCGCTAAAGCTGTGCTCATCACGACTTATTTTCTCCAAATATCGATTCCGTGATGGGCACAGGAAGTCAACACTTAAAAATTACTTTACTGTTAGGTTGAAGATGAGTTGATTCACTATGGGCTACGTTGTTCAAATAAAGTAAAACATTACACTGAAGTTTTTCAGACAACATTAATTGCGTGGACAGCAAACTGTACAACGAAAAGATGGAAAAATGAAGGGTTAACTTTAAAAAAAAAAAAAAAAAAACGCTTCAGTTCAAATGCTTATACAGACACGGACAATGACACGGAGAACCAGTCGTATTAACAAATGCTGAAACAAATCTTGAATTATTCGCTTATTCACCTAAAAATCACCTTCATTAACATGTCTGCTCACTAGGAGCGTATCCCCAGCGTGTACGTTAACATATACTTACGAGAGAATACCTATATCTCAGATTTTGAGTACAGTTTCAAAAGTTCATTTCCGTAAACTGTAAAAGAAGTGATTATTACGCTAATTATCACTAATTAAATGCAACTTTTGAGTTGCATACACACAACCTACTAGGGAATGAAGACAATGTGCTAAGAAAGAGTACACTGGAAAATGAAATAACATGTTATAACAAAAATTAAAATAAGATGATAATCGATCCAAATATAGAGGATGAATATGACATATCCGAACTTCGCCAAGTATGGTAGAAGAAGCTATTTGTTTACTTCTTCTTGGCCAACCGCTAATAACATTTATAAATCTATATGTGGCTTTGTTATACGCAATTAGTACATTCAAATTCACAAACGATGACGAACTGAAGGGTACGAATGTACAGTTGCAAGTAACAACCGTAGTCATAATAATATAGTTCTACTAAACAACGTTGAAAATAGTGGATAATTAGGTGGTAAGTAGAAATGACCAAAACTGAACAGTTTACATCGATCATTTCGAAATACAGCCAGAAGATTAAATTTACAAGAAATAACAAAAATCAGTGAAATTTGGAGTTATACTAAGCATAGTTTGAGGGGGAAAGCGAGCATCCCCGGTGGGGATACTTCAGCTGACTTCTTTGGGGGGGAACAAAGTGTGATTGAGGGGGAAAATCCCCCTCATCCCCCCCAGTAATTCGCACCCTGATGCTAACTCAGAACATTGTCGATTGTTTACAGCAATGTACGCCTTATTTTGTCTCCGTCTAGGAACACTGTTTGGTAAGTGTAATTTCAGTATTTGAGTTTCCATAGTTACTAAATTAATACCAAGCATGGTACAGTGTTCCTAGACGCCAGGGCATTTCTAGGACTGACTGCAGAAATCAAAAATGTTTTCATTTGTTCCACATGTTCTATGTAATATCGGTGTATGTTTTCTAAGTCACAGTACAGTGACACTGTTTATTTATTTTCTTACGAACTAAAACTTTTCAGTTTGCAATTTCATTTCAACTTTGGAGATTATCGATTTTACATTTTATCTTTTTATCTTCATCTTGCACTTTGAGTTCATATAATGCAGACTTTGTAAATAGTTGCAAGATTTATTACAGGTTTCTAGCAGTATCCTAGACTTGGCGTAATTAGCTGCACATGTTGGTAAATACGCCACTTTGTAACACCTTTTTTTCTTTTACCTTGTGTACATTGCCACATTTTTTCTACACGCGGAAAAGGCTATGCACATGTCTTGTTCTTTGTGTTTCATGAAAATTAAGACAATACAAAAATCCAACACCCTTAACATGGCGTATTTACCTACGCCTACCTTAAGAATAAATTGCTTTTTAATTTGTTTTGACAATCTTAATTTATTATTGTATTTTAATGTATGTCGTTCATTTTGGTATGGGTTGACCTAAGTATTGGAATTCTAATTAGATTTTATTTTCTATTTCAGTAATAATTGCTCTTGAAATAGAACACGTTATATCTTTTTAATTATCCTGTTATTGTAATTTAGTAGAAATGTATAAAACTTATTTATCCTTGTAGCTGGAATTTTCTTAGATTTACTCTGTTTTAGTCAGATCTTTTGTAGTAGTCTATGTCTTTGTTATTTTGTGGACAAAAGGATAATTATAAAGTTGATTATTTGTAGAAGAATTAAAAACATTATATATTCAAAAACATAATATGCGCGGAGGTTTTTAGAATTTTGTTCAATTTATAGTAAGAATTGTGTTTATTTTAATGACATTAATGTTGTATCAGAGACTTAATGAAATTGCGTAAAAATCTGATTCAGTTCAAGAAATGGTAGCTGTTGCCGGAGTTTATTGTTTACATTATTTTAATCTTTTATTTATTTATTTATTTTTGTATCCAATGTCAGAACTGGGATCATTTCATCCACGAATGTACTTGTAATGGTATATTGAGCATTCGTGTACTTGTAATATGTATTAGTGTTAGTGTACGTATTGGTTTTTTAACACTTATGAATGTAAGAGTTAGTCAGAGGGTTGAAGATGGATCTTCAGATTATTAAACTTTTAACAGTATTGGGCAAGGGCGCCGATCCTGGGGGGGCCGATGAGGCCTGGGCCCCCCAAAGCTCATGTGGGGCCCCCTACTATATTTGTGAATATACAATATTTGGCATAATTTGAGTGTAATTTGTCTTAAAATCTTTATATATATACCTTTTGCATCTGAATGCCCCCCCAAACTTACAGAGAAATTGGCGCCCTTTGTATTGGGTAAACCCGTTTGGGCCTTTAAGTTACATAGACCTATATAAAATTTGGTATTTGATTTTCATTTAAAGTAATTAAACACGTGTTTCAACGATTTTTATTGTTTATTGTTTAACCTAGAATGAAAAGAAAAAGTGTCGGTGGCTTACTAAGATGCACATACGAGAGATTCGAAATCGTCCGAGGAGGAAGAAAGCAAAATATTGCTTATAGCAAAACGGAGTATTTCTTCGAGACATGTTTTCGGGAGACATTGTTCACCTTGGAGCTCTGAGAGTGCCCCCGGATGAGACCAAAATAATACATCTATAATATAATAATAAATAGAATAGTACCGTGTGAAAATAGTATGTACCCTTCCGGATTCTAAGTGTGTCCCCCTGGAACATTTTTTCTGAAAGAAACACTGGCAAACACGTGGGGACATTTGCTAGTATACAATATATACCAGTGAATTTTATATTCTCTACTATTATTTAACAAATATATATAGCCTATCAAAGTGGAAAAGTCTTATTTACTGCTCTTTTTAAAGAATTGTGTTTACCAAACTTCCTTTATATATTTACTCTGTCCGTGTATATATAGCTCCGTCCATCAGGTGGACAAAAAATCTCATAAAGTACTTCATGGATTACCATCAATTTTGGTCAGGACGTAAATGGTCAAAGGTCGAGTTTGTTAATGGAGTTGATATACAAACCGCAGCTGGTAGAAATAAATTATTTCCAGTATTTATGTTGATCAATGTAGAGCAAAAAGAGTAATGGATAAAGAAAAGTGGTTTCCTGCAATTGATTAAGTGTTCCCAATATACATTTTATCTCCATCCCCAACTCTCTACTAAAACTGAAAGCGATAGAAATTCACTACAAGTACCGATTTCAACATTAATCTACATCAACAAGTAATAAGATTAGTGATGGGAGGTGGAAAATTTTCCGGAAAATTTTCCGTCCTAAAAAATATCAGTAATCAAGTAACAATACCTAGCAATCATAAAATTGGTTGAATTCATGTACAGAAATGTAAAAAAGCGAAAGATCTTTTAAAGAATCTGAAAATTTTCATGGGTCAGACAATTTTCAGTAGTATGTTGGAACAAGTTAAACATTTTTTCATGAATCGAAATATTTTCTGTCTTATATGGAAAAACTAAACAACTTTTTTATGAATCGGAAAATTTTCATCATTTTGAAGGAAAAAGTAAAACCACTTTTTGTGAATCGGAAAGTTTTATTGCTCTGTAGAAACAAGTGAAAGGAATTTTCATAGATCGGAAAATTTTCATCACGATGTAGAAGCAAGTGGAAAAAACTTTTCATAAGCCGGACAATTTTGGATGTTATGTATAGTGATGTTAGGTGGAAAATTTTCCACTATATTTAACTGAACATTCAGCTACAAAATTGAATCTCTGTAGAGGAAAGTTAGTCAGTAATAAATTTTAATTTTCCAATTAGCTTTCGGGAACTGAAAATTTTCTAATATTTCAAGTTGGGAAGTAAACTTTCACACAGTGTTTCTCTCTGTCTCTCTTCATCTGCGAGCTCCTTCGTTGCTAAGCGGTTAGCATACGCGCCTTTGACATGCAAGACCTGGCTTTGATTCCCAGCGGGAGCTCATGTAGTTCCTATTTCACGTTAATCCGTTGGTCCCGTCTTATATAGAAACGTTAAACTCAAAACGTTAACCCGAAAGAGACGTTAAACTCAAAATTAACTCAATTCAACTCCTATCTCCCCCCTCTCTCTCTCTGTGTGCCAGAGAACATGAGTTCGTAGAGTACAAATATTCAATTCTATTATTTAAAGTTTTAATTTATTAAAAGTCATGAATGTTTTCAGATTCATAAAAACATACTCCACTTATTCCTACATCGTTGTTTAGCCGTAGAATTTGTTGGTAATAAATATTGTCTTAAAACGTTTCATGAAGTGAAACTCTAACGATTCTTCATTTCAAGAATGTTTCAAAAACTTCAATGCGTTCTTCCCTCTGAATCCAGCTTTGATCTTACAATATTAGATTTCGTCAGTTTAATACGCATAAGACGGTTTTCTCATAGCTTTACTACTTTTATAGATTTACATTCTGCAACATTTATAAATAAGTAGATATAATAGAGAGAGGGAGAGAGAGAGAGAGAGAGAGAGAAAAACACTATGTAAATTTTTACTTCCCAACTTGAAATATTAGAAAATTTTCTGGTTCCCGAAATCTAATTGGAAAATTATAGTTTGTTGCTGTCTAATTTTCCTCTACAAGAATTGATATCTCAATGTGCAGTTAAATATAGTGGAAAATTTTCCACCTAACACCACTATACATAATATCCAAAACTGTCCGGACTATAAAAGTGTTTTCACTTGTTTCTACATCGTGATGATAATTTTCCGATTCATGAAAATTCCTTACATTTGTTTCTACAGAGCAATAAAACTTTCCGATTCACAAAAAGTTGTTTTACTTTTTTGCTTCAAAATGATCAAAAGTTTGCGACTCATAAATAGTTCTTCAATTTTTCCATACAAGACACAAAATATTTCGATTTATGAAACATTGTTTCACTTGTTCCTACATAGTACTGAAAATTGTGTGAGCCATGAAAATTTTCAGATTCTTTAAACGATCTTTCACTTTTTAACATTTTTATACATGATTTCAATCAATTTTATGAATACTGAGGAACTGTTACTTGCTCACTGATATTTGTTAAGAACGGAAAATTTTCCGGAAAAATATAGAAGAAAATTTTCCTTCCATCTCATATCACGGTTAAACAACGATATAGGAATACGTGGAGTATGTTTTTATGAATCGGAAAATTTTCCGTTTCAAAATTTTCCGGAAAATTTTCATCGCTGTACAGGACAGACAATTTTTCGATTCACGAAAAATTGTTTCATTTGTTTCTACATAGTACTGAAAATTGTGTGAGCCATGAAAATTTTCATACCCTTTAAAGAATGTTTCAATTTTTAACTTTTCCATACATGAATTTAATCAATTTATGAATACTGAGGAATTGTTACTTGATCACTGATATTTGTTAAGAACGGAAAATTTTCCGGAAAGATATAGAAGAAAATTTTCCACCTCACATCACGGCTAAACAACGATGTAGGAATAAGTGGAGTATGTTTTTATGAATCGGAAAATTTTCATCACTGTACAGGACAGACAATTCTTCGATTCATGAAAAATTGGTTCACTTCTTCCTACATAGTACTGAAAATTTTCCGGAAAAATATAGAAGAAAATTTTCCACCTTACATCACGGACATACAACGATGCAGGAATAAGTGGAGTATGTTTTTATGAATCGGAAAATTTTCCGTTTCAAAATTTTCCGGAAAATTTTCATCACTGAATAAGATAGGCGAGTCCGTTTTTGAATCGACTTGGCATTCTAAGAATTGGCACTATCAGCTATTTAAACCGGGAGAGAGAAACACTATTCGAGGACAAATCATCCACTTTCGATTTTCTAAATTGATAGCTACAGAATAAGAATGATAGGATATAGTTAAAAGTATTTTCCTGCAATCAACTAAGGGACCGAAGAATATATCATATGTTTCATCTCCATTCTAACATTTTTAATAATAACGAGATTGGCAGCAATAAATATTTTCCGGTTTTAACGTTGATCGCTATAGAGTAAAAACGGTAATATATAGCAAGAAGCGGTCTTTTACAGTCAACTCAGCACTTCAAGTGTATATTTCATCTCTAATCGCTCTACTGAAACCAAAAGTGATAGTTTTTAATGTACTATTACTTCCTGTTTCTATATTAATTGTGATAGTACCACAACATATAAAGCAAATTCTTTCACGTAATGTGCTACCTGCTTTAATTCGCAATTATCGTTGGGCACGGGGTCTGTGGTAGAGCGCTTAACCCTGGAAGGTGAGTCGCTGGTTCGATCCACGACCAAGTAAGTTTTTGTTGAACAACATAGTATCAGTGGATTTTCTCGAAGTACTCCCGTTTCCTGCACATTCTCATTCCACCAATTCTTCCACCATCAATCAATCTTCTCAATTAGGTCTGTGCCTAATGGTGGGACGTTAAACTGAAATATTTCATTTTAATCTTTTTTTTTTTTCAATTTGTAAATCTGGAAACTGAATATTGAAAAAACACAGAGCATCATGAGGAAGCTGTGAGGGGAATGATAGACACGCGGAAACGTTACAGACCGGATGTTAAGACACTGTTGACGCAAAATATAAACATAACTCCTGCATAGATTGTCTCAGATTATTTTGTGCTTCTTTTCACTTTAACTTTTATGTATGCTGCTGCTCGCCTTGTACAAAAGATATTAGTAAGAGGAATGAAAACGAGCTATATAGGCAGTTTAATTAAAACTTTAAAGAAAGAATGAAAACGAAAACTATGCAAGCACGAGATCCTAAACAGTCGTCTGTCTATTTCTCCTTGTTGTAAAACTGTCACTGTACTCTAACCCCGTGTTTTAAGACCATTAATAACACTTTGGTTTTTAAAAATAATTATTATCAACAAAATTAGCGTACGTTGAAGTGGGGTTCAAGGTCCCGAGTTTATATCATTTCAGATGTTTGTATACTATCTAGTATCGTAAATGTTTATTTTCGCATAATATTTTACTCAAGGGAGGGGTGAGATTAAACCCGGATATTCTATTTTGTGTAGATTCATCGACATCTTGAACTAATTCTTTATTGATCCATAAGACTCATACTTCTATTATAGCTCCAAAGTAAGGAAGAAGAAGAAATGCATTAACAGGAGACTGATGTAAATAAATATCCAAACATACAGTTGGTGGCATTGCACACATTTGTCCCCTAATAAATGTCTTTTTTCACCAGCGATACTATATGAGACGTGAAATATAGTGTATTTTCGAAGCAGATTGATTGTTTGGGCATCGAGCACTAAATTTTCTTCATGGCACAAGCATTTTTCTACTTTGAGACTTAGAAGTTCACTTGATTAAGTGTAAAATCAATTAATAAGTGTCTCCGTATTTCGTACATGTTACTTTAAGTATGTTTATCATTTTGATTATTATCCTGTGTTTTAGGATATAGATGTATAGAATATAGGAGTATTAATCCTACAGTAGAGTATTAATTTTTGTGCACTATGTATCATTTTCAAGTTAAATAAAATAATTTAAATAAAATTTAAATCATTGAAATAATAAAAATGAAGATTTCATCTGTGTATTGCAAAGTCACTGGTAAAGCACCTTTTGTTTACAACAATTCATTCTTCTTTACTTTTAAGAGCATGTATTTATGATGTTTTCTAGAGTTGATAAATTGTGATTAAAAAAAAAAAAAACTTGTTTATCTTTTTACTAAATCTGAAAAGAGAAGCGTACACTGATATAAATTAACGTTATAATCTGATTATTTTCCCCATTTATCCCAAAAAGGCAAAACTTTTTTTTTTTATGCTCGAAAACACCATTAATTTCCCTGCGTATGATGGTAGATCAGAAGATTATGTCGAAAGAGGTCCCTATGTGAGTGACCTGGCGAAGAGAGTGATTTTTTTTTTTTTTTTTGGTCACGCATTTTTATTGATTACATATTTACGTCACATACTGCCAATGAGGATAGAGAAGAGACTACTTCATCATTACGTGTAAACTGACAAGCTAATGCTTACAATATCTGATATGCTGAACAAGAATGGAACGGAGCAATAAACTTAAATACAAAGTAAGTATAGTGCTTACTTCATCGTCAATTACCCATGCATTTTCCTTAATGTAATGAACTATGAGGTGAACTTGAAAATAATACTAAATAGGTGAGATGTTTCGAATATAGACACCTCTATAACACGAACAGACTTTCTTTTTTCGGGATAGGGTTGCCAACTTTGAACATGAAAAAAACCGGCCACTCTATTGGATTAAATGTACTCTGAAAATTGTGACATCATCGCGCTCGTCAAAAATGTGAACAATCTGAAAGTGGTTACGTCACATAAAATGGAGCGATTCGGAGTTTGAATTTAATAACTTTAGTTACTTTAAAGCATTTATTACACTTACTTATTCCAGTTTGGGTTAAGTCGGCACATGTAAATTTTGAGGGATACGGACAACATCTCGCGGCCGAAACATCGCCGGCCAAAACCTCGCGTGGCCAAAACCTCGCCACCCAAAATCTCGCGTGGCCAAGAACACGCCGCCCAAAATCTCGTGTGGCCAAAACCTCGCCGCCCAAAACCTGCACAAAATATACTTGAAAAATATGAAGTCTTAATAGCTTCGCTGGGGTTGGTAATGTTTCATAATGCCTACATTCTTTTACTCGTTCTGGATGTTTTATTTAATTGGAAGATATATCTGAGGATGAAGCAGTGCTAGCTGTGTTCTTGAAAATTTACTTTTGTTGACCTTTAACAGTTTGATAAGTTCAGTAAATTTTCCTACCTTAAACTCTTCAGCAAATTCCGCACACGACAGATCGATATCAAACCGAATTATAAGCTCTGCTTTAACCATATTCATCGACTAATGATTCCTTTCGTCATTCCAAAATAATCTGAATAAAACAAAGAATAGGACTAGTAAGAGAAAATTACCGGACATTTAACGAATGGTTTTGATGTCGTACCGGACACCGGACAAGGAAGTCAAAAACTTTACTATCTGGTCAAATATCGGACGGTTGGCAACCCTATTTTGGGAAGAATATGTATATTATTAGAGACAGATCACTGTCTTTTAGGGATATTCTCATACGAACACGTACCCCCCCCCCCCAATGAATTATTGTCAGTTCATACATATTTACTACAGAAAATACTTTGCAATTTAAAAATAAATCTTCCATCCAGAACAGTAGACAAAAAATACTTTATCCATAAAATAGCTTCACCATAAGCCAATGATTTCGTGTATCACCACTCAAAACCGCTACAAACTGAACTTGAAAGTATTCTTTGCTCTGTCCACAATGAATTACTTTTTGATGGAAATCCTAGGAAACCTTTAATGAGTAAAATCACTCCTAGAGAGAGCCAGTCATAAGACCAAAATTTCTACATGGATAGGGTTGCCATATTTCAAAAATAAAAATCAGGGACGCTACTAAATTAAGAGAATCTTTGAAATGCTTAAAATGAAAAGAAGCATTATATACTCATTTACTTTCTTCCATTAGATTGAGTTGTTCAAGTATTACGTAATCACATTTCTAGTCATTTTAGTAGACCGTCTCCTCCCTAGCTAAGCAACGCAAGGAGATGATTTACCCCCTTCCCTAGTAAGCAATTTTTTTAAAACTTTTCAGGATCTGTTATGTTTCGTGGCTTTCAAAGTCTGTTCTAGGCTCAAACAATATATGGTCAGCTAAAATTACCAAAAAACATCGATCAGGGATTATTGATTAAAATATTTCAGAAGCAAGATGCAGATTGAAACAGAGTACTAAAGATAATAATAAGATTGAGCAGTAAATCTTTTGTCCCTAACCCTCGTTCAATGTCAAAGTAGTTAAATCGTGAACTTAATTAAACCCATGCTTTATATTCAAGTTTGTTTTTTCAACTTTTGAATTGCCATACTCAGAGGTTGAAGAGAATAATTATATACCTAATGTGAAAAAAGAAAACTAAAATATTCCCTTCCTTTCTTCTTTGTTGAAGTTTGGATATTTAAGCGTCCCGAGAAATATTTTCGGGACGCTGGAACGCAAATCTCGATTCCGTAAAGGTTCCGAATTATCCGGGACGAGTAGCGACCCTATAACATGGAACTTCTTTCATTCCCTAACAAATTAACTTCTTTTCCCTTTCGGAATCGCATCTCTCCTTGCAACTTGAAAGGTAAAGAAACAAAAAATACAATTTCAACAAAAAGCAATTCATTTTCCGTTTTGTTTCAAAACTTCCTCAATAAACGGAACACTGAGCACAGTATTTCAATATTAAGCTATACACTGTATTTACATTTATAACTAATACATGTTTACTGTATCTTACGGAGAGTTACAGCATGAACTGTGAATATTATATGGGGTGGTCAAAAATTAACTCTCTATTGAAAATTGTTTATAGCTTTAATAATACTTAACCAATTTTTCATGAAACAAAATGCAATTTGCACCTTATAATGGAAAAATTGTTATGCATTGCTTAAATTGCACATAAGTACTACCGTTATTAGCCAGTTTTCATAAATAGTTGGGGATGTTTGCGATAGATAGACCAACGGTACAAATTTATTATTATTATTATTATTATTATTATTATTATTATTATTATTATTATTATTATTATTATTATTATTTTACAATCACCGTATGTCAGCTAACAAACCTTCTAACATGAAACATGGATCCATCTTGCATGGATCAGACTAGTTTTCATATAATCTCCTCATATTCCAACCAATAATCACAGTCTTTTGGCGATAATTTCTGGTAGTAATGTGGAGGAAAATTCAACTTTCTTTTTCAGAATGGTTTGGATTCTGTGTCAGGTTAAATGCCTGTTTTTGTGATTTCTGAGGATTTCGAGTGATCATTTTTACAAAACCTGTATCCATTAGCTTCGAATGGTAATTCCTTATGGTCTATATATCTACAAAGGCACTAGATTCTTTCACACTTCGATACCATCTCTGTACTTGTACCACGGACTACTATGTTTCGTATCGGGATATCAGCTGAGTCCGCTCATGTAAGATTAGATGTTGCGCCATGGTCTGCCACTGGTAACTGCAATGACAGGTGAGATATTTTGTAATAAATTGTACCAATGTAGGGAACAAAATGGTTTCTATTTCATAAAAATTGGTTAACTATTTTAAAAAGTTATAAACAATTTTCAATAAGGAGTTAATTTCCCCCCACTCTAGTTTGAAAAGTCTCTCTATGAGGACATATTTTATTTACGAACGAACAACTATGTTTCATTCGTGTTCGTTATTCATAGGTGTCACTGTACAAGTTTTAATCCAAAACTAAATGAACGAGCTTGTGAATGGAAATGTATTGAAATGTAGAACTATCAGTCGCGATAGGTCCCAATTCCAAATAAAGCTGTAGATCTACATCTCATAGTCTCAGTGTTTAAAAGGAATGCTATAATCCAAACTAACAACAACGACAACAATCATTCAGATAATAAAATCGAGAAATTTAACAAGGTGGGCAGAACACCTCTTTGCCTTGGAAGAAAGAAGGCAATACAATATATAATAACTATAAGCTAGTATACACAAGGTAAACACAGAAGCTGATAAACATAGAAATGAACAAGGTAAAAGTGCCTCTGGTGGTTCATTGATAGCACGCTCACCACTGGTGCGTCGAGTAAGCTCGCACCAAATATGCTTTATAATGGATAAATTCCATGTAGGGGGATTTTTCAGGGTTCTCCCGTTTCCTCCCACTTTCTTTATTCCACCATTTCCATCATTATGATCATCATTGTCTTACTTAGCTTTGGATCATAACTGTGGGACGTTAAAAACAAAGAATACGGTTAGAGAAAAATGACTGAAAAATAGGTGACTAAAATGCGTAGAAGACCATCGGATCAAAGCAAGAATCATATGCAAGAAGCATATATCATCGTCTCTAACGTAAATAACTAAGTCCAAAATACCGATAATATTGACCGAGATAGGAAACCCATTGCCAAAATCAGTTTGGAAATATTAACGATAACATATTTTTTGAAAAGTATAATTTGTATGAATTAGACTCGTTTAATTTATCTGTGAATGCAGTAAAGTTGTGAACTTATTCCCTTATTTACAAACGATGTCAGCCACATAGCAGGGTTGCCAGAGGTATTAGTCTTACTTCGGATTTCTTTCATATGCAGTGTTTAAAAAAAATGAAAAGAATATGCTGAATCGAATCACATTTAATAAAAGCAAATGTCTGTATACATAAACTAATTTTGCGCTGAATACGTAAAATAATATAACATTGGATCAAACACTAACGATGTAGATGGCTACTAACTTAATTTTCCCATATGAACTTAAAGGATGTTATATATATAAGGTGGTGATCAGAAAAATGGAAACACCTGAACGAAATTGCAAATTACCAGATTAATATGGTGTCGGGCCACCTTCGCCTTCAGAACAGCCTTGATGCGACGTGGGATGGAGGCATAAAGGTGGTGAGTGGTAGCAAGTGGAATTTTACACCATTCCTCTTGCAGGGCATCGGCCAGTTCTGTGAGAGAGGATGGAGGTGGAAATCGTCGCCGGAGTCGTGTTTCCAAGACGGACCACAGATGTTCAATTATGTTGAGATTTGGAGATTGGGCGGGCCAGGGGAGGTGTTGAACTTCATCACGATGTTCCTCAAACCACGCAGCAACAACGCCAGCTGTATGAATGGGTGCATTATCATCCTGGAAGATGGCGTCGTTGTCCGGGAACAACATCCGGACATAGGACGCAAGTGGTCTCCTAAAATTGCGACATAATCGTTGGCAGTGATTCGTCCGCTAAGTGTGACCACAGGACCCAATGAAAACCATGATATGGCGGCCCACAGCATCACCGAGCCGCCGCCATGTTTCACAGTTGGCGGAGACACTGCAGATCATAAGCTTCTTTGGGCGTTCTCCACACATAAACACGGCCCGTGGTTGGGAATAGGGTGAAGGATGACTCATCCGACCATATCACACATTTCCAGTCCTCAACGGTCCAAGTTGCATGGTTGCGGCACCATTTGCGGCGTGCGAAAGCGTTATGGTCCCTGATGAGCGGTTTGGCCCGTGCAACACGACCCCGTAAGTTCATGTCATGTGATTCGCGGCGGACTGTGATTGTCGAAACAGGGTGGGGGAGGTGCTGATTGAGTTCCTCTGTTACTTGCTCCGCAGTGGTACGACGGTTCTGCGTGACAATGCGCTTTAATACCCGGCGTGACCTGTCACTCATGATTTTCTTCCGCCCACTGTTCCGCTTCCCCGATGTGGTTTTCCCGTGTGTTGTGTAGGCCATCATCATCTTCGACACTGTCCCACGCGACACACCTAACACAGTAGCCACTGCCGTCACACTCACTCCACATAACCGCGCACCAACAATTTGCCCTCTTTGAAAATCTGAGAGGTCTCCCATTTTACACTACCTCCGTCCGCTGCAGCCACTGGACACTGCTGTTCCACTGCGCCTGACGTAGTATGGAGACCGACCTAACACACCACCAACAGCGGTCCGGCGCTGCGGGCGCCACGACACCACTGCCAACTCATACATCTGACGTGTTGCCAACTACAGGTGTTTCCATTTTTCTGATCACCATCTGTATATATATATATATATATATATATTGGGATATCACATTTAGTGAATAGAGGTGAGCCGAATTGCAGTGTAGATAGATAGCAAACAAGTCATATTATTTTCAATTTTATCAGTTATACAGGTTTGATATACTGATGAAATTATAGTTAATAGATTTTAAAAAAGTACTGAACTCTCTGCCTCTAAAACGGCTAGACAGATGTAGGAAATTAAACTGGGCGATGCGTGGTCAGTATATCAGCTCTCAGTTTTCATTATTTCTGACATTCTGTACCAGAGTTCACTACCTCTTCACGTAGTTCTACAATTGCCTTATAATGAAAAAAAAGTGAAATGATATATTTCAGTTTTACGTCCTATGATTATGCCTTGGAGGTTAAGGAAGACGATGATGATAAGGGTGGAATGAGGAAAATAGAAGGAAACGGGAGAACCCAAGAAAACCGACACAATGAAGATTTTTACCACAAAGCCCACTTAGCAAGAGGTGAGATCGAACTAGGAACCCCACGGACCAGCCATGAACGCTCTACCAGTGAGCAGGCACGTCTGGAAGTTCCGGACCCCCCTTCGAGACCAGAAATGAAAAAAAATTAAGGAAGGATAAACGAAATGAAATGAGAAAAAGAAGAATCGGCGTTAAAAATTAAAAATACAGAAAGCTTTTGGTTACTCTTTCTTAAGAGGAGATTTGTAATACTTGCAATACATGATGGCGATGTGAGTGGGATATCATGGAAGAGTTATGGAATTTGAAATTTCCGGAAGATACGCAATTCTTAGAATTTCTGCTACTAGTCAGGGAGATTTCAAGCTTCTGGAAGCATAATGCCGGTTGTGTAACAGCGTGGACATTTTTGGTCATAAGTTTTCGTCATCGCATCCTTGCAGTATCAAACATGTTATTTCAAAAACAATTTTCTACTACTCCTTTAACCTGTCATTTGGAACAGACAGTAGTTGACGGAATAATAAAAACAAAAATGTATGTGAAAAGAAAGTTCTGTTAACATTTGATTCAACAGGGAAAGGAACGCAGATATTGTAAAATATTTTACAAGACAATATTGAGTTTGTACACTCATGTCCAAAATTATTGTCGCATGTCTATAAATATGTTGTTGTAGGAGTATAATTTGATAACGAATATTGCCCGGTATTTCTTACAATGTTAGTATGTGTATAATTGGCAAAGACATGTATGTGGCAAATTTTGTCAAAAGAGCAGTAAATAAGAACAATAAAAAGATTATTGTCCATTTAGCAACATTTCGTTTTACTCACTCTAATTTTCGTATTTATAATTCTTTTCCTATGAAATTTACCACAAATAGGGCTATACATTTCCCGACTATACACATGGTATCAGTATTAAAAGTACTGATCAAAATCATTATCAAATTATATTTTTACAAGAAGACAGTCATAGTTATGCGACAATCATTTTGGACATGAATGTACTTTTTATAATAGTGAATATGCACATTTTATAATAGTTGAGGTCGTAATGAAAGGAAAATTGTTATATTTGAATGAACAGAGGAAGAACGTAAATATTGTAAAATCATTTTCAATACGTTTTCTTATTATTTTACTCGAGATTTCTTCGTAGTTTGTTCTTAAAATACTTACCAACATATCCTCATTTTATTGTCCTAACAAACCAATATATGTTGATAGTAAAGTAGTTCAGATAGATTGGGCCTTCAGTGTTTCATGTCGCGTCCCCCCTCCCTCCGCTACGAAATCCTGGCTAAGCGAACCAGTATATGTTCCAGTAAAATAGTTTAGAATGATCGAGCCCCTGTGTGATGACCACAGTATTTCTTGACACAGCACCCCCTCCCTTTCACGAAATCCTGGCTACGTGCCTGCAGTGAGCCACTACAGCTCTTCATGATGGCGGATCAACACCGGGAAATGTCAGTAATCAAAGCGTAGGTAGAATCATGGATCACATATTACGATGCCGCATACCCTAAAAATTCGGTTAAGCAGAAGCTTAATAAATAAAATCAGCATTTGTTCTTTTCATGCCTCTCTACTTGCGTCTCGCACGCGCAGATAGTGACTTTTAATGCGTATGCGGATGAGAAAATGCCCACCCCCAATTTGTTGAAATTTTATATAAGATTAAAGGGAGCTTCTTGTAAGTAAGTATTTTTCAACATGTCTGTAAAAGACTTGATAAATTAGTCTATAAGAAAAGCCCTACTATTGGGATCACAAATAGGATATATGTACTGCATGGTAGTAGAATCCATTTTTGATATTATACTAAGAAGGGGTCTATAGTGTGTGTTTATGCACATCCATTGAATAGTGTGACAAAATATAATATACCAATTTTAATAAGAGTTCTCACACTTCTGCCTACTGCTGTTTTGTCAAATGCAATATGAATCTACTTCTATCTTTCTTTTTTTGGGGGGGGGGGAGGCGCTGTGGCTCAGTGCTAGAGAGCTTACCTCTGGTGCGTGAGGTTTCTGTTTTGATTCCCGGTTAAGTAATTTTGCGTTGTGACAACATATTATCCGTAGGTTTCCTCCGGATTACTATCGTTTCTTCCCACAATCTCACTCCACTTCAATCCAATTCTTCCTTCATCAGTCATCTTAATCATTCGTCCCTCTTAGCCTTAAGATCATATTTGTGAGACGTTAAACTGAAAGATAATCTTTCTTTAATTCGTTCAAGGTAATTCTTCTAATACCGGAATGCATTACTTTGTATGGTCATTTTATTTTATGTTATTAATTATTATTATTATTATTATTATTATTATTATTATTATTATTATTATTATTATTATTATTATTATTATTATTATTATTATTATTATTATTATTATTTTACACTTTCCACTTCAAATCGCAGAAATCACTTTAACATTACTATAACACAACAAACGAATAAATGAACTGTATATTGACTATTAGGGATCTTAAGTTCTGGCAACCCTGTAAAATGGTGTGAAAAGAACTCATACCTCCATCCCCCGACATCTTCAAACAATAACACCACATAAACACAACAACAGCAAGCCCATAAAAGAAGACGAATTCGCCAGATGAGGTATTACTTCCTTCTATACTTAATTTCAGTGCTTTTGTGTTATCAGGTTCCCATATTAACTTAAAAAACAAAAGAAAAAATCAGTTATAGAAAGTTAGTGATTTCTGGTTGCAGAACTAACAGTTGATTTCAATGAAGCTTCTCGGTGTATCACGGATACATGATGAGTGTTCTCTCTTCCCATGCGAGAGGCCAGGGTTTGATTTACGATGCTAATGCATGTCCTTCAATTTCACGTTAAAGTTAGTTTCACGTTGTGTAGGTGCAGTTAACCACAGCACAGCAACTCTAATTCCAGAAATGTCATGTACGTTGTAAAAATATCGGAAATCTGCCAAGTTCCGGCCGCCCCAGAATAGCAGATTCGAAGGTCATACGACACGTGATTGAAGAAAATCCTCCCTCAGGACATGACGATTGTCAAATCAAGTCGCCATCTCCCAGTTCACTGTAGTGTATCACATTCTCGAACTCCGGAAAACCATCAGGAGCTTCTGCATTGTCTGAAATGAGTTGACTCCAGCTCAGAACCAGAGAAGAGTAGATATGTGATGATAACTGCTGCAAAATCAGCGGGATGTGCGTTTTCCGAAAAGAAATTTTTAAATACGACGGAAAGTGGGTCCTTTTTCGAAATCTGAACGCGCAAAAACAGCGGTTGAGCAATTGCCGGTCGTCAAACAGGACCATTTCGAGTTGAGTTGATTTTGAGTTTAACGTTCCTTTCAGCAGCGTGGCTATATGAGACGGGACCTACTGATTAACGTGGAATCCGAACCACATGAGCTCCCGCCGGGAATCGAACCCGGGTCTCCTACGCCAAAGGCACGAAAGGTTACCGCTTAGCCACGAAGGAGCTCAGAACTATTTGGAGCATAAAGTCATGCTGTGTGTGTGGTGGGACTGTGAGGGGATAATTCACCTCTAGTTTGTTCCTATCATTCGTTCTATCAACGCCGACCTATTTCGTGAATAGTTGGAGCAGATGTATGCTTCAGTACGTCAAAAATACCCCACATTAGTGTACTGAAAGTGCAACCTGCTGCAACAGAATAATCGGCATATAGTCGTGAACCTTCGGATTACTATCTGTTTCAGTCCATGGTGGCTTCCCTGAAATCATGATGCTCCACAAATCTGCAGGAGGTGTAAACAGCAGTGATTTTTTTTTTTTTTTGCATCTAAGGACAAGACGTGGTATCGACGTGGAATCGAGGAACTGGCAGGAAGGTGACTGCAGACAGCCCAACACAAGCGGCTATTCTTGGAATGTTAACCTGCTTTCGTTGTACTGTAATAAATACAGCCATGTCGTGTACTAGAACATTGCAAGACTTATGACTCAACCTTGTATTATTATCTCTTCTTCAATTGAATTGTTAGCATAAGCGACCACGTTGTGCATGATTCCTGATTCTATTCTCAGTGGAAGCATTAATTTTCCGGTATTTGACCTAGCATCATAAAGCAATTCGGGAGTTGGTAACTCCAATCCAGGACGCTAAACTCAAAATCAGATAAAATCAGGTTAGATGTGTGAACTTTGGTATTTAAACTATTAATTAAAAATAAGAGAATACATGTTTCAACGTTTTCGAAATTCCCCTTCTAATACGGGAAAAAATATTCTATAACATTCAAGTTTCCGATTTTTAATTCAGAAATTCTAAATGTGAATATTCGTTTAAGCTGGCGGTACAAAATCAGATATATGAACTTATAATTGAAATGATTCGAGAATATGTGTAAGTTGTTTCAAAAAATTTGTTCCTAAAAGGAAACAACTTCTAGTATTAAAATTTCAACTTTATATTCATAAAATATCTAATGTGACGCTTCGTTTGATTTGGAGATATGGAATTCAATACATAAACTCGTAATCAAAAATAGGTGAACATGTGTTGCAGAATCTTCGAAAGACATAAGTTGTTTCCTTAATAATCAAAGTTCCGGCTTTAGGCCTACAGTATGTTCATTAAATCTTATTCTTCCTGACGAAGAATGGGCAGTTCAACTTGTTCTACTATATATGTTCTATTATAAACACTTATCGTTGACTGTAGTAAACATGTTAGAATAAACGCTTAACAAATGAATTCCATTTAGGTGGAGACAGTGTTTTCCAAAGTAAGGATATCTGCGGACTAACAGAAAATGATGGATTTCAGATGGTGCATATTCATAAACAAACTTCTGAAGGGGAATGCAAAGTAAGAACAAGCAGGAAGAAAACAAACATGATAAGATCTAGATTTTTTTGTAGAGCTTTGTTCAAAATATCTTAATCTTCATTTCATATCGTTAAGCACTAAAATTTTTCCATAATCGGAACTAGAGCAAACCAAAACGAATCTTTTTGTCTGTTTCAAAGCTTTATTTAAAGACAAAACGTTAAATAGTCCTTTCAACATTTAAGGTTATGAGAGCACGTTCTTTCAAAGAGTGATCAGTTTTATTGAAACAAGACTGTACAAAGAAAGAACGAGATAAATAAGAGAAAATATAAGGTGTGAAAACATTCCGTACTTGCGAAGTGTGATAACGCTATACAGAAGTAGTCCCAGATATACAGGGTGAACATAAAGTCTTGCCCTGATTACAAAAATTTATTACAGAACAACCGTTTGACATAATAATGTAAATACTGGCCAGTTACATAGGTTAGTATTACAAGTTTTTTCTAAGACCACTTACGTTAGACCACTTCAACGTGTGCTTCCTTGGTGCTCGGAGAATATCTAAGCGGTATTCCAGTTCCCGCCAGGTGTTTTGTAACATGTACCGGTACCCACAACTGCTTTATCCTAGCCTTCAGTTCCTCGACGCCAGCAACAGGTGTGGCATAGACTCTGTCCTTGATATAGCCCCATAAAAAAAGTCCAGTGGAGTAATGTCTGTGGCGGGAAGAGCGTGATACCACAGCACGCATTGCGCTTCCTCCTGCACCGATGCCATTTCGCCAACTAACCCGCGCACGCCAAGTAACGTACTGTGTCACTCGGGTAGCACTAGTGCCAACTATTGGTCTTTAAAAAAACTTGTAATACTAACCTATGTAACGGACCACAATTTACATTATTCTGTCCAACGGTTATTCCATAATAAATTTTTATAATCTGGGCAGGACTTTATGCTCACCCTGTATATATGGCAACACGAATAGCTTAAGCAAAGCAAGCATTTTACAGGAAAAAAAATGGTTACTGAAGGGAGTAAAGAAAACCTTCACCCATGAATTATTCTATTTGGAGTGTTATACTAAACTAGTTAGAGATATGGACACTGGATCAGCTGGAAATGGTGCATGTCTGCTGGACTTATTAAAGAGATGAAAGGAGGCAGATTCTCAATGGAGGAAGAAATTCAATGGCTTTCCATCTAATATGGTATTCAGATTGGATTAATGATTTATTTAAAGGTAGAGTAAAAGGAACGCTGGGGCAAGCACAACTTCAGTTGGTCTACCGAGATGAGATATTGAAATAGCAATCATACCTGTGGTAGAAGCAAACACAAATCAGTAAGAGAATTTAGAATAATTAGAAGAAGAGGAAATGAAGAGGAAAAATACATATTGAGTTTTAGATTAGAAACCAGTGCGAAAGGGACTTTGAATATACGAAAGAGAAGGTTGAAAAACATTAGTTATCTTAAGGGATAGGTTATTAACGTCAGTACACTAAATTGGCTTATCACAGCATAGAATTAATAGAAAGCTTGAGATTTCTTACCCACAGAGTAAATTCATGAGAAAACTTAGCTTACTACTGTTTATAATGGTGCGAGCGGTCCCGGGCTCGATTCCCGGTGGGGGCCCTCGGTCGAAAATGCGTCAAACGCTTTTTCAGGCCAGCCACCATGACATAGGTTTTCCTGGGTTTTCCTCATTTACACCAGGCGAATGCCGGAGTGGTACCTAACTTATAGGTCCTAGGCCGCTTCCTTCCTTCCCCAATCCATTCTTCCTTCCCTTTTCCCGGATTGTGTGCTCGCCGAGGGACGTCATCCCTCAAAACGTGAAGGGCTAAATGGCCTACGATGCCGAAAGCCCAGAAATCTAAATCCTAAATCCTAACTGCTTTTTATAATAACAGCTATACCATGAAGGAATGTCCGGAATGCATCTAAATTCACATTATTTGTATAGGAGGATATGACGTACAAATGATACAATTTCGACTAAATGACCCATTCGTGAGGAAGAGCACCCTCGACTTCGTGCACGAGATGGTAACGTGAGTGGACAATTTGCGCAACTCTCAGGTAGTGGAGCGTGGATAAACGTTAATATGCCTTGTTGATGTGAAAGTAAGCCATACAAACCGACTATTCACACAATTTCGCATAATAGGTCTACAGGAAAATAGCTTATCGTACTTCGAAATTTGTGCGCGTACGCGGTATAGCACCACGACAATAAAGTAATGGACACGGGAGAACCGCAGATGTATACAGGACTATCGGACAGTAGACGACACAAGATAACCACACCACGGGATGACAATAATCTTTTCCGCTTGGCTGTGTCGGATTGTCCAGCGTCGTATATAGTGTTAGCTCGACGTTTTAGTACGCTTACGAGTGTAAACTTGCCTGAGACGAAAGGGTGTACTGAGTGCTCAACTAGTTGTATGCATGTCGCTGCATCAATTTTCATTGATTCAGAAGAACAACTCTCAAGAACAACTGAACAAATAAATATTTGTCCAGCGCTGAGTATCCAACTATTAATAATGAAAGTTAGTGATCAGAATTAGGATTTTAAAGAAATCTGGAAAGGCCTACCTCTCTAGTGAGGAAGACAACAACTATGCCAGAATTGTGTTTAATACGTACACTTTTCGAGATCTTAGCTTTTGAATTTTCACGTTTCAGTTATGCAACTGAGGTTTTCCAGTGTAAACTGATCAAGCAACATTTTCATAATGGAGAACTGGATTCGAGTTGAGTTGATTTTGAGTTTAACGTCCCTTTTCAGCAGCGAGGCTATATGAGACGTGGACCTACTGATTAACGTGGAATTCGAACCACATTATCTCCCTTCGGGAATCGAACCCGGGTTTCCCACGCCAAAGCCGCATACACAACCGCTTAGCCACGCAGGAGGTCAAGAACTGGATTCGAGTATATAAAGTTCCTAAGACCAAGCTAATTGAAACTATCGTTTTATTTATTTCAAGTCGTATGTCATGTTTTGCTTTCCACATTATCATTTCTGTTGCTTGTTGCGAAGAGTATAAAAGTATTTTCACAATATAATTCATTGTCATATAGAGTAATTATTCCAGGGAGTGGACTGGGGTATTCCTCTGGAGCTATAAAATACCATAAGAGCAATATGTCATGTTCAATGCTGATTTCAAGTATTTTTACAACACTACTTTTCACACTTCATGTATTGAAAGTGTTTCCTCGGGAAAATCTGAAATCACTGCATTTGCCGTCGCAGTGTTAAGAGTATAGTTAGCATTTCTAGAGAAAGCTTTTATAGAAAGAAAGGGGCCGCGGTGGCTCAGTGGTAGAGCGTTCACCTCTGGTGCTTGGGGTCTCGGGTTCGCTCCCAGCCCCCGCCAAGTGAACTTTATGGTGGATAAACACGTTGTGCGGTGGTTTTCTCGGGGTTCTCCCGTTTCCTCCCACTTTCTTCATTCCACTATTTCATTAATTACTCATCATCACCGTCTCGTTTAGCCTAACCGGCATAACCGTGGGACGTAAAACTCAAAGATTTCATTTCATTTTTTTTTTCTTGGAATCCGGTCGGAAAGAAAAAAGTATTTCCAGGGCTGTACGCCCCCGATCACGTCGCATAATATTTAATAATAATAATAATAATAACTTTATTTCAGTGCTGCGTTCAGCTAATAGGAAAAACACACTTTTTATAATATCAAGATACAATCATTTACAAAGATTGGAAAACATATTATATTATACTGAAATATATAACAATTTCCAACTAAGCAAGTTAAATACTTTGTCAGAAGATTAAAATATTTAAATGTCCAAAGTTCAAACTGCTTTTTAAAATAAGATTAAAATCAAAATAATGGATTTCTGGATAAACCATTTTCAGAAGAAAGTAAATTCAAGTTTCGTTAAAAGAAATCATGATTTTTTAACATCAAATTGGCGAAAATTCGAAGTTACTTTATTGTCACATTAAAATACATAAATATAAATTAGTTAAACCATACTATAGATACATATTAACAATAAAATGAAAATTGGCAGATAGATTTTTTTTTTTTTGTCATGAAGTTAAAATAGTTTAATCTATGTGGCGAATGTTCTGTTACAAGTTATTGATTTTTTGACATATTTATTTATAATTTTGAGATGATTATTATTTTATTTCGTAGTGTTTGTTATCCATAAAAGGTTCTAGTTGGCGAAATGATATACGTTCAAGAACTCGGTATGAATCTAGACTTCCAATTCGTTCCCTGTTTTCTTAATTCATAGCATACTAGTTCTTATATAATTCAAGGAGCTTACCATTTTCCTCACGACTCTGGTACAAAATTGGCCATTTTTGCCCGAACTGCATCTCCACTTAAAACTACATACACTAACCATTTGGTTTCGCGAACAAGTAATGTATTTTCTTTCGCATGAAACAGCTAATTCATTCAAATACAAAATTTCATGATGCACGTATTCTATTAGCACCAAATACGAACCCATCTATCTTCAAATTTGATTTTTACTCAGAATAATCGTTGCTATTGTTCTCACAAAGTTTAATATTTACTTTTGAACTCCTTATCCCGGGTTCCTTTAACAGTTAGAGCAAGAGATTTTTAGCTTTGATCGGAGTCGTGAGATAATTGAATTAGGAAATAGGAAAACTAGGTCTAGAAAGCCACAAATTACAGCCTATATCCTGATCATATATTACCCAACTAAAACTAGTCTTGTTGATAGAGTCTATTGTAGGATGTAGCATCAAGAAGTTTATGTGCTGTATTTTACTACCTATTAAATTTGTTAACTGTTTCTGTGGAACACACTGTACAAAAAATCCTTAGAAATGTAATCGTCAGTGTAAAGTATGGCTTGCCATTCATTGGTGATTTTAAAATGCAATTTTAGTGCTATATAGACCGAATGATTGACACGCGTATCTATATTTGCATATATGTGGGTAGCCACAAAAGCCTGCCTTGCTGTATGATTAGTTGGGAGAATACACTGACTGTTGAGAGTAGTTATGTTATAAGCGAGACATTGATCGAATGTGGATTTCTTGTATTAATAGGATGCAGGTCACAGCGCTGACAGAGACTGCATCGACATTTTAATTAAGGTGCTTACTTTCATTCATTTAAATTTTCGAGAAACGTAATTTTTCTTTTTCTGATACGAAAATAACGTTTTAAGCCTGTCGAAACAATTTGGCACTTTTATCAATATAAGGCATTTATTTGTTTAGTTAGTTCAACTACATACTGATAATAACGAACAATTTTAAATGCCCGAGTTCTTTTACTCTTAGAAATTTCTTCTTCTTCCTCTTTTAATGTTTCTTGTAAATTCTATATGAATAGACATCGTAATGTTTTGCTATCAAAATAAAATATTCTTGTAGTTTTTTTTCTTTCTTTCTTTCTTATTCAAGTTTTAAGTTATTCAAATATGACTGGAGGGAAGCATTTCGAGGTTGTGGTTCCTTAACAGCAAGTTTATTCTCTTTGATTCAAATTTTAGTTATTATTTCTTTAAATCTGCTACTTCTTTCATTTAAGTCGCTGACCTGTTATCCTTCCGATGCTGGGTGAGTTCTGCACTGCAACTATTCGGTTTTCCAAAACGAAAACTACTACTATATAAGTATTAGTTATTACTACTTACATAAGTATTGACTAGGCCCTGTACTACTTCGATGAGTTCAGAGAGCTGATAGATAAACAGTGCTAAGTTGCTGATAACTTGGAGTTGTCTTACGAACTATTACTGATAATACATAAGCTATATTAGAGTTAGTAAACTATCTTGTGTTAAAGTTTTAATACTGTTACAGAAATTCTCTTCATGAAAACAGTATTTATTATTCTTAAAAATAACAGAAAAGGAAAAATATAGGAGAAAGATGAATATAGTTATAGAAACACATGTATTTCAATATTTCTTAACGTAACGATTTTAATTTGGATGAAGATATTACATATTCGGGACTGAAGATATTACATATTTGTGATTAAAACTGGGAATTACACACTTTGTACCCGCCTCGGACTTACAATAACGCAAATAGATAGGTTAACGATTTTAATTTGGATGATAATTACTAGAATGCGTTGTCTCTCTAAACCAAAGCCTTACTTGAGTAAGAATCTGTAATTTTCAACCAATATTTTAATACAAATAAAATATATTTCCCTGATCTTTATACATTTTCACTATCCATTATCAAAGAATTTACCTAAGTATTCTACTGTTAATGTTTGATTATTTTTATATGTCGTATTTATACATATTTAAATAGTCATACTGACTTAATAGAATAATACTCTCACATATTTAGCTTAACTTGAAAAATTAGTTTAGTATGAATGAGATATTTTACATAATTATTTATCTTTTTGTTGATGATTCTAAGCAACATTTTGCAATCCGCTTATAATGATATTTTTGCAAAGTGAATTACGTCTGGCAG
Source organism: Thermobia domestica (assembly GCF_964235325.1). NCBI lineage: Eukaryota > Metazoa > Arthropoda > Insecta > Zygentoma > Lepismatidae > Thermobia > Thermobia domestica. The sequence goes on along the minus strand of NC_137462.1, from coordinate 212,567,758 downwards.
ATCATTTATAAAATACCAAAAAGAAAAAGACTTCAAAGGAGAACACCGAGGTAATATTAATAGTGTTTACTTTAGTATTTTATTACTATCGTTTGATATGGTTTTATTATTACATACTGTAGCTGTGAAATAATTTCTCCGGCAAAGGTTTAAATAATTTAGACAGGTCATGTACCTAGGTATTTACCAGCAAAATGCTGTTGAAAATTTCATACATGTGCAAGTGGAAAGTTGAAGAAAAAAAGTAATCACTGAATGTAGCCTGTGGCATATACAAATTTGTACATTAGTAATGAATGGTTTTCAGTTACAAAATCCATTTTGAGATTTATTCATTGCACCTTTGAATTTAGCTCATAGATGACATACGTTCTCACATAATTATGTAAATAGTTTAGTTGAAGCATGTATAATAATTTATATTAGTACTGAGCGATTTCAAATTACTCACGAAAATGAAAACGTACTTTATTGAAGCGAATAAAAACATACGTATTAAATATGTAGATATTATTATAAGGAGGCAATCAATCAAATATAGTTTAAATGTTATTATAGTATACACTTTGTGGACCTCCTGTGACGCAGAATTATTCTACCAACTTCAAGGTGATGTTTCTTCAGAATTCTGTGTTTACATTTTCACTAAATAAGTTAGCAATACGTTTTTTAACTTTATTTACCTTGGCGTTCACTATACACTAAAAAGGTATCTGAAATAACGTTTTGAGTTGAAGAAGATCAAAACAGAGCTTAATAATTACGATCGCCATGTACTGAAAATGTCAATGGAAAAGTACGTAGATAAACACAATTCACAGAAATATTTATTCTGTATGCTTTTCTTTACTTTTTTCAGTGGATAATTAAAGGTACGGTAAAAAAAAATGAGGGACAAATTTCTATGGGCGGATAGTCTTAAGGTTTTTAGTAAAGCTTTCCGTTAATGAATAATCTAGATCTTTTAAAATTAACGTTTCTCGTAATGTAAGAAATAGGATATTGTGTTTTGAACGATTAATTTAGCACCCTATTTTACTCACCTATAGGTTCGAAATGATGCAATCTAGTATGATATAGGCTGAGCCACACCGACATTTCCGACATTGGCAATCAAGGTTCGATTACCGGTAGGAGTTCATGTGGTTCTGATCACATGTCTAGCTGTAGGACCACGCTTCATATAGCATCGATGCTGTGAACGTGATTTTAAAATTGAAATCAACTAACTATCTGAACTACATTTGGATTTGAAACCATGCATAGGCAGATATATCACAGGATATTTTTTTTTTTTTTTTGGCAAAATGGTACGCCCAAATGAGTCAATAGTTTCATTGAACCTTCTGAAGAGAAATTATTAAAAATCGGGGAAAATAATGTTTCAATAAATATGTTGATCATATGGAAAATATGGAAAAGATATTTGAGTGAAGATATACGTCAGCTAAGAAATCATGTTATATAATTTAATATCAAGAAAGTTTCGACTTTAAACTAAATGATCTCTTTGGTTTAACGTTTCTCAGACATGCATTATAGATAAAAGCAGACTGATGATAGATAGTACGTACAAGAATAAAATAAGTGGAGTGAAAAACTGGGAGACATCAGAATCTTAAGAAAATCCATGGAGAAAATTTTATCATAAACTCGCATTGAATGGGTTTGAACAAAAGAGCTTTCGGATCAAACACGAATGATTTTCATTTAATAATAATAACTCTTGAAGATATATGTTAACAAAGACTTTCGTTAAATGTGGTTAATACTTTAGTAACTTTTTATCAATAGGGAATCGTTAAAGAGGTTGATTTAAGTAGTTTTTTTGGTCAGATTGGAAATCAGGAGATTTCTTAATAGTTTTAGTATTATTACTAGTTATTGCATCTGAGCCTTCGGCCCTCTGTACACTATACATTAAAATCATACTTGCTGAAAAGCTGTAACTAGTTGCATGTACTTCTTTTTTTCTTAAGTTGATTTTACCCATCAACCACCACCAACTCAATATCATATTTAGGCAATATTCAAGGACCTCGTCTACATATCACACTGTTGTTGTAAGTCATTTGATAGGCAATTTATTTTAATATTTCTCGAGCTGTAACTCGAGATAATGCAACATACAATTATCCGGGAGAGAACACTGGACTTGGTAAATACGTGTCAATGTGTTCAAGTGTTTGTTCTTGTGCTTTGTCAACTGTCACAGAAAAAAGTGGTTTGATAGACAATTGCCTTGTTTTAAAATCAAAATGGTCTTCTACATTAGATGGCACTAATGTAATTCGAGGAATGTAAACGCGATTGCCAACATGAATCGATGTTATTATGTCAGCTTCAATTTGGCGGGTGTTAAGAGCTCTTACAATTAATCTTGTTGCGTTGCAAAGATCTTATGACGGATTAAGGTTTCTTAACAAAATATGATAACAAAGCCAGACTAGAGAGAAGTGCGAGTCGAGTAATAAATAGCAACGCATATCGATGTTCAGTATTTGACGTGCACTATTATCACTTCCATTTTGTAATAATTTAGTTGAAAAAATACAGCTTAAGCTGCAATTTAATCGTCAAAATATATTACCGTAGACTGAATTGCAATATGTTGCTATAGATTAAGTTCCACTAAATTCGTCACAATTATACCTATGTTACTGTAGTAGGGATGGCCAATTCCGGAATTTTTACTTTCCGGAATCCGGAAAGTAAAATCGGAAAATTCCGGAATTCGGAAAAATTCCGGAATTCAGAAAAATTCCGGATTTCGGAAAAAATCCGGAATTCAAAAAATTCCGGAATTCAGAAAAATTCCGGAATTCGGAAACATTCCGGATTTCGGAAAAATTCCGGAATTCAGAAAAATTCCGGAATTCGGAATTTTTTTTCTTTTTGTAATCCTAAGAATTTTGTTCAAATGCAAACGAACAAATTTCCTTTTTGTAATCCTAAGAATGTATGATGCAAGTTAAGCTGAAACTTACATTCTAAAGTATACACTACTCAATCTTCCCATGGTTAATGAGATGTAGTCCAAAAGTACGATGTACTCCTAATATTTAATTTTTGTTTTACTGTGATATTGTCCAGAGGTAATCCATATATCACACTGAGATAAACAACTTGACATAATGAAGATGTTATCATACATAGTTTTCCAGAAAATCGTGAGAAATGAATTTTTATGAAGTTAAAATATGCGTCACTTGTTGCCAGTGTGATGCAATTGATAACTTTTATGCTGGAATAGTATTATTATTATTATTATTATTATTATTATTATTATTATTATTATTATTATTATTATTATTATTATTATTATTATTATTATTAATCGTTTATGTACTGTAAAAGAAAAATATGAACCGTTAAGTAGTAGATTTTATCTGTTGTTTTTTGATATCTTCTAACAGTAATAACAAACTGCTTGTAAATACGCAATGATTATCAAGGACAATGGCATATTAATGTAAGGACTACTCTCAGACTAGCAATAAACAATAAACAATAACAGATAAACAATAGTTGCAAAAAAAAGTAACTAACTTGGGCATGTCAGAATGTTCGCGAGCATATAGGGACGCATTGAGACTCTAGCAAAGAGCGTTGTGTTATTATTACTCAAAGGGCCGTACGATGGAGACATTAACGCTAATGTTAATGGCACTAATGAGCACTTACTTGCTCTAACGGTTAACTTCATTTTTGAGATGACTCTTAGAAGTGGGCGTGTTGGCATGCAGTTAGAAGACTTATATCCATTATTTGAAAAGCACACGTTATCTGTGGAGTACTAACGATTTGCGTTATAACCGCTACCAGCTTATAGAAGAATTTTTGTGGACACTCTGTATATTTCGTGAAGACAGTGATTATTATTTTCGATTTATACTTTATTCTGCAACGCACACAAGTTCTTTCTTTGGTGGGAATTGCTTCTTTCCCACACAATTGGACAAAGAAGTCTTTCATCGTTTTCTCATATATGTATTTAAAACATTGCTTTTGCTGAGAACATTTCAGTTAGTGACTAACCATTTCAGTGTTTCTCCCTGACTCATTATATACACAGTATATATTCTGCAGTTATTTGGAACTGAATTAAGTGCTTTCTTTAATCACTTATGGAAACATTACAATAGATTAGAGAAATACGGGCTGACCAGATGTCCCAGTGGCCAAAGTGGCACCAGCCTCACAGTTTTTGCAGCTCGTTATCTGTACTTTCTCACGCCAGTGTTATCGCCGTGTCTAGTGCATTATGGGCAGTTGACTAAAATTTAACATAAATTGTTTTCTATATTCTGTTTGTATGTGCATGCAGGTGAGTTAACTGAGTGATTTTTGAAATGATCTGCCAACACTTTTCCGTTGACCATTGCAACCGTAGCTTGAGCTTGGATGCTCGAGGAGTTCGACTCCGGTGTTGTACGCAGCCACCACGCACGTTGCGTGGGTTAAGTTTTGTGAAGGGGCACAAGCTATTTAGCCGGTGAAGGACGATTTCTTACGGCTAGCCCCAATTAGTGAAATCCCAGGTCCGCAGACCTTGTGCGTTTAAAAAGTTATATACGCGCCCTCCAATATCAGTATTCCACTGTGGAGATCTTCTTTTTGTTTATTTACTGAAGATTTACCTTCATGCTGCAGGACTGTTCAGCGTAACAACTGGATTCATCGTGGAACGATCCAGACAACTTTTCCTCAGTGCTAATCCCCCAAGTGTGTCAAGGGTGTGAGAGAAAAATTTGTAGTGATATCTGAATCGTAATCATATATATATATAAAGGGCTATATTGCCCGAAAAGGGCAAAGCGTGATTTCAGCGACTAAAATTGTTATATATCCTCAGTGTTCAGTGTTGTGTTCATTTCTCTTCGTTATTTTTTTTATTATTCTTTTTATAAAATAGTGTTCTAATAAATAAGTATAGTGTTATTTAATCCAGTGTGTTTTCGTTGCTTGTATGAGTGATTTTTGTGTGTGTTATGGTCTGGATGACCGTCTGATCGTCCGTAAGGTTTTCGAGACGAGACACCCGAACCTCTCGGCGCCTAATGCTCATCTCATTATTGGGACCAACGAGCTTTTTGGAAACAGTTTGTAACCTTTCTTGGAGAGGTCCTTCATCGTCCTGTCCAGGTAAGTTAAAGTATCAGGAGTATACTTATTGGTAGTACCACGAGCCACGGACAGCGACCAGATTACACGGAGTGGTTACAAATAAATGTTCGCTCGAACAGCGACCCGAACTCCAGTTGGTTACAGCGTCACTATCGAACACTAACATAGCACTAGCGACGTTTAAAGTCGAAATTGGAGTCTGACATAAGTGGCTTGTCAACTTCACGGACATTATATTTTCCTTGAATGCGAGAATTTTGCGCCCGGGAAATTTGCGCCCTACCACAAAAATAGGAAAAATGCGCTCGCAATATATTTGCACTGGGATGTTTGCGCCCTACAATTCAACCTATTTTTGTATTGTGTAAAGTAACTTCCACTCACATTTGAACTAGGCTTGCCTCTCATCGTCTCAGTGAGTTACTCCATCCGTTATAATATTCCGAACAAATGAAAAAATACAATTTTAGTTCACTAAAGGGCAATCCATACAAATACAATTTTTCATTATACTACAAAATTTACAATAAAAGTATAAATGACTGATATATACTTATTTATTAATATAATCAAAGAGTATAATTTAATCTACAAAAGGCTGTTTGGCTCTACCCAGATATCTCTGTTCACAATCCTTGAGAGTTGTTTGGCTTTTCAGGACACAAAATATAGAAAAGAAAATGTAAAGTGAATGTAAAATCAGTTCAGTAATATTATCAAGAAAACTATGTACAGTGTGTTTACTTGCTGGAATTACACTTCAAACACACAATTGCGTTCAGTCGTTCTTTCAGAAAAAATGTTCCGGGGGGCACACTTAGTATTCCGGAGGGGGGTCACTGCTGGTACTATTCTATTTATTATTATATTATAGACGTATTATTTTGATCTCCTCCGAGGGGGCACTCTGAGAGCTCTGGGGAGGCCAGTGTTCCCCCAAAATCATCTCTGGAAGAAGCAGTGATTGCGTTGATCGGTTGTGTTCTTTTGGCTTATATTGAAGTTTATTCTCCCCTTATATAGCCACAATGAAAATAAATCACAAATGGCATGGTTGTGGGGGGAAGATTGTTTATGCTGTAATGTCAGCCCCTCCGAGCAAATGCGTAAGCTCCGATAGGTTCTTTTATTTCGCAGGACTCAAACTTCCCGGTGGAGGTACATCGCAGGCACAATTTTCCCTGTTCTTGAGGTAGGGCGCAAGTTTCCCAGACGCAAAATTCTCGACACCGTTCGAATGACCTCGGAAGACTATATATTTTTCAATACTTTTTTATATTTTTTTACTCGAGATTTCTTCATAGCTTCTTATTAAAATACTTATTAATATATCCTCATTTTATTGTCCTAACCAATCAATATGGGTATGTTGTCAGTAAAATATTTAGATTGATCGAGCCTCTGGTGTGTAACCACAGTATTTCATGTCATCCCTCCATTAGAAATCTTGGCTAAACGAACCAATATATGTTGCCAATAAAATAGTTTAGAATGATTGAGCCCCTGGAAATAACCACAGTATTTCGTGACAGACCCCCCCTTCCTATTACCACATTCTAGCTACGTGCCTGACTCAGCTAATTCTCTACATTCTTTACCAAGCACACATTTTCTAAAGCGGAAAATGCTCTCTAAATACCTAAGCTCATTATTTTCAGCAGATGCACAAATTGGGTAACATTCTATCTACATGAATGTTATATAGCCTATGTCGATTACTGGAAACCGCTTCTCGCTATCTATTACCATATTTACTATATAATGATTAACGTTAAAACCGGAAATGGTTGATTTGTACCGCTTCCGGTTTGAATATTACATTCATCAGGGAACTCGATTCTTAACTATTGACTCTGTACATCGTGGCCAAAATTGATGGTAATCCATCAGATAGTTCTAGAGACTGTTTGTTTCACTGACGGACAGAATGAATATATGGCTATACAGTTTTGATAAACTAAATTCGTTAATGAGTGATGATGGAACAAATATAAGAAAGGGAACCAAGAGTAGGCCTACCACCGGAAAAATTTTCGAACACAAAATTAGCCATCGAAAACCCACATGTCCTGGGTTAGAATACCATAGATGAAAACTCTACCACTGAGTCATCAATCACCCGCTTATTAGTTTTATTAATTATTATATTAATATAAATTAATGAATGCCTGCTTATGTTAATTATTGAACAATTACATTGTATACTTCGTAAAGTCAAAAATTGTAAATTTGTATTTACTGTACATACAGTGAGCGCAGAAAGTGTTCGTACACCTATGCTATTGAAACGAGAATGCCTGCGAAAAAGAAACAGAAAATTTAAGAAGTGTAATAACACACACAATATGAATAATGAAAACTAAGCTTTATGAATATATCAATAAAGAACCACAAAGACAAGTTTAATGATCAGAAAGTAAATAAATTCCGTAGAAAGTGTATAGAGTAGATGCAAAAAGAGATCGTACACCTGACGTACGAATACGAAACAAAGATACCACAACTGGGGTTCACTAGTATTCACCTGAGTATACACCTCTGTATAGCTTGACGAATAACAGAATGAGTTTAGTTGTGAATAGGAGTGAAAAAAATGCACGGTGGGCTGTCAAAATGGGAAGCAACCGAACAGAACAAATGAGGAGACAAGAAAAGTAATTATTAAATTGCATAAGAAAGGTACGTATTTGAGAAAGATAGCAAACCTTGCAGACAGGCCTCGTTCAACAGTACAAACAATAATTGCGATGTAGAAAATGTTTCTATCACTGTGCGAAAAAAAAAAAAAAAAAAAAAAAACTGGAAGACCAAGAGTGTTGAGTGAACAAGATAAACGTTACATTATTAGGGAAAGAAAAAAGGTTCCGAAAAGTAGTGCTGTGCAATTGGCAACGGATCTGGAAACACGCGGTGTTAAAGTATCAGCCAGTACAGTGCGGAATATTTGCAGGGTATCATGGTCGGATAACCAGGAAAATGTTCTGGGTGAACAAGACAAATCGTATAAAGAGACTAAAGTTTGAAAAAGAGTATAAAGATAAGGGATCAGGCTTCTTTCTGGAATAGGGTCATATTTTCGGACGAAAGTAAATTTAATCTTATCGAATCCAATGGGAGGCGTATGGTATGGCGCAAGGTGAATACAGAGATGAATCCTCAAAATCTCGTCCCTAAAGTAAGACACGGAGGAGGGTCCGTGCTCGTCTGGGGTTGTATGAGTGCCTCAGGAGTGGGTCGTCTCCACTTTATCGATGGAGTGATGATCCACAAAGTGTATATTAACATATTAAAGGAAAATCTCCATAATAGTGCGCAGAAAACAATTTATTGTTCAGCAAGGCAACAACTCACTCGATTGTTGGCTACTCTATAATACCTTGAAACAGCTTCGCACACCTCCCCAATCCCCAGACATGAACCCCATAGAACATCTATGGTCTGTTCTGGAGGCAAGAATCAGAAGGCACAGCTTCTCTACTAAAGAAGGCCTGAGAAAAGCTATTCAAGAAGAATGGAACATAATCAGTCCCGAAGCTACAGAATTACGAACTACTACAGGTGAAATCAATGCCACGAAGACTACAGACAATCATTAACGCACAGGGTAATCCCACAAAATATTAAATAGCGTAATATACTTTATAAGCATTAATTCAAGCATAAGTGTACGGTGACTTTTTGCGTTTACAAAAAAGGAATTCTCTCTTTCTTCTGAACAAAACAGTGATTGTCTTTGTTTGGCCTTTCTCTTGTATATAGAAATAAAATGTATGAATGTGTAGTCTTAAGTCTGGTTATATATATATCTTCCCCCTCCCGTTCTCATGCTAGCTGTTTCCAATATAAAGTATGCACGGTGTACGAACACTTTCTGCGCTCACTGTAGGTATGTTGACAATAAGCGAATGTTATTAGAATATTTGTTGAGATTTCTTTTCCTTCACTGCCTTTCGCCTGGTTAAAAAGTAGTTTGCAGTGCTTTGGAGCAGCTGCAGGTGGGAACGCGATAATGTTTGAGACATACCGGGGACTTTTTTGTGTGTGAAAATAAGACATTCCTCATAAAGCAGTAAATAACTGCAGTAGCAATTGTCTACGTAAGTAATAAAGACATATCCAACTACAAGAAACTAATACAGTATATATATTCATTATTGTGTTTCTCTTTTAACAGCTACTAGCTAGGGATGGCCAATTCCAGAATTTTTACTTTCCGGAATCCGAAAAGTAAAATCGGAAATATTCCGAATTTTTTCTAAATTCCGGATTTTTTCCAAATGTCGGAATTTATCTGAATTCCGGAATTTTTCCAAAATCCGGATTTTTTCTAAATTCCGGAATTTTTCCGAAATCCGGATTTTTTCCGAATTTCGGATTTTTCCAAAATCCGAAATTTTTCCGAATTCCGGAATTTTTCTGAATTCCGGATTTTTTCCGAATTCCGGATTTTTTCTGAATTCCGGAATTTTTCCGAAATCCGGAAATTTTCTGAATTCCGGAAAGTAAATTTTCAGATTCCGGAAAACAAAATTTCCGGAATCCGGATTCCGGAAAATTTTGGCCATCCCTATACTGTAGCTTACGTTGTATTTAAAAAGTCACAATATGTCACAGTAGAAATAATGGGTCATAAAGAGCGACATATCAAAATAAGTGTAAGCCCAAAGAATACATGTAATAATATTGTTTTCTTGTATTCATGTGCAAAATGTTAAGAGTTTATAGTAACTAAGCAATATATAACGCAATTAGGTTATTAACTGGCTAAACATGCGGTTACACCAATATTAATACTCAAATTTAAATGTTATTATGGTGCTTATCCTGTTTTGAAATAATTAAATTGAAACAACGCAGTTTTTAAGTTGTAATCAAATCGTTATAGTAATAGTTATAACAGATCAAGAGAATTTTTGGGAAGAAACAGGGGGGTCAATTGCACTCCATGAGTTAGAGAGATGTGTATACATTTTAATTCATAGTATAATATATTAATGAAAAACGTGACACTATGCATTTCGGTGAGTCTTGCCCACATTTGCCAACCGTTCATTATTGTAATGGACAGTTCGGTTTTTGACCTCCTTCTCTGGAGTTCGGCAAGACCTCAAAACCGGACGTTAAATGTTCGGTAAGTTTTCCTCTTATTAGTCCTATTCTCTGTTCTATTCAGATTATTATCATTATTTTTTATTTTGTGGAAAGTAGATTTAGTTGAATTTGGATTTTGAAATGAATCGCATTTGACAACCGGCTGTTCATGGCCATAGCGTAATTCCATTCCGTAACGAATTTGTTGCTCTGTCACAGTAATGTTATCGTTTGCAAGGTGGCAGTGGTGCCAATTTTGCTTATTTTTGGCTAAATCAAGCGTATTTGGAGATGCATGTAGCCATACAACTATACGAAATGCTTATAACCTTAAATATAACTTATTTTATAAAATTACTGTCATTTTTGGCCTTTTCTACAATTTTACTGGACTTAGCAGTATTGCTAAAGGTCAACAAAAGTACATTTTCAAGAGCGCAGGTAGCACTGCTCCATCCTCAACTACATCTTCCAATTAAATAATGCATCCAGATCCAGTAAAAGTATGTAGGCATTATGAGACATTATCAAGCCCCATCGCAGGCACGTAGCCAAAGGTTGGTCCGCGGGGTCCTATACCCCCTTCGAGACCAGAAATGAAAAAAATAAGGAAGGATGAAACAAAATGAAATGAGAAAAAGAAGGTCAGCGATAAAAATTTAAAAAAAAGAAAACTACAGGAAGCTTTTGGTTACTCTTTCTTATGAGCAGATTTGTATTACTTGCAATATATACATGGTGGCGAGGTGTGCGAGATCTCCTGGAAGAGTCCAGGAATTTGAAATTTCTAGAAAAGTTACAGAATTCTCAGAATTTCTGCTACTAGTCAGGGAGATTTCAAGCTTCCGAAAGCATAGTGCCGTTGAGTAACAGCGTGGACATTTTTTATCATAATATTTCGTCATCCTATCCTTGCAGAATCAAACATGTTATTTCAAAAACAATTTTCTACTGCTCCTTTAATCTGTTATTTGGAACCGTCAGTAGTTGACGGAATAATAAAAACAAAAATTTATATGGAAAAGGGGTTCTATTAGCATTTGATTCAACAGAAAAAGGAACGCAGATATTGTAAAATATTTTACAAGACATTATTTACTTTGTACTTTTTATAATGGTGAATATGTACTTTTCATAATAGTTGAGATTATAATGAAAGGAAAATTGTTATATTTGAATGAACAAAGAAAAGAACGTAAATATCGTAAAATCTTTTTCAATGCGTTTTTCTTTATTATTTTACTCGAGATTTCGTCATAGTTTGTTATTAAAATACTTACCAACATATCTTCATTTTATTGTTCTAACAAACCAATATATGTTCCAGTAAAATAGTTTAGAATGATCGAGCCTGTGGTGTGATGATCACAGTATTTCATGTCACGAACCCTCCCCCCCCCCCATTCACGAAATCTTGGCTACGTACCTGCCCATCGAAGCTAATAAGACTTATTTTTCAAGTATATTTTGTACATACCATAATTATATTGCCATTGCTTTTCAGTTTTAAATACGATGTATTATTAATGGTAGACTATAAAAATTACATGTGCCGACTCAACCAAAACTGGAATAAGTGAGTTTAATAAATGCTTCAAAAGTAACCAAAATTATTAAATTCGAACTCTGAATCGCTCAATTTTATGTGAAGTAACCACTTTCAGGTTCTTTACACTTTTGACGAGAGATGATGTGAGAATCTTAAGAGTATACGTACCTCAGAAGCACGTCCGGTATTTCCATTTTCAAAAGTTGGTACTGTACCGTAAGTCAAAAAATTGAAATATTAAAGAAATCAAAATCAAAATGAAAGAGTGCAATTAAACTAGTGGTTACAATCTCTTTTTGTCACAAATGACAATATTTTATTAATGAAACAACTGACTTACAATGGTAGTATAGTGGATATTTTTGTAACAATATAAATGATTTAACAGTGAACATCCAAGAGTACTGAATACAGATTATCAGATTAGTATGTCAGATTAATTGTATAACAGATCATTATAATTTTACTCAATGCTTAACCAAACGGAAATAAGCTAAATATTTAAACATTCAAATCTGCCTGTCACTTTCAGAGACCTCCTAATTTCATGTCACATGCAAAATAGACAGTTAAAATTCTCTGTAGTCATACTTTACCTCATTGCATATTTCGCTTGGTCTTTCTTGCGGCATTTGTAATTTCGTATAGACCATTCCATTGCGATTCTGGATACAGGACCCAGAATGCAGAATGCAGAATGATTTCTTATTCTATTGGTCTAACTTGGTCATTTTATATGGACTATTGTCCTTGTTTACTTTAATTATTTTTCCTTTTAACTTCGCCAAAAGCCAACATAAAAATTTACAAAATCTTAGGAAAGTCCTAATTACATTTCCTGACAAAATATTGTTGTTGTCTAATGATGTACAAATAAGTATTTTTGAATTTTAATTTACCCTGAGGTTTGCTTTCATCTTTTTCGTGATTTTATCCGAATTGTTAATTACTACTGACAAGCAATGTTATTTGACTACAGGTGATTCTTGACTATTTTGCTTCTGCTTCCTACGATTTCTTGATTACAAGTACTGTCCTTGTGAGTTTTTTAAAAATAATGTGATGCATGTATCCAAAAGTTAAAATATTACAGAAAACTTAGTTCCATCTTCACCTACCAAATTGCCATTATAATTTTTATGAAAAAATGATTTTTTAAATTCTCAGTTCATGGTTTCATTACATTACCCCACCAACTGGAAGAAAAATTCCTGAACAGTACCTTTAGCGTATGTCATTAGTTTTTAAATTCTTAGTTCGAATAAACATTGAATAAATTGACAAACACTAAACACTGTGAAAAACACTGGGAGGTGAACATAATGTCCACTTGAATGATTGTTGTCTCACTTCAGAACACTGGGAGGTGAAAAACGGGGTCTTCTAATTGTCCTTATCGTGGCCATCGATAAACGAAGAATGTCCCTAGTCACTCCACAGAAATCGAAGTGAAGACTGAAAGAAATGGTAGATGATGTGAATTGCAACTGGGCTTCTGTAAATGCAGACGCTGAGAGCTGCGACTGACAGTAGGCAACCGATAGTGGTTCCTATAGATGGTCCTCTTCTTGAAATGTACTCGGGACCGTAGTGAAGGATGATGAACAGCTACGCATTTGGTGTGGCATTTGGGCGTCACCTTTTGCTGGGAGCTGCGAATTAACGATGTCCTGGCCAAACCAAGGACCCTTGATGACGGATGAAAAACAGCTTGGCGTCTCGGTGTCCGTCGTGTGGACTGGAGGCAAGCTAAAGCTGCGGTGATTGGTTTTCCGAGTTCTGGAATCGAACCCTGGACCTTTATGATGATGGGACAGCTGTGGCACTGGAACATTTCAACAACAACTGGAGCCAAGGTGCTGCTGAATGATGAAAGTGACGATGTATCCGTGGTGAAACAGGAACGGGAGGAGATGCTGGCTGTTGTGGTGGTGATTCTGGAACAGCTGACGTAGAAGCTCGGCATAACTGCAAGGACTAGTTGACCATTAAGTGTTCTGGCTCTGGAGAAAGATGGCGGGATCTGCATGTGAGAGGCGCTGGAGAAATAGAAGCGGGCAGGCCAATGCTGGTACAGGAACGTCTGGAAGATGACCCTTGTAGAAGCTGGACGTAGCATCTGGAACTGGACTATCTCGAAGAAGGATGTGCCCATGCTGGTGGACTACATTTTGCTGGAGAAGGAACTGGCCTCCTGCAGTGACATCTCTTTGCAGTTGCATAATGACAAAAGAAATTGCATTAGTTTTTTTTTATTTATTATTTTTTTAAAAAACTTTTCGTGTTTTTGTCGTATTGCAATGTAAGGCAAAGTCGAACAATATCGAAAATTTATGGTAGAGATATGTTTAAAGTATTATTATTGAGAAATATTTTGTTTTTGACAAATATTATATAATAAGAACAAGGAAGTTTTCGCGGCAACTGTGTTTGTTTACTTGTGGTTAATGACCCAGAAACGAAAGAATGACACTCCAACCGTTATTAGATGGAATGTTATGATTAGAATTGTAGCGGAAGAAAGTGTGTTTTTCTGAAAAGGGAAAAGTGTCCTGTGATGTTATGTCCTCGTGAGAGTGCGATTGCCTGTGCGTAAATGTTATTGTTAGTGATTTAATTTGTGCTGATGTAGTGATTTCTCGTGTTGTTGTTTTGTGCCTATAATGATATAATTATGATGTCTCAGGTAAGTCCTATAATAATGAAATGAACGTAGATACTGGCTATATCATCTGAGCATAGGAATTGAATATTAGCCTTCCCCCCACAAAGAAGACCAATATAGGGCGGTAAAATATTCCTGCACATCCCAATTCCAGGAATATTTTTACCTCGGTCTATTGTAAAAGCATAATTTACTGACAAAAGAGGAAATTCAAATACAAACCTTCGCGAAGCGACTCCCCAAAACGCCACGTTTAGTGAGTATGTTTCAACTCAATTTTGTCAGTACTGTTTGTGGTTTGAAACTGAACAAATTATTCGAGCAAGATATATTTGTTATGCAAAATGAATAGGCTTCACCTGAGAATGATTAGTGATTGTTTTAGTATGAAAAACAAATGTTGAGAGTACCAAGGTTAATTATGTTAGTGCAATATGAACAAAAACGAAAAACATAGGTGATAGTTTGAGATAAATAAAAAAGTCTATAATTATGTTAGTATTATACGATCGAAAACGAGAGACGCAGGCGGTAGTTTGAGATAAATAATTAAGTCTACTGTGAGCGATTGTGTATAAGAAAACATGTATACTAGCAAACAAACACTATGCTAAAGTGATAACAAAATTATTATAAAAAATTGAAAATAATTCGATATTGTTTCTATGACACAGAGAAAAACAACATATCTATTTGGCATGTCACATGATAGCATATGTTTGCCTAAGGAGCTATGTACCGTAACTCAAAAAAATTAAAATATTAAAGAAATCAAAATCAAAATATTAATTATTATATCATAAATTTAGTTATATCAATTACAAAAGGAATAGCGAATTTGTACCTTAATTAAAGAGTGCAATTAAACTAATGGTTGCAATCTCTTATTGTCATAAAATGACAATATTTTATTGATGAAACAACTGACTTACAATGGTAGTATAGTGGAAATTTTTGTAACATAATATGATATAAATGATTTAACAGTGAACATCCAAGAGTACTGAATACAGATTATCAGATTAGTATGTCAGATTAATTGTATAACAGATCATTATAATTTTACTCAATGCTTAACCAAACGGAAATAAGCTAAATATTTAAACATTCAAATCTGCCTGTCACTTTCAGAGACCTCCTAATTTCATGTCACATGCAAAATAGACAGTTAAAATTCTCTGTAGTCATACTTTACCTCATTGCATATTTCGCTTGGTCTTTCTTGCGGCATTTGTAATTTCGTATAGACCATTCCATTGCGATTCTGGATACAGGACCCAGAATGCAGAATGCAGAATGATTTCTTATTCTATTGGTCTAACTTGGTCATTTTATATGGACTATTGTCCTTGTTTACTTTAATTATTTTTCCTTTTAACTTCGCCAAAAGCCAACATAAAAATTTACAAAATCTTAGGAAAGTCCTAATTACATTTCCTGACAAAATATTGTTGTTGTCTAATGATGTACAAATAAGTATTTTTGAATTTTAATTTACCCTGAGGTTTGCTTTCATCTTTTTCGTGATTTTATCCGAATTGTTAATTACTACTGACAAGCAATGTTATTTGACTACAGGTGATTCTTGACTATTTTGCTTCTGCTTCCTACGATTTCTTGATTACAAGTACTGTCCTTGTGAGTTTTTTAAAAATAATGTGATGCATGTATCCAAAAGTTAAAATATTACAGAAAACTTAGTTCCATCTTCACCTACCAAATTGCCATTATAATTTTTATGAAAAAATGATTTTTTAAATTCTCAGTTCATGGTTTCATTACAGTACCATAGTCTTGGCCCCTGCCCCTTGCAAGCAAGACGTGAAATGACGCTATTTTAGTAGGTTTGCTGTATTTCTCTGCAGGAATTGCTTTATATTGCAAGAATGTTTTTATACGTTGATTTATATCTCAAGCTTTAACTCTAGTAGTCCTGTAAGTACCTTTCACGCTACTGCCATCTATTCTCAGGCAACGAACACGGCAATATACGTTAGGGCGACTGTTTCCTTAAGGAACAAGCGTTACTCACAGACTACGGCAATTTCCTTTGATAATAAAGATTGTACTTGGCATGGAATAAATACTTATGAATTTTATATAACTAATTACAATTCCGAACCAGCTTTGCTTAGAATTCTCAATAATTTCCAGTCAAAAACCTTTTCTTGATCAATAAACACAATATACACATCTTTCCTTTTTTCTATAAACATTTTACCGATTACTCTTAATAGACTAATTGCATCTTTTGTGCCCTTACCTCTCCTAAATCCGAACTGTTCCTGCTCAACTTCTTCATGTGTTCTTAAATACAAACTTCTGTTCAATATTTGAAGTATAATTTTTGCTGTATGTGATATGAGACTAATAGTTCTATAGTCATCACATCTCTCTGGGCTCGATATTTAGCTAACGGTAAGGATAAAGATCATTTTCAGGAAATCTTTTGGCCACTCTCCTATTTCATATATTTCATTTCTGAGTCGGAAAAATTCATGCTTGCCCAATTCAACCAATCGAATTAAATAGGAGTATGGGAGAGAATCATATACTCATATTTAATTCGATTGGTATATTAACCCGATTTCCTTTCCATTCCTAATCTCAAATATAACTTTTTCAAACTCAGCTCGAAGAATACTAAACCCTTTTTCGTTGTCTCACATTTAATTTTCTACTTCAACCTCTAGGCCATGTGGTCTATCTCTATTCGCATACAAGTTTTGAACATATTGTTTCGAACTTTCTAAGACTCCTCTCGCTGACTACCTTCCCATTCTTATTTGCTATTGACATCAAGATACTCCCTCGTTTCCTCCGAAATTCCAAGATTTCATCTCCTTGTACATTTACTAATGTTTCCCAACTCTATGTCCTCACATTTTCGTTTATAAAACTCTTCCCTTCTTCTGTCTATTTGCCTTCGTATATTGTTCTTTAGGTTCCTGTGTATATTTCTTGTATATTTCTACCTTCTTCTATAACCTGTTTCCATGTTCTCCTTTCCCTTGTTTTCTGCGACATCTGTTCTGTAACTCATGGTTTCCTAGTCGTTTTGTATTTTCGTAACCTTCCACTTCTTCTGCAGCCTGCTGTATGCAAAGTTTAATATGCTTCCACCATCTGTTACTACTTACACCTATTCTTCCTCGTTTGAATACTTTTCTTCAAATTTCTCTACGAAAAGATTCCTTACTTTCTCGTTATCCAACTATTCAATATTTTATTACTTTTCTTCTGGGCATACTTTTTAGCTGAATAACCACTTCGCCCAAACAAAGTTATAATCACACAAAATAATGGTACTAGGAACCGTTTTTGCATTCTTCAAGCTATTCCGATACTAATCCTGAATCATAACGTAGTCTATTTGGCATCTTTGACCATCTGGTGAGGATTTTCATGTAAATATTTCTTTCTTTTTCTTTTGTGCTCATTGAACCAAGTGATCCCAATTACTAGTGAATATTGTCTATAGAAATTGACCAGTTCTTCTCCTCTTTTATTTATTTCGCCTAAGCGATATTTGCATACAATACTACTGTCCTATCCTTCCTAATTTCACTGAAATCTCCGAAGAGAATTATGTGTTCACTTCTTTTCTCCCTTTCTATATTTTTTTTCTAGTTGCTCACAATTTTCCTCTACTTCTTCAGTCGTATGTGAGGTTGTTGGTGCTTATATATGTATTACTATTAAATAATCTTTTTCATTTTTCCACATTCTACTTTCACTGACTTCAATTTTAGGTGATTACCTAGGATTATTCCCACACCATTACATCTAAATTTTTCATTATCTGAGTTAAACATTCTATAACTTTCACTTCTTAATCTCCTATTAAACTTTTACCAAGTCTAGATTATTTTGTGTCATTTTTTCTTTAAGATTTTCTAATTTCTTTCCCTGTAATATTGTACGTACGTTCCATGTGCCTATCCTAAGTCTTTTAGTTTTACTTGTCTTCCATGCTCTAGCAATCTTCCATTCGCTGTTACTTTCTCGTTCAATAGTCCTTCCCAACACAAGACATTCTCTTCCACAACTAGATGACCTGCAAAAGGCCATTGTAGATATGTTCTCTTTCTGCTTACAGCAAACTGGGGAAAAATTAAGCAGTGATTTCCTGTTGCCTTCTATCCCGCAGAATCCCAACAGTTCCAGTCACTCTGACCATGCGTGGGACTAACTCCAAATTATTGTGCCAAGCAGTATGATTTTCGCCAATTTGGCTACTGGAGAACTGCTGCCTTTTCCCAGAACACTCTACAAAGTTGTGTTGAGAAGAGGGTTATTCAAGTCACGAGAAGAAGTGCCAACCATAAACGTGGTAATGGTAGTTGGAAGTGGCAGAATTTCCTTAGGAAGAAACAACATTTCAGTGAATGGTTGTAGTTTCTTTACCCGACGGCCATTATGTTGTATTCCGTTAACACCCACATTAGCGACCGAGGAGGAGTGAGGTCACGTTCTCTTCTCCGATTCAATCTTAGTGGGAATTTTGGACATACACTTATCTGGTAAGAGATGGGAACATAAATGAACCCAGACATATTCAAACATGACCATTTTGGTGGTCTGGTGTTCTTGTGTGAGGAGGCATAATGTTACATGAGCATAGCGATCTCCCAATTTTTGAAAGCGATACGCTCACCATCAACATTATTGTGACAATGTACTCCTTCTCCACATGCATGTTCTCAGAGGTATGTCCGACTCCAATTTCTTCCTTATGGATGCAGAAACGCGACCGCATCGAACAGCGCAGGTGTAACAGAACTTTTGTAACCACTGATATTCGGCGAATGTGCTGAACTGCCTGTTCCTCCGACTTGAATCCCATTGAACACGTTTATGATGTTATGGGATACGTCTTGCTGCACGTCCAGATCCACCAAGTATCATCCAGCAGTTATCAAAAGCGCTGATGGATTAATGGAACTTTACACCGCAACAACTCATTACCAACTTTGTGATCAACGTATGGGAGCAGGTTGCAGAGCATGCATCACTGTCCGTAGTTACCACGCACCCTTAAAAGAACCACTTCACTCATTCTATAATATCGGAGGAGCATCAGGAGTCGGATTGCTTTCAGTGTAAATTATTGCCTCTGTATAAACGTGTAATCTTTGTTCTTCTAATCACATGTTTCTTTCTGTTGTTTCTTGTATTATACTGTAGCAGGAGATTTGCACAATATATATATATATATAGAGATATGTTTGTGTATATACGTATATATAATGTGATACCTATTTGTCGTGTGCGTATTTTTCTGTTCGAGATTTTCGGTTCTAGATTATTACAAACAAGAAAGAGACTATGGGGGAAAGGGGCTTCTTATTCACATAAATAAAGTACTTGATAAGTTCAGAAAGAAAAATATGAAATACAATCCCATCTTTAAAGTTAGGATTACCAGGAAAGAGAAACTTGTGGAAACGAGTGACAATAGGCCTATTACCAAATGTTGATCAAGCCACTCTCTAAATTGTACAATTCATTCAAAGAATTATTTTCCCAGGGCAGTAAAACTTTATTTAGAGAAATTGGGATTTTCCAAGTGCGGCTGGTACTATATGTTGCATGGTAGTGAAACCAAATATTTGTATTAACACTAAAGAATTTTTTAGAGTATTAAAGTAATGTTTCAGTAAAATAAACCTTTGCTCTTAAGCGCAAGGCACTATTGATGTACTGTAAAAAAATCAGTTAGAAAAGCATTGGAGACCATTTGTATATATCTGTATCTCTGCTATCTTCTCGTATTGTCCGCTACCAGTTGCGGCCACTTTGGCATACGGTAAAGTTATTTTCTGTAATAGTTACGAAATCCTCCTTCGCTTGGTAACGCTAAACTCAATTGGAGTTTAGAAAAGGTTTCTGAGGTTAGGTCAAATTTAGTACTAAATTTTGAGAAAGATTGGGACTCGAGCTAATTTTTTAAAAGAATTATCGGGCCGGGGTCGGGCCAAAATCTCCTAAACTTTTCGGGCCCGGGCTGGGCCGGGCCTAGGTACGTTCGGGCTGGATTGGGCTCGGGCCGAAAAATTTGGCCCGTGCAGGTCTCTACCGGAGCTAAGAAAAATTAATATTGCTATCCACTTTAGTCCCTTCACATTTTGATCCTGGCCCCGAACAAAAGTTTCTGCAAGGAAGTCAGTGCAAAAATTAATTTTAGCAACGTTGTAACTTCAGAGCAGCAATATAGGAAGACTCGTCATGATTTAGTGGCCCGCAATCGTATTCTGATTGAGAGATGCTAAATTATGTATAAAGTTTATATATATAGTCCAAAACATAAATTCCCGCAGCGGAAAGTAAGAGGGACAATTTCACTCCTGGAGTTTCAAAATAGATTTGATTATTGGAAATACATGCCCAAACATTTTAGAATTGCTTACTACTCATACAGTATTTAATATATTTGGTGCAGTTAATGAAGTTGCGCAATATGCATCAATAATAATTGTATTACATGAAGAATATTGTTTGCATCAAGCTATGTATATTCGCGACTTATTTTATGTATTGGTCTTTCCTCTCTTCCTTTGCTGGTGCGGAAAAGTTCTGCGAGTGTTTCTGGCTCTAAATATTTATTATGTGTAAAACAGTGAAATTATCAAAATATAAAATTTCGTATATTAATTTTGTTCCCACGTCGCGTCGATGCAGTTTTTAAGAATGCTCAGTGCCTCAAAAACTGTACAGTATTGGCTCTATCAAGTATAAGCGATACTTGTGGACTTGTCATTAAAACAATCTTTCTCTTGTGCCATGCTTACTAAAACCATGGTTGTCAGAACATTACCTATGGACTCGTATTGTTCCTCTAAACACACTTGAATGCTTTGAGTACAGCAAAAAATTCAGTTTGAAAGTAGCAACAATTCTCTGAGGTTGACACTCAATTGTTTTATTATAATACTAGGGTGCAGCGTTTTACCACTTTTTTTTCGGAACGTAATGTAATACCTGGCAAAAGTGGCCCACCCACATGGACATTACAGGTATAGATTTTTTTCCAAATCGGATAATATCTTCTGTGAGAACTATTGCTTCAAAGTTTCAAAATATCACTGAAAATTACAAAAAATACCAAAGTTCTTCATGAATTTTAGTTATGTTAAAGTAAACATTTTTTGGTTAAATACATGTTAGTTGCTTAGAAAACTGACATTCAAGTATAAAAATGCCAGTTATATGCCCCTGCGGTGGGATAGGGGTGCCTACTTTGGGGCCAGAAAAGGGGGCAAATTCAGTACATTTAAGCGGTTGTGCAGGTCCTCGCTCACCTGGTTATATAGGCTGTCCAAGCGTCCCAGAGTCTGCCACGTGGAGGTGGCTGCACCTAGGGCTCCTGCGCCAGTCCTACCCAACCAACCAATCATATATAGGGACGGATGAACTAATGCAATTCGTCACTGTCAGGAAAAATTGTCACAAATTGGGAGTTTGATTGCAATTTAGACACAGCTTGCCTAGAAAGTAAGGTTGATCTGATTATCCCGTTCCTAGCATCACTGCCACATACTCCAGAGGCTGCTTCAGTGATTAACTTCACTATCCGTTCTACTGCCATCGTGTGGCATGGATAGATGGTGGAGGATTATTCTGGCACAGTGTTGTCAGAAAGTGAAAGTTTGTCCATGAGCTATTTGTTTGATACCGTTCTTAGAACTGGTGGTACAGTTATTGAAACATCAGTGCTTTCCCAAAAGATCATTCCAGTGTAATCTTTCGCCTCAAAATTCAGTCTGGGAATGATGTTATATCTAATAGTGTTATGAAGATTCTCTGCTTCGTGTTTTAGAGAACTAAGAATCTTATGTAATGCATTTTGTCGGACACCAAGTAGACCATCAGTCATGAAGGCGAAAAGAACATTCTCTGGGAATGCGAGAAATGCATTCGTCTGAATGGATGAACGGATTACAACCTGGTATTCATTTGGTAAGTATCTAGGCCTATGAATGGTCTCAAATACGTGACGAGGACCATTAGCAATGGAAGACTTGAGATAAGTATCTCAGGTATTTACTGAGTTTTCTGAGCTCTTCTGACTATGATGAGGTAAGTCACATTTTATAAGTGCTCTTCTCTAACGATGCCTGCGTGTGTTTTAGTGTCATCGTTTCGACCATCAAAGTATAGGCTTTTAATGGGATCATCATTTCTAGAACGTACTTTTAAATTTCGAGCAACTTTAAGTTTCGCACGCCTTATTTTGCTCCTGTTCACAATTAAAGCAGAGTTATGTTACTAGATTGTTGAGAGGTTATAATTCCAGCCTTTAAAGCTGCCTGAAGCACAGTTCATGTTCTATGTGCCACAGCCCTTTAGCTTACATTGTATCTCTGAGCAATCATAGCAGTTTCAGTCAAATCTAGCTTCAGTTAGATGTTCTGTCTCTGGGTTTGGTCTCTTCCTCAGAAGACCTTTCCTCTGCTTTCTCTTCAAGGTCTGCTTCATTGTCACTGAAGTCATTTTTGTGATATAATAAACAATATTGACTTTTTAAAAAAAGAAATACAGAATTTTCTGCGAAAATAGTGTTTAGCAAACTATTATCTGTAACGGCCAATTCATATAAGCTGAAGGCAACAGTAACCAAATATGGGTTACATGCGTAGGATCGAAACTGCGTAGCATCGAAACTGCGTACGATCGAAACTGCGTACGACCGAAACTGCGTACGACCGAAACTGCGTACGATCGAAACTGCGTACGATCGAAACTGCGTACGATCGAAACTAAAACCGGCGTAGGATCGAAAACAGATAAGGTCTTATGATCGAACAATAAAAAAACAATTATTTTATAATCACAGAATATTAAGTAATAGTATTTTTTTGAAGTTATATAGGGAAAAATCGGAGTAGGATCAAAACTGTATACGACCGAAACTGCGTAGCGTCGAAACTGCGTAGGATCGAAACTGCGTACGGTCGAAACTGCGTAGCGTCGAAACTGCGTACGATCGAAACTGCGTAGCGTCGAAACTGCGTAGGATCGAAACTGCGTACGATCGAAACTGCGTACGGTCGAAACTGCGTACGATCGAAAGTGCATAGATACGAAACTGAGAAATAAAATAATGACAAATATAATTAAATAATCATACAGGGGTGTACCCAGGAAGTTTTTCTTGGGGGACTATGACTTATTCAGGAGGACCAAAAAAGCTAAGTCTTGTCTCAGCAGGGAGAAAGGAGAATCCTCCCCCCAAAAGCCACTACTTCTGATCAAGTTGGCAAATTCCTTGTTCAGAAGATTGCCGTTAAGTTCAATTGACTTAGCTTAACATTTTCTTAGTTACCTAGTTGCTGTGAATTGTCACTTCTTTTATAGACTTTGCAGGTGGCACAATCGAAGGTTCATGTAATTAGTTCAAGTTTTTGCTAGTTTGGGCTTCGTCCCAAATTTACTAACTTCCAGGGTTGTTTTGTTTAAAACAAAATATTTAAAACAAATGATTAAAACTTTTTTTTAACAATTGATTTTGTTTAAAACAAATTTTGTTTATGTTTTAAACATTTTGTTTTAAACACGTTTATTTTGAAGACTTGTCTTGCATTTTATTTTATGTTCGTAAAAAAAAGAAATCTTCCAGAGCAAGAGAACTGTCCAAAAGTGCTCCCCAATCAGAAGACTATTTTCTTCCCATGTGAATGGTTTGATTTCTCGTGGCTACAGCAGGTCAATGTGGTGATCTACAATTTATTTTGTCTCTTTTCCCCCTTATTTTTAACGTATATTGTATTGTTTAAATGCTTCTCAGTTAACTTGCGAGAAAGTGTCGTAGTCGAAGGTTGGACTACTTATAGAACTGATATTAAAAAATAAATAAAATAATTATCACGGAAACAAACTGTTGTGTTGTATTCATTGCGACGTTGAGGTTCTGAAATTAAAATATCGCAAGCATTCGTTTGTACAGTACATGTTAGTTCTGTCTCCGTACAACATGGAATCGTTTAACATGGATTATGCGTGAAGAAAAGAAGGACATGATTTGATACAAATTTATTAGAGTAACTCAAACTCAATCAGGTAAGTAAACGATCAAACGAGTTTGTCACAAAACGTGTAAGAAAGAAATGGGTGGTTTAGTTCCAAGAACGAAAATCATTATAAAAAATGCAATGCTTGGTAAAAATGGAAACCCAAACAAATGGTAAAAATGTTGATCCGAAAATTGCTTCTGATGAATCTAACGTCAGTGGTGTGGCTGAGATGCAACTGGAAACTTCAGGTAACAACTAATTTTGTATCAACAATATCTTTTTCATTATATTATGAAAATTTTATTTCGTACCTCTTCCCCACCACAGTTCTAAATTTTCTTTGAAACTTTACAACTTGGCATAGCTTGTATGAAGAGACCAGGTGAGAAACGCAAGGTATGGCAGTCGATCACGTAACTAACCAAGTGTGATACTTATTATAACGTTAGTGCTGAACGTCAAGGTCTGGGACAATTTGATCTCAATTTGTTTGTTTGTATGTATGTACCACGCTACAGGGTGCAATATTCAGTCTTTTAACATTAATTTTTGAGGATAGAGACACGAGGCGTCGGAATTTGCTGTATAGATTTTGACTGCGATCCCACGTAAAATTTCAAAATTAGTGGGTCAGATCCCACTTTAAACAAAAAGCCCTGTCTAATATAGCCTTGCTACTGATGCAAGATGTAATCAATCAAACTAAACAAACTAATTTTATATGTTTCGAACAAACTTGGGTTGCAGGATAAATTTGGCTTCAACTCAACATTTAGAGCACAAGGGACCCAAGTTCATTTTCAGAAAGGTTCACTTTTGCTCAGCAAACGTAATATCTTCGTAGCATAGGGTATGAAATAAATGAAACAAAAACCACGGGAAAGCGTGTGGACTAGAGTTTCATAGGACAACCGCTAGACAAGGGCGTTGACGGAATGGGGAGGAGAGCTAATTTTCCCTTCCCCCTCCTTGCTCATACATTTAAGATATTAACATTATACTTGTATTGTGTATGTTGCAGCGTTGGAATGATTAACAAGTCAAGCTCCGAATGTCATAGTCAATGATGCATAATTACGTTACCTAAATGCAGAATGTGTCCAAAAGAATACATCGACGTAAAATGTCATATTTTCACAACCACGAATCCGAGATGAAAGAAAGAAAAACTACCTGAAAAAAAGGAATCTAGAATTTTGTATGATTGCCGCTAGATAGGGGCGTTCGTTTAGAAATCATCCGCCTTCTACCCTGAATTTCAGATTTTCGGGGCAGTAATGCAGATTTAGAAACATTTTGCTTAGCAAAGTCCAACATTTAAAAATTGAAGTCCTTGCACCGAATAAATACGGATTTTGATCATTGGCCGTAAGGAGCTATAGGCCTATATTGCTTTCTTGTATAATTTTTTTACCCAAGGATTTCAAAGGTGGCTCTACTTTCGAGTTTCGGGCCTGCTTAAAATTCAGGAAATTGGACCTAAGCAACTTCCCAGTTTTAATCATCTGTATGTTCTTCGTATTTATTCGGTGTAATTACCTCAGGCTTATTCTGTTGGACTTTGCTTATCAAAAGATTTCTAAAACTGTCTTACCGTCCCCAAAATCTGAAATGCAGGGTGCGGATGAGGGTGGTTGCCCTCCTGTTCCACTGACGCCCTTACTAGCGGCTGTCATATGAAACTATCCCACGCCTTTTCGCATGGTTTTAGTTACATTTGTTTTGGATTCTTGACTGCGAAGTATTATTTTTTGAAATAGAATTCATATGCTGAGGAAAACTGAAGTTTATTGAAAATGGATTTGGATCTATTGTACTCTGAACGCCCCAAATATTACCTTTCGTCAATAAATTTTTGACTCAAAAAACAACCAATTACATAGACTTACAGAAAATATAAAGTTAGCACAATATGAAGTGTGCTTCAAACATTACTTTTCGAAAACGTAGCCCTATTATTATAAAATAATTTTATTAGCACCAGTGTTATGAAGTAGTAATCAAATTTTGCAACAAAAATCTCACCCGCCTCCACGAAACGCTAGCTTAGCCCCTAAAGGCATAACTACAAAACTTTTAGAAGCGGTAACTCGAAATGATTTTCTTTATGGTTAAAATAACCGCACAACAGCATTTCTGGTAAAAATTCTAGCCCTCATGTAACATGACACCATTTGCATTTGAAATTTCGAATACTAAGCACAGATGTTCGCCATGATGCTTGATAGCACCATCTGATGTGTCAGACCACTTCCAAGATTCATCATTCTCCCTCAACCCGTTGTCAACGCACAAGGATGGTGAGGACTTTTGTTTTGCCATGTATATTGATAGATTGTGTGAAACCTCTATAGTTGGTAAATTTTAAAATCTACCTTAAAAGCTTACTATATCCAAGAAAATACTTACTGTATGAGAGTCACTGGCAAGAGGGTGTAATAAAAGGGGTCGTTATATGAAATAAGTTGAAAATTACTAATCTATACGGAAATGTTCTGTACCCAACACTGTGTAGTCTTAAAGAGAATAAAATAAATGAAAAGATCGGTTGAAAGAGCAAAAAGTCTTAATAAATACGTGATTACACGATTTTGAAATATGTTTAAAATAATATTTTAAACTGTTCAAAATGTTTAAAACATGTACTTTTACTTTTTTGTGTGTTTTTTAAAACATCTTTAAAACATTTTAAACACTTTTTTCATGTTTTAAACACGCGTTTTGTTCTTTTTTTAAAAAAAATACTGTATTTTTTCCAACCCTGCTAACTTTTGACCAAGTTGGAAAATTAGAATGCGTTGCTGCCAATATTTACTTAAAAGACTTCCGTTTCTTTCAATTGACATTTGGATTAGCATTTTCTTACTTACCCAGTTGCTGTGATTTTCAATTTCTTTATGAACTTGGCAATTGGCAAAATTGAATGTTTATATAATCAGTTTAGTTTTAAGTAGGTGGGAATTTGTCGCCAGATACAAAATTTCTCATCCTACGGCCTCGCGCCTCATAAACCTACTAACATACCAAAATTCCTAGTTTTTATTCCGATTTCAATTACGGTACCTAAAATATGAGGTTTTGTACATCCAAAAAGTCTATTTAAATTACACAGTTTTTTGTCTCTTTAAAGCTGCTAAAAATGGAAAATATTCACTTTTGGAAATTTTCTATATAGTCCCAGGAGGCTAAAAACTTTGCCAAATTTAATCCTTGTAGTTCTACTGGAAGTGCCTATACTGTAAAAAATCGTTGTATTATTTCAACGACATGCCTATGTGTTAGCACGATTGTGTTAAAATATAACACAAACAAGTGGTTAGAACAACTCACTCTCCGTTTGGAGTTGTGTGTCAAATGCCGCTAGTTGAAATGACACACAGCCTGTGTGTTAACACAAGTGTAGAATCTTCGGTGTTGTTTTCTGCGTGATTGCCATATATGTTGGGTATCTAATTATAAAGGCTTATGAACTGAAGCTACAGGCAAACACAGTAGAAAGAAATACTTAAACAAATCCAAGTATACGCAAAATTTCAAAATACAAACCGCGCGATGTGTTTTCAATTGTTTTACAAAATGTTTCTGAAGAAACCCTAACAGCACAAGATGTGCTAGGCATGTACCATTTTGGTGTTCTAAATTCATCTCCCATATTTGATGCATTTATTGCTTCTTTTTCAAAGCGGTTGTGTACTAGAAGCAACAAACGCATCAACTTTATTAGATGGCAACTGGCGCCGATCATTTGAAAGTGAATATGGAAGAACTACAAAATAAAGTAAATAGACAGTCGTCATTTTGTAATAAAATTAGGTCTACATGGCGAGCAGATTTTATCCCGAACGGTTATCGTCGAATATACGCGGGTTAAAGGAGCACTCTGATTAGCCAAATTCAAAAGACCTTAAGAATTTATTCCTCTACAAGCGACGGTTTACGTGTTATAGGCTGCCAAAAACATGAAAAAAGGAATTTTAAAGGTCCATAGCTCCAAAACTATGGGACCTACCGCAGTCGGGTCAAGACTTAACTTAGGAACTAGTATGTGCCCTATCCAAAAATGCGTATGTCAGAATCCTGAGATGCTTCCACAACAATTTTTATAGAGGGAGTTTAACTACGGGCCTATGATATAAAGTATTCTCCAACTACTTCCATAAAAATTGTTGTGGACATCTTAGGTGAATTGAAATTTGGACATCTTAGGTGAACTTTGGACATCTTAGGTGAAATGAATTCTGTATGGAAATGGAAAACATTTCAGTTTTATTTAAATCTTGGAAAAGAAACATTCTCTGTGTGCAAGAGGTTAATCTATACACATGACGATACATCACTCCAAATGTTTTAAACATATTAACTGGCAGAGTATATAGTTATCCTGGGGGCAAGAAAACAAAGGGATTTTTACTGAAATTAAAAATCGTAGTATGGTGGTACGTACCATACGCATGAACTTACTTTGGAGGAGGGGTCCAAATTCAATGCGAAGATAAAGTATTTTCAGATTTGTCAATTTTCGAAGTTTATGTTTATAATTCCGTACCTATACGTCCGAGCGCAAGTGAACTACGTCAGTCAAACATCGGTCCTTACTGAACAAACTTGGGCACAGATCGTTGCAATTGCGTAATTAGGAGGCGCACCATAAATTCGTATTTAGGTTCTAAACATCGTGTGTGTGGGTTTTATCGGGGTTCTCCCGTTTCCTTCCACTTTTTTCATTCCACCATTTCATTCATTTCTCATCATCGTCTACTTTAGCCTAACCGGCATAACCGTAGGACGTGAAACTAAAAGATTTCATTTCATTTCATTTTCGTATTAAGGTTCTAATCCTTGATTTTTCTCACTTTTATATTTACCATAATCTATTAATTTTTAATTACTAGCTTCGTTTATTCAATATCGACATGATACTTTCAGGATATATTAGTGGTGGGCTAAGGTTTATTTGAAGATAGTTGCATCTGTCTCTTAGCAGTATTTCCAGCCATAGAACTATTTATTTCCAGACTTTTTTTGGTAAAAATTTCCTTTTTTCCCTTCTAAAATTTGCCTCTTATTTCCTTCTCTTCTATTGGCTACATTGGAACGAACATACCAGATTCTGGAAGCCTCATCCTTGACTTACACAACGCACTATAAAAAGTTTCACTTGGATAATTGGGGACACTACAATTCCGGTCTTACAGTATACCATATTACATAATTTTAAGGATAATAGTGACTTTCTAGGAAAAATGATATACTTTTTAAAATTACATGCTTAATTTGAGAGATATCATCATGATACTAGCTGAATATATTATTGGTGGGCCAAAGATTACTTTAAAATTGTTTGCTTCTGAGTGGTAGCAATGTTGCCAGCTACAGAAAATGTTAATTGTAATTGTTTGTAAAAAATTTGGGAAGTTTATCCTTTCCCCCCCTATTATTTCAGTGTCCTTGGCCATATTCAAACCAACGTACAACTGTCTGGAATCATTCTTGGCCTACAAAACGCACCATAGAGGAGCACGATTGAATAATTAGGGAAGACGGTGAACCACCATGTATGCTGATTTTTGCTTCTGACGCGTAAGAAGTGCCAAAATTTGATGTGTATTATGAGAGAGTTTTTTTCTTTCTCTCTTTGTATGGCAGCCAGCGACTTCAGGTTTTTACTGTACCTTGTCAACATACCAGAAAATTCTTTTTAGGTGACTTGAACCCCTGTGGCTTCGGTGTTCCCAGCTAGAAAAAATCATGAAATTCGGCTAGGGATTTTTTTTTTTTAAATTTCACTCCTACATTTTTTCAATAATCCCTCCCGTTAGCAACACTGCAATCTAACTTACACCAAAAAATAGCCATGTCCCTCTTCTAAAATACAAGACGTAAACGATATCAATCGGGATAACAGTGTTTGGGCAATAAATCATTAACTGAAAGTCTACCAAAAACCCCAAAATCGATTTTGTCCCGAAAGGGTTAATGAGATATGCGCGCCAAAGATTTCGGGCTCTAATTTAACGTGAGCCCCTCCCCCAAAAAGTTTCTGGGCTGGTCCAGAGAATGAATGGCCTACATAGTACTGTCTACGGGCTGGATAGGCTACCAAATTTCAGCTTTCGTTCTCCCATAGTTAATGTGATATAGGCGCCGAAAATTTGGGGGCTAACTTCACCAGAGCCTCCCAACTTTCTGGGCTAGTCGAGATAAAGATCGATGGGCTAACAAATTTCATCTTTTGGGCCAATATAGTTAATAAGGTGTGAAAATCAAAGTTTTGGGGCGTTAACTTAACGTGAGCCCTTAACTTTTTGGGCAAGTTGAGATAATGAGTGTACCAGGTACTAAACTTCATGGGCCTTCCAACCCATTATTATTTAGCATTTGGGGCACTCAAGGAACACAGATACAGGGTCTCCAAATGTGAAAATGAAAATGCAATCTTTAAGTTTTATGTCCGACTGTCATCCTGGGTAGACTAAAGGAGACGCAGATGATGAGAATAAATGGAATGGTGAAATGAAAGAGTTGTGGGAAAGGGAAACTCCAAGAAAACCCTCACACACGGTGTTTGTTCACCACAAACCCCACTTTGCGCAAGTTGGTATAGAACCAGGGCCCCGCAGCATGTATGAACCCTCTGCCACTAAGCCACTGCGGCCCGGAAGTCCTCGAGACGAGACACATAGGCGTATACCTAACGTGTAATTTGTTCGTAGCGGGAATTTCTGTTATGGTATAGTTAATTACATACAATGAAAAACCGAAAATGTGATGTGGACAATCGCGAACAAGCAATAAACAATCTGCGTGATTTGTTTTAGATTTCGGAAAATAGGTTCTGCCAGATTTACGCTTATCGACTGTAATCGTTTATTTATTTATTTATTTATTTGGGAGGGAAGCAAAGTATAATACATTTCAGTCATTACACATGCAAAGAGATGTTTTATGGTAATTGTTTTTTGCTGAAATATAACTTCGGTATCTTTTATACGTGTTTAGGAGCTGAGATTATTATCTAATAATTATAAGGAAGATACAAGTTTTTTTTTTTTTTTTTTTTTTTTTTTTTTTTTTTTTTTTTTTACGAAGATACAAGTTTTTCACCTTCGTACAACAATTCATGTTTAATAGGCGTATAGAAGGGGCTCATGCCCAAAACATTGGGACTCCATTTCTGGGGCCCCATGTTGGGGGCCCGGTTCCTGACCACCACTGTGCTGAGGGGAATCGGATCTTTCCAACGTCACCATCTGTATGCAACAACTCCATGCTGAAACGAGAAATAGAGTGGACTCAAGCCCAACATTTCGGAACCACATTTTCTGGAGCTTCGAGGCCAGGGCCCAATTTCTGACATTACCGCTTTCGTTAATCGACCCCGACCTTTCAAACGCTAACACTATAGTACAACACCATGTTAAATAGGCAAATAAAAGAGACCTGAACCCAAACTTTTGGGATCTCATTTCTGGAGTCTCAGGTCCCGGAGCTTTCCAACACCACAATATGTATCCAATAACTCCATGCTTAAAAGAAAAATATAATGAAGCCAAGCTCAAAATTTCGGGACACCATTTTCGGACCTTTGAGACAAGGGCCCAATTTCTGACGTTAACACTGTGCTCAGACGACCCGAACATTTAAAAACTTCACCACCCACCCACATACAATTCCATGTTTAATAGGCGTATAGAAAGAACCCGCGCCCAAAACTTCGGGACCCCATTTTTCTGGAGCCTCATGGCTGGGGCCCGGTTTCTGATATCACCACTGTGCTCGGGAGACCCGGACTTTTCCAATGCCACCATCTGCATCCACTAACTCCATGTCTAACACGGCTTCCCCATTGTAGGAGGATTTTGACGAATTTTCTGCAGGTTCTTTACAACTATTTACAACGTTTCAAACTATTCATAAGAAATGAAATTTCAATACATTAGAAACTATGTTCTTTTAAAATGTTCAAAATGGATGACAGCATTGATTTCCAGTAATAGTTGTAAACTTTCGTAATTTTATTCTCTATTTGAATAGTAGTTTAATTTCGAATCTTTTACGGTTAAAAATATTTTTGTGAAATGTAACGGAATACATTGAAATGCTCGTACCCCCACGGGTACGTGTTCCAATTATAAATCGATTTGAGGTTCAGCGTACAAATGAGAAACTCCCAAAGCGAAGTACAATATTGTAACGTTGTTGACATACATATGAATAACTGGTGATTAGGTCGTTAAGCTGTACATAAAATCATATAAATTTTCATTCATATTACGCAGACAAGTACACACAGAACAGCATATGAATCTTTATCTGACTTTTGTTTCTCTAACTTTCTGATAGCCTTTAGAAATAATATCTTTACAATCGAAATATTCGTTAAACATTATTATTATTATTATCCTTCAATATTCATTATACATCATATTCTCATTACTTTAAATTCTTCATATTACATAACTATTTTACATTATATTCCGTCGAAGCTGTTTCAAAGTTAGTATTACACTTCTGACATAGTCATCATTACAAATCATAATTGATTCTCAATCCATACGCCTGTAACTTGTCCATCCTACCTGCAGTGTGGATCCTACGCAGTTTCGATCCTACGCAGTTTCGACGCTACGCAGTTTCGACCGTACGCAGTTTCGATCGTACGCAGTTTCGACGCTACGCAGTTTCGACCGTACGCAGTTTCGATCCTACGCAGTTTCGACGCTACGCAGTTTCGACCGTACGCAGTTTCGATCCTACGCAGTTTAGGTCGTGTGGAGTCCATGAATATAACCCTAATTTATAGCTGCACAGGTTAAACAAATTAAAGAGAGAGAAAAAAATATTTTTTTTGAGCGCATGATTAAAACTTAAATTATTTCAGGGCAACTGCGTAGGATCGAAACTGCGTACGGTCGAAACTGCGTAGCGTCGAAACTGCGTAGCGTCGAAATTGCGTACGATCGAAACTGCGTAGGATCGAAACAGGTTTTGAGCTGAATTTTTCGATCGTACGCAGTTTCGATGCTACGCAGTTTCGATCCTACGCCGCATTCCCACCAAATATAGCGCTTGAGAAATGGCGCCCAATTTGAAGCGTTCCGGCTCGTTCCTGATAGTGACGCTGAGTTACGCAGGTCGGGACAGGAGAAGGGCGTTGCAGTATTGTGAGGTGGAGGGGTGGGAGTGTCATGGTGAAAAGTAACAATGCTCTGCTACCACTATGAACCACCAGTAGAAGGAAAAGGCAAGGACGAAAATAGCTGTAGAAACGCTTAATTGTACTGAATTTGCCCCCTTTGCCGGCCCCAAAGTAGGCACCCCTATCCCACCGCAGGGGCATATAACTGGCATTTTGAAACTTGAATGTCAGTTTTCATAGCATCTGGCATGTATAAATCCAAAAATATGTTTACTTTAACGTAAC
This sequence comes from Thermobia domestica, assembly GCF_964235325.1. Classification (NCBI taxonomy): domain Eukaryota; kingdom Metazoa; phylum Arthropoda; class Insecta; order Zygentoma; family Lepismatidae; genus Thermobia; species Thermobia domestica. The sequence continues at coordinate 212,533,889 of NC_137462.1, read as the reverse complement.
TAATCATAATGAACAATTTTGGTATTTTTTGTAATTTTCAGTGGAATTTTGAAACTTTGAGGCAATAGTTCTCACAGAAGATATTATCTGATTTGAAAAAAAATCTATACTTGTAATGTCCATGTGGGTGGGCCACTTTTGGCAGGTATTACATTTCGTTCCGAAAAAAAAGTGGCAAAACGACCCACCCTATTATAATACCCTTGTACTCACATCAGAAATATATAGTAACTGAAAGTAAGAATTTGTTTTGGGTCTTACTTTTTGCTATAAGCAAAGCTTTACGTAGTATATTTGACATTTATATCAAGTCAAACTTATATGTATTTCATTAAAAGGTTTATCTCATGCGTTATTGATAGTTTGTGAGATTCGGTGTCGTGAACATCATCCTAGTGTTCTCTGGAACCATGAAAATTGTTTACACTGGTAGCATGACATTGTAGTGCACTAGTTAAGTGTTTGTGTGAATAACAATGGGGAAATTCTATTAGAGTAAGGACCGTATTAAATGTGTTATTTATGCTAAAAGCCGTAAGAGGATTGTGCACAGAAGGAGTTCTAGACAAAAAAAATTATCTTGCGGTAAAATATATGGATTGCGTACAGCGTGTCAGCCCAAACGTACTATTAGGGGAGGATGATTATTTGTGTCCTGTACACAAGGCGATTTGAAAGCCAGTATGAAAAATTTTGAGAGGTGAATCCTTCACTGCAGTCTAGGTTTCACCGATAACGGCCGTTTTAATGGGGACACATTCATGTTTAGCATGTTAACTGTCTGGTTAATGGTTTCAAAATCTACATTCAGAGGAACAAATTCTTTATCTTGCTGGTGCATAATTTTATATTTACATCTCTTTCGTGGTCACCAATATCTCACACACATTCACGTTGTTCACGGTAAATATTCAAAGCACCCTTTACACAAATAATCATCCTCTCCTAATACTACGTTTTGGCAGACGCGCTGTACACAATACATATATTTTACCACAAAATTAAATGTTTGTCAAGAATTCTTTCTGTACACAATTATCTTATGCCTTTTAGAATCATCAACACATTTAATACGGTCCTTACTGTAATAGGACTTCCTCATTGTTATTCACACAAACACTGTAACTCGTGCACTACAATGTCATGCTACCAGTAAAAACAATTTTCATGGTTCCAGAGAACACTAGGACGATGTTCACGACACCAAACCTCGTAATAAACTGTTTCGTGGTTTCAGCAGAACTTCTTGAACAAGTTCGAACTTGATGCGTGGAGTTATGAGAGGTTTTGCAATAATAAAGAATATTTTTCTTCTTTTTATTATTATTATTATGATTATTACAACTTACACAGACGTAGTTTTTATTCGACATTTTGGTTTTACTAATGATGACAAACATCGAGTGAAATTCACACTTAATGTTGCAAACTATCAATAATGCACAAGATAAACCTTTTAATGAAATCCATGTAAGTTTTCGAAAACTGTGGTGATGTGGGGAAAATTAAGCTTTATGTGATGTTTGCAGTCATTAATGAATACCAAATATCAAATAAAATCCACGTAGTGTCATTTGGAAAGAAATAAAAGTTCTACCAAGTTGGCAACACTGCCAACCGAATTGCAACGCACGTAAAAATTTTCATATTGATACAAATCAACTTTCTGAACTTCATCATAACTTTAGCACATAGCTCTGATTTAACACGAAATATATATTTTATTTTCCATTGTCGCGAGCCGATTTTTGGTCCCGAGTTGGAAACCCTGCAACTCGAAAACGAAGCGGAATTCGACTCATGTGTATAGGAACTTTTTTACTAGATTTGATGTCAGGATTCATCTCTCAAAATTTTCATACTCCCTTTCAAATCGCCTTGTGTATAGGACCTAAATGCCCATAGGAAATATTTACATTGCAAGTACAAAAATCGAAATTTCAATAATTAATTGCGAATGTTAGGGGCTTCAGCCGCATGAACGGTTAACGGATGTTAAATACTTAGGTACGTTTCCAATACATGTAAAAAATTCAGATTTTTAAAAGCTGGGGTTTTTGAGAAAATGGCGTCCAAACATGGCGTCTTAATGAAATTTTCAGCTTTTCATCATGCTATAACGTGGGATGTAATAATCAGAAACGTAAGTCCTTTACATTTTCAAGAGACCTTATGGAGTAGATTTCGATGCTACAAGCAGATGGTTGATATTGCTCGTGAGGACAGAAAAAAAATGTTTGAAGTTAGCAAAAATTTCATCAAAGTTGGCAATATTGCGAGTGAATTGCGCGATTCCTATTGGACCAATAGACGAATTTTTACCCTCCAACGAAACATACAACTTTATACTCTTCCTGCTATTGAGATTATGTTACTAAGTACATTAGTTTCTCTACAACAAAACTTTTAATTTGACATGTTTTTCAGTTTTTCGAGCAATCCGAGAGGAGGGCAGCCATTTTGGAAGGCTGTCTATCAAAGGAAAAATTTTTTTCAGCAAAAAGAAAAAATATGGGTCTAATAATATTGCATGTAGATCCCATATTCAAAAAATAAATGAAATCTGAGACTATGATGGGGACTAATTGTGGTTTGCCTAGACGATTTGAAATGGAATTGGTCTATAGACTTTTATTTGATACCCAACTTTATCACGTGTGGTAACGTTCTTATGTTCGGTTTCTGAATTTTTGGGTAGTCTCTATTATCTCTGTTGAGACACAAATTTGGTTTGATTTAAAGATATGCCATAAGTTAACGATTAGTAATGGTTTTATAGCCTTACGCCACTAAGTCCATCATCTTTTTAATCACAGATAAGAGATGAATAAACGGTATTGGAGAAATGTAGATAAAAGGTATTTATGCATTTAGTTGAATTTAGCTGTCATGTTTTTTTTTTTTTTTTGTCCTTATGCAATACCAAGGTTCTGAAGAACAGAACCTTCTGTTAACATGGGTTCCAAGCAGGACCGGGGCTTGAATTTGAGGTAGTTGACGGGTACATAGAGCGTCAAGCAGGATCATCCGTCACTATAGATCGTTTCTCACCACACTAGCTGGCCCCCAAATTTACGTTTCGACTTTTAAGCATTACTCTTCTTAAGATTGTTCAGAATTTGTACTGTATTGAAGTAAATGTAATTTTTTCCTCCACCTCATTCAGCCGAATAAAATTATACTTCTTATTTATGTACAGTTGGAAGAAACCGTCAAGAGAACAGTTTGAATAACACATTATTCTATTATGAATGACAATGGAACTTATATTTGCAATATAGACTATTAAATTAACGTGTTCCTGTATATATATAATTGCAAAACCTCAGTTGCTTTCGAGAAATGCCTCCATAGGATGCAAATTCCATTTAATTTCACGTTTACCTACAGGTCTAAAATAACAACTACACACACAAGAACTATCTGATACACTAATATAACGTTATTCAATTAAATAGTTATAATTTGCGCCAGCTTATTTACGTATCTACGATGTAGCATTATACAAAATACATATAGGCTGTAGTTCTCATACTATTCAGAGATGACAATTTGACAATTCTTAATTTAATTTTCATGAATTGACGTTTCTGTAATGAATTTTTAAATGATGTTATCAATCCAGATAGTAAATGTAACAAACAATTTGAAAATAGATTCCCAGCTAAAATGAGAGAACGGTATAGAGAAGATGATTAAAAAAAAAATAAAATAAAATAAACACATTGAAAAACTAAACACACACACACAACAAAAGAGAGAGAAGAATAAATGAAATGAAAGAAATATGCCATTGACGTCACAAAACTTACGAACTATTATAAAAATAAACGTGACTAACAAGGAACATAACATTTCTTCATTATGTGAACTCCATAGTGACTAATTGGATATTGTTCTCTCTTTATACAAGGCAAATCGAAATGATGGACCAAATTTCAGAAATTTATTCTGTAAAATTTAATAAACGTACGTCATTCTGAAGCATGTGCTAAGAAAGGTATACTGTCAAAGTTTTATTCCAACACATCACAAGTGTTATACGTGAGCGTCTAGCGTAACACGGCACTCATCAAGGAGTTAGTCCATCTGCTGCCAAACCTTTTGTGGCATGTTGTGGCCAATATCAAGGGAGTCGATTTTCGTTTACTGATGCAGCCCGAATCTCTGAAAAGTTCATATTATTCCGTAGACGGGTCTCTCCGATATTTGGTACGGAAATGTCGTTGCACACTAATAACAGATTTGTTTACATGACAATCAAGCACTCAAAAAGATATCTATTCTCCAGCCAACGCCATTTTTGTTAACTGATCGCTACTGACTCTTAGCGGTAGAAAGTGGAAACACAGCTTAAAGCTAACCTTTCGAAGCGCGAGTCATACAATACCAAATCTTTATTAGATTTCACAGAATATATTTCTGAAATCATTTTGAGTTTCTCTGTGCATAAATAAAACTTACGTTTAGTATCTACGAGACTCAGATTCTAAATTAATATGTAGATTCACATGCCATTTAGTCTCACTACTGAAAACAGGGCTCAAATCCAAGAAATCAATTTGCTCATCCATTACTACATTAATAAAATCGTTACGACTGAAGATAACTTTATACAAATGGTTAGGCGATCTTCTAAATAGGCCTCGGAAGTGATTTTAAAAATGAATGAAGTAACTTTGTTCAAATTGCAATTATCTCTAGTGTTTTTGTTACCTCATCCGTACTCTTGTATATCATCCGAAATCTTGAGAAAACATGTTCATTAATAAACTGAAGTTTTATTAGTTGTTTAAATTATACGTATTTGAAATGGACAAGATCTCAGAATCTTTCGTTTGTTTATTTTTTTTTAAAAAAAGGTCTGAAATAACTCAATGAATAGTCATCACTAGTAAGTCATACTCAGTTAGTCTTAATATTCAACTACAGAGCCTAGGAAGATCTTTAGCTAGGAGTTCACATACACATGTCAGCGATCAATATTTCCCAAAAATGAAATATTTGAGAGCACTCAAAACAGTTGTATGTAGAATTTGGAGTACAGACAAGCAAATTTCTGCAAATAGTATCCATCAACTAACCGGAAAGAGAGCTACGAGCTGTAATTAATCAAAATTATATGGATCCATATAAAATTTTACTGATATCTCGCAGTCGCATAAATTGGAAATTTTCTTTGCTTGGTGAAATCTTAAAGGATTCACCAAGGCGAAATCTTTAAAATGTGGAATGTGGACATACACTTTAACCTGAGATTCAAACCACAATCTCCCACCGGGAATCAAACCATGGTTTCAGCGACAAAAGTGCGTACGCTAACAATATAACCGCGAGGGAGTACATGTAAAACTTCTGAAATACACTAAGTGAATTTATATATAATGTGATCAGTGGAGTACGTAAAGGGCCTTTCCAAATTTTACAACCCCTGAATAAGATATTATGAAAATATTTAAAAATGCATTCGAATATAACGATATGAATTTGGAAATCCCTTTTGATGAAATTCTGCATACGCTATTGATAAGACTGATGAAGAGAGAATGGTAGTCCCGAATTGCTATAAAACATTAGACTGTAAAATATATAATTTAATAGTCCTATATATTATCTTAACTACGTTACGCAAGTTGTCTTCAGGGATTGCAACAAGTCTTTTAATTTCATTATGTAATCTATTACCAAAATACGATAAGAAATATATTTTGTTTGTTTGTTTGTTTAACGCCTCATTGCTATATGCTTTAGACCAGGGTTTCTCAACCTGGGGGTTGCGATCCCTACGGGGGTCGCGAAGGTACACGGAAGAGATAAATAGAATCTAAAACCGGAAAATATTTTTAAATATTATTTTGAATTTTGTTCTAACATACATATTTTTATTTTTACACATGCTGTTAAGAACAATAAATAATAGGTCTACTAAACATTTTCAACAGGTGCAGAGTTGTTTAAAAATCAATTTAAGTGAAAGAAGTACGATGTGAAACTAATTAGAACGGCATGTTGAAAGACTAGAAAAATACTACATATTGAAATACAATTACAATTGAAATTTAATGAAATACGTATGTGTGTGAGGGAATAGTCTTTTTTTTCAGCAAGCTGGCCACAATGAAAGTGGATTTTTGGTGGGGAATTTTATTTGTTTACTAAATTATAAATGTAAACAACTTGCTTTTCATAGTTTTTGGTGATACTGAACATATGCACAACAATGTACTAAATTTACAACTATGTGGGGTAACTCAACGTGACGGCCTCTCGAAAATTAAAATACTCAATAACTTTTTAAACAACTGTCCATGTTTTATTAAACCAAAATTAAAAATCATTTTATTCTTTTACCATATGACCCAAGTTTTAAAATCTTCAAACGGCCTCCATTTGAAATGGTAAGATAGATTCTACTATTATAGAAATGGATGGATACGTGAGATCACCGCAATAGGTATATCAAAAATCCCACACAAGTTTATTACAAACCAGAAATTATAAGGGGTCGCTGGCAAAATGTGATAAAATGGGGGTCGTGATAGGAATTAGGTTGAGAACCACTGCTTTAGACTAAAGGAGATGGGTGGTTAATAATAATGATTATTATTAATGATACGATAGGAATGATAGGAATGATTATTATAGGTGATAGGAATGATTATTAATAATAATTGGTGAATAATAATGTGAGAGAAAACGGAGAAAAACTGTTGTGCACAAGTTCGCGTGTCCTGTAATCGAACTAGTGGTTCTTCGCACCAGTGGTGAGCGTTAAGCTACTAATCTGTTTTGTATTTTTTACACAATAACAAATATCACATTATGTCGAATTTCGCATGCGATGCCTAATATTCTATCAGCTTTAATTAATCTAAAACAACCATCTTGAACTTTGGATTTAATATTTTCTTTAGGGACAGTGGTTATTATAAGAAAGAAAAGTCATTCTAATCATACAGCTTTTTCCTAACAAGTGAAAAGATCCATTATCTAGCAAATGTTGGGTTGATGATTAACGTTTTCAGCTTTCTTTGTGAAATTATCCAAATCAGAAAATACTAACTGACCCACTTAGGCTCCAAACATAATGCATACGAAAGATAATATTTTCTTTCTTACAAAGCACCCAGAAAGCTAAGAAAACATCATACAATGAAGGATGAAACGTATGTGAGTGATTACAAACTGCCGTTTTTACGGAAATCTTAATATTAAGGGTTGGTTGTTCTCCTTTCAGAGAACGGTGTTTCTCATAAGTCAACTGAGATACAGAAGTTGTTAAAGGTTCGGTTAATTTCTGTCTGGTATTGATGATGTCAGAAGATTTTCTTCGTTGGTAAGTGGGAATTTCAATATGCGGAACGTGGAAAATGTTACAAAAATACTGGTAATCCGCAGTGAACACGATTGGAGATATCGGGGCTAGGGGTATTTCTTAGCTCAGCTTTGGCGAAAACTCCTTTCAGCCCTCCGCCTGAAATGATTGCTGGTGTCCTAGTTAAATTTTTACATAGGAATAAGATTATGAAATCTTGTGGAAACCGAACCCTTAACACAACTTGTTCCTTTACTTATCACATTACACTAAATTAATAAAACAACAATTTACTTCACATGAAAAACGAAACACAAGCACAGAAACAAACAGAACTGTATGTACCGTGAATACTTGCCCTCTTGTGATCAGTGTTGCTAATCAAAAGCAGAAACATGGTATAGTTACGCGAGAGTATTTGCAATGAAGAGTAATAGTTCATCCTTAATTCCGATTACAGTATGACGAAAAACCATTTTTATGCCATCATTTAAGTAAGGAAAGTTCTTCAGAAAAGCGTTGAACTTACGGAGCGTACGAAGTGGGTAGAAGCAGATCTTAAGGCTAAAAAAAAAAAAAAAAAAAAAAAAAAAAAAAAGCCATGGAAACCATTAAGAAATATTGCAGGAGATCGTAGAGTAAATGGAATTTAAGCAATGAAATAATAATGAAAGATGATGAAGATGAAGAAGAAATAGATATAATCATGTACTACAAGAAGACGTTTAACTATAAGGAAGGTTAAACTAGGAAACACGTAAGAATAAGTTGCATAGTAAATGAAGTTCGTGAAAAGATGGAAAAGATTCTAACGCAGCCGTAAGCTAAATGTCAACGAGCAGATAAAATCCTCGAAAGATAAAGAAATGTCATGATAATACTGATCTACAAACTAGCACAAATATGATGTACGGAATTACAGTTCATTAAGTCTTCTCCTCCTTGCCAGCCAAATCAACAGGATAAATTTAGAAGTAGATATACCATAATGAATTTCAATCAGATAGTGAAAGAGAGTTGTCAGAGATGTCAGAATGTGAGTTACTCTAATGTTAAGTCCGCGAAAAACTTACGATTCAATGAAGCCTTGGCGCTTACCGATGCTCTTAAAACGAGTGCGGCCGGTGAAACCTACATTAGAGTCACAGTTAATATCGACAAACTAGCCAATGCAATTGTAATTGAGAAATTACGAACAATGGCGGATCCAAAAATAATTTGATAGGGGCTTCACTCAGAAAGGCTTGGCTTCTTTTTAACAGAAATCACTAGACTTTTGGGGGGAAGAGGGTCTTGAAGCTTATACACATAGGAATGACTAACATTATTGTTTTTCTTAAAAAACAGAAATCATGCAATTTGGGTGAGTTTAAGCCTGAAATCGCCAAATCCCGTAAATATTCCACTGATTACCTTTGGGACGATATTCTTGGATATAAAGAGCAACTAAGGCAAGTCAGTTCACGGGGATTTTTTTTCTGTTCCTGAGTTGGCGTTTCTGTGAGGCATATGTTGTTCCTGTTCCGGTACCAAAAAATACATATTTTTCTTTACAAATATCGATAATTCATACTAGGTATTGATACCGATACCATCATTCTAATATCAAAATTTGCAGAGTGTATGCAGTTTTGTGTAGGAAGTGAAATGAATAAACACTAAAGGGAAAATATTGCACAGAAACATTATGTTCGTATGTTGAACATACATTTTTGTATATTGTGCAAGGTATCTTCGCACCAAAGTTTATATTTCAATAACTATGGTCATACTGAATGTTTACTTGCACGAACGTTTTACTTATATATCTAGCTATTATATGTTTAACATACAGTGTTTCTAAATCATTACGTTTGTAAGTAACCGCGTCTTACGGTATATATAGAAATGTGTGACCCCATCCCACTTTAAGCAGTAGATTGCATAAAGCCTTTCTGATGAAAAGGATACTGAACTTGAATCAATCAAATAATATTAGTAATGATCTTATTCTTTGAATGAAGAACAGACACTAATGAAGAATGGGTACTTTTGCCAATATAGGTCTATTAAAATTTTTATTCACTAAAAAAATAAAAGGAGCAGGAAATAAAGAAACAAACGAAAAGTACCACTCCTAGAATATCTTTGTTGGTTGCTAAGAAGAATGATTTAAAAAAAAAGAGTATTATGTATCTCAACGCGACTACTAATGCTACAGAACTTAATTCAACCACTTAAGAAAAAGAAAGGATGATTAACTTCTATCTACGAAAAAGAGAGAAAATAAAGAAATCAGGTACGCCTTTAAAGTCGAGGATCGTGGGAAAATGAATAAGCTGAAAGTTCGATTGAAGTCTTCTGTTGATACTTATATTTAAATTAGGTCTACCGTATCTTAAAATTAAAAAAAAAAAAAATATATGTGTGTGTGTGTGTGTAGGAGGGGAATTTGAACTCATAATTTTCTGGCGAAAATAGTCTTCGTATATTCTTCTTGACATCTAACTTTCTTTAGAAAATGTCTTAGATATGATAGCATCATAGTAATCTGTACATGTTATATGTTTGAAGAGATTTTGATTTAGATATCAAACGTACAGTGTTAACGTTCAAGTTATTTCTCTCGTCTGTAGACGTAACTTAGCACATGTAATGACTACGGGCTTACTGAAAAACTGAAGAAACAGCTATTTATATCAAGCAAAGAATAATATTTCCTATTGTTCAATAATATTCACTAACTCTGGCCTATGGAACTCGGAGATTCAATGACGCACTCACAAAAGTTCCCCATTGATCTCTTTCCTAGCCAACAGGATCCAGTTTCTACTTTGTATTCCTATTTCTGCGAGATCCATTTTAATATTATCCTCCCACCTGAATTTAGGTCTTCCTAATGGGCGTTTCCCGATTGAACTTCCCGTTAAAACTTTGAAAGCGATCCTACTTTCTTTCATTCTGCCTACATGACCTGCCCATCTCAGTCTCCTACACTTGATGACCGTAATAATGTTTGGTAGACGGTATAAACTATGCAGTTCCTTGTTATGAAGTTTCCGGCATTGCGCATTCGCATTCCTCTTGGGTCCGAATATTCGTCTCAGGATCTTCTTCTCAAATACTTTGAGTCTACGTTCTTCCCTCTGAGTAAGGGACCATGTTTCGCAACTATACAACACAGCAGGCATGTTTATCTATATTATAAAATTTAAAGTGACTATGTTTGTGACTCTTAATCTCTTGAACCGCCTGACCGATCTCGATCAAATTTTCAATGTAGATGTGGTTCGGGACTGGCATGATTTTTATCATTTCACTTTGACGGAGCAACGTAGGGGAGGGGGTGAAGGGGAGAAAATATCAATAAATATAAAAATAAAAGTGACCATGTTCATGAATTAATAATTTTGAATTACCCGATCGATCTCAATCAAATTTTCAACATATATGAAGTTCAAACCTCAGAAGTTTCTATCATTTCATTTTGACAATAGGGGACTGGGACGGGAGGAGGGGAAATATATGAAAATGAATAAAACTTAATAACTCTTGAACCACCCGACGAATCTCGATCAAACTTTCAACATAGATAAGGTTCGGTCCTGAAATGTTTTCTTCACTTCATTTTTATAGTACAACGAAGCGGAGGGGGAGAGGTGAGATATATGTCAAAAAAAAGTACAAACAAAAGTGACTGTCTTTGTGATTTCATCACGCTTAAACTACGCGCCAGATCTTAAAAAAAAGAAAGAATCAACATAGATGAGATTCGGACTTGAGGTGGTATTATTGATCATATCACTTTAACGGTAGAGCGTAGGGTTTGGGGGAGGGGAGGGAAGAGATCTATAAAAATAAATAAAACTTAATAACTCTTGAACCACTCGACCGATCTCGATCAAACTTTAAACATGGATAAGGTTCGGGCCTGGAATGTTTTCTTCATTTCACATTTACGGTGCAGCCTAGGGTGGGAGAGGGGAGATATACGCAAAAAAGAAAAAATAATAAAAGTGACTGTTTTTGTGACTTCATCACGCTTTAACCACAGGACCGATCTTAATCAGACTTTCAATATGGATGAAGTTCGGGCCTGAGGTGGTTTTTATCATATCACTTTGACGGTAGAACTTCGGGAGGGTGAGGGGAGGAGACAGATATATAAAAATAAATAAAACTTAATAACTCTTCAACCACCCAACCGATCTCGATCAAATTTTCAACATAGATGCCGTTCAGGTTTGGGTTAATTTTTATCATTTAACTTTCATGGTGCAACGTAGAGGAGGGGACGGAGATATATATTTAAAAGAAAGTGAAAGTGACTGTCTATGTGACTTCACTCTTGAACCACCTGACTGATCTCGATCAAATTTTCAACAATTCTTCAGTGACGTTGAATCAGACACTGAAATAGATTTACAGTGAAAACTTCATTACATGATTCCCAATTTGGTTCCAATTGCCACATTTTGTTCAGCTTTACCTGTGAGTACTGCTTCACGTGAAAGGGGCTTCAGCAGTCTCAACAGAGTTAAGACTGCCTACAGGAATTCACTGAAGACTGACGTATACTAGATGATTTGCCGACAATTTCCATCAATAGCCTTGATCAGAAAACTGCAATCGACAGCTGGTACTTCAGTGTAGAGGGAGAGCATTACACAAACATGAAGTCTTAAGGTAAAATATTTTTTAACATGTGTATGAATTGTTCAATTCAAAATTGATTGTCCTGAATCTAATTGTCTAGTTTTGAAATTTCATGCCCCGATGTAATCTCCTTTTTTTTTTTTTTTTTTGTCAAACCAAAGGCCGGAAGGAGGGGGTAAGCATCTCTCATAATTTGTACATGAGAGATACTGGCGACCATCATTTTTGGATTGGCGAGTGCGTCTGACTGAAATTTTTCGCCCTGTCTTAATTAATGTAATTATCTTTTTTGGTATTCCAAATTCTGTATTTAATATTTCCTTCCTAACTCAGTCGTAGGCCTTTCTAATATCAATAAATAATTGATGTCCGGGATACTGTATTCACATCTCTTTTCGAGTATTTGTATCTGGTGCTAGTATCTGGTAAATAGTTGATCAATTTCACCTAAATCCGTACTGATAATCTCCAATGATTTCATCTACGTATAGGGCCAATCTTGCTAATAGACTGTTTTTAAAGGATTTTGTAGGATGTTGATAGAAGAGAAATTCCTCAATAATTTTTAGATTCAGTTTTGTCGCCTTACTTGTGTATTGGAACAACGATTAACCTTTCCACTCTTGTTGCAATTTCTCTTTGTTCCAGATAAGGAGAATGAGTTTGTGTATCTTGGTCCACATTTTTTTTCCCTTTTACTAAAACTAACTCAACTGGAATTTCGTCTATGCCCCAGAGATTTGTGTTTCTGTAATTTTCTTTTCGCGATTTCTACTTTTGCTCAGATAGGCTTTGGAATACACGGTTCTGCTGTATGCATTTTCCTTCTTGTAGGAACATTGATTTCTGGTTGCATGTTAAGGAAATCGTCGAAGAAATCTTTTCATCTATTCAAGATGCTATCTATATCAGTGAAAATTATACCGGCGACTTCTTTAATATATAAGCGTGAGGTTGATAGCCTTTCTTAAATTGGCTGTATCATTTCACTTGATAATGTCGGAAGGGAGAAGAAATAGAAATGTAAATTGGTTACATTGAACTCTGTACACAATAAGCAAACATATAACAATTACCTGCTGTTTCTTGTGTTTCTTGAGGTTGAAGAAAAATAAAATTTTGTCTATAGTCTGAAAAATGGGTGATTTTAATCATTTTAGCAATAATTAAACATGGAAGAAAAATGGTCTTGTAACGGATGTACCCGGCAAAAGGACATGTAATCTGATGACCCTAGTAGAAATGCTAGTGGTCCCTCCACACGCAATTCGAAACAAACAGCAAGTAGTACAATTCATCGTCATCTTAAATATTCTGTCATCGCCTGCTAAGACTCTTCCCTCAAAGTGAGAGCCTCCATTTATTACACTTGACTGCCAATGTCCCCCCTTCACACATAACACATATTTTGTAATCTTATTCTTATTATCCTATTTTACCTCGTATCATATTTTTATTTTTGTCTTTAATTTGACTTTTTCTTGAAAAAATTAGGAACACTATATGTTGTACGAGTTCGATCGGGATCAAATTTGTCATTGTATTAGACCTTGACCTGTTATAATGAAGTGTGATGAAATATTATGGTGAACAGGTTTTTAGCATCCAAGATATGGATAGTCAAACTTTGAGTTATATTTTTAAAAAAAAAAAAAAAGTCAGACACCGAACTCACCCAATCCAGTTCAAACTTGACATCATCGTACACTCTGGCCTCCTATATGAGCGTGTCATACAAGGGATAGTTAAAGATTTCATATTTTATATCTTTTAATGTTCTGTCCATAAATTGTAATATAAATCAGGTTCAGGTAGGAGCGTACGCAAGGAGGGAGGGTTTTGGGGTCTGGACTGTCAAAATTGCCTACTTTTTTCTACATTTCGTCTAATTTGAGGAAGAGTTTTATATATTTTATGCATAAATTAACATCTTGATATGGAATCTTCCAAAAATTTGTAACTTTCCATTTGGAAAAGATTCGCATCCTATTGATTTCTTACAAATATTTTTGAGTACAGATGTGGTCGAAGAACTTCCTAATATTGAGTTACATATGCTGCTCCTATAAACAATACTGAATTTGATCTGAGCGTGGAAGAGATGCATTGCTTTTTAGGAATATTATTCCTAAGCAGTCATGTGCCATTGAAACGTAGAAGACTCCATTGAGAAACAAATGAGAACGTTCGAAATGTATTGGTGTACAAATCGTTCAATTTGAAAAAATCTCGTTATATTCATACCTGTGATAATGCAGAGGTTGATGCTAGTGATCGAATGGCGAAAATTCATCCACTTCTAAATTTATTGAATGATTTGTTTCCATAAAACGCACCAGAAGAGAAAAACACATCTATTGACGAATCAATGATACTGTGTTTTGGAAAACATGGATGCAAGCAATTTATCCGCGGTAAGCCAGTAAAGTTTCGCTTCAAAGTGTGGGTTGCAGCTCAACGAAATGTATATTGTCTACAAGGAGATTTGTATCAAGGCCGGTGTGGAGGTGAAGAAAGACCAACTAACATGTCACTGGAAAAATTTTTGGTTTTGAAGTTTGTGGGTATCCTCAAATGCGAATTTCCTGGAGTCAGGTTCAATTTCTTTTTCGATAACTTTTTCACCAGTGGTAAATTATTGGATAGTCTTCACATCGTGGCATAAATGGAACTGGGATTGTTAAGGTCAAACGTACAGAACAGTGTCCAATTCCTACAGAAAAAGAAATGAAGAAGCGTAAAAGATGTGAATTTGAATCCATGGTTGACAAATATGCCAGGTTTATTGTTACTTGGAAAGATGATAATGTAATAAGCATTATGTGAAATCATACTGGCGTGAAACTTTACACGGAGTACATACTCTTTGCAAGATAAGCAAAGAATCACAGTGTAACAACCCCATGCCTTTCACGAGTATAACCGCAACATGGGGTAGACTTGATGGAGCAGAACATACCAAACCTTCGTAAAGCAATTAGAGGGAAAAGTAATGGTACGTGCCTATTCTGTTCTGGCTATTCGATGTTACGTACGTGGATACTCAGCCAAACTCACGGGTAAAATCTGGATGTGCTGGGCTGCAGGCGGGCGTGCAGTAAGGCTCTTTTGCAGAGACATGGATGAGCGCCAAAATCTGTAGGTTCATCAAGAGGTCGTGATCAAGATGGAAACCCAACTCGACTTCACCACATGGGACATCTGATCATTATATGTCAAAAGCACCGCCGTGGCAAAATTTGTATCAGCGTGAAGTTCCATTGCATGATGGATGCTTCGACAGTTATGACAAATAGTAAAAGAAGTGAGAAGACTAATGAGTTAAAATGAAAGCATTTATATTATTGTGTTTTATAGCATTCATATCACTATGTTAACGAATATTGTTTTTTGGGTTAGTAGATAATATAAATTTTACTTTGTAACATCCATATTTTAGTATCAAATATAAAAATTCTTATGAATAATGCTAAGCTTATATATATTAACAGAATGACCTCATATTTACATGTACTAATTTATTTAGAAATTTAAATTGTTTTATGCAGCTAGTGCCCAGCGGGTCGTTAACGACCCATACGATTTCCCGCCCCTCAAATTTTGAAAATCGGAGAAACAATAAATTTCGTGTTTATTAACACGTTCGCTGTGGCAGTGTAAAACTGAGTTTGGATCTTAGTGCTATACGAGTCACCGTGAGTCTCGTTGAAGGTTTGTCCGTCGATGATAGCAATGTTAAAAGTCTGTACAAACGAAAGCATCACAAACACACAGAGGTAATACAATGTATAGAACAGCACCGCACAGAAATGAAGTATCGCAGGAGCCACCGGCGACCCGTAACGCAGCGAACGTGTTAATGTTAAATGAAAATATTTTTGACAGTTTATTGAAAATTCGCGTCAAAAGGTACTGGACATAAACGGGTTAATAGTAATAGTTTGTTAAGTCCTGAAGAGCAAAAAATTATATGTACTCGTATTTTAAAAAAATAAACATAAAGAAGGA
This sequence comes from Thermobia domestica, assembly GCF_964235325.1. Taxonomy (NCBI): domain Eukaryota; kingdom Metazoa; phylum Arthropoda; class Insecta; order Zygentoma; family Lepismatidae; genus Thermobia; species Thermobia domestica. The sequence continues at coordinate 212,517,931 of NC_137462.1, read as the reverse complement.
GAATTCGAAAATATTTAAATAGTGTTGATTCTTAGGACAATTTTATAACATCAACTATAATATTGTCGAGATAAACATAGCTCTTTGTTAGTTCTTCTTTATTTTTAATTGCGATGTTTTCGTGAATAAGGTCTAGGTTTGGTAACCTCTGTCTCACGGAAACAAGCCAGCAATTAATATTCGATAGGTTAGTTTCAAACTCTATTAGATATGGAAAGAGAGTAGAGTATGATATGCAAATGTACGATAAAATTATTTTTCCACGTATATGTTGCAGTTGCTACGCGTACTATTCCCTAAATACAATGAAATTAGATTTATGCTCCAATTTCCTCTGAATATCTTCGATAAAAGTATCACTAACATTACCAAAGCACGATGAACATATGGCGTAAATATTAATGTATTAAAAACTTTTACATCCTTCTCAGAACAGTTATCCATACCAGTTAAATAAGAATAGCAACAGATGATGAAGTATTACCAACATCCTACTTTCCTCTAACATCTTTACAAAAACACGAACAGAAGCGATTAAGAAAATTAACGATAGCGTCAGAGGATGTTTTTTACTATTAGTTTTGTAATTTGTAAGTTGATTTCCTTTGCTCAGCGATTAGTTTATTTTTAATTATAGCATATAATAGGCAAAAGTTGTACAATGTAGAATTGCAGGCTTTGCATCCAGCACCACTGATGCACTGTGGATTACATGTCGGAGTATGTATTGAACGGCTCCTCACAGACGTATTGCTTAACTACATTTCATAGAAACTCATACGATATCTTGAATGTCTCCTGAATGTCCATCAAATGCAGACTCCAATTGTTATCAACTGTTGCGTTCACCTGTAGAACCAAATTGTTTGTTGAGGAAGGCTGATGGCAGCCCGATCGATGATCTAGGTCAGACTACCCGTTCATAATCTCATGGAACCGTTATGTCACATTTTGCTCTGAGGTGACATTGTCAGCTTGTCCTGCTGGTATGCTTCAAGCCCATCAAAAGCAAACAACGTTAAGAACCTTTTCCCGTGTATCACCGTGCGTTATCGCTGTAGACATCTTGTGGTCTACTGTGATGTATTCATATGTAAATAGGATTGTTAATTTCTGTCGTATAGTACATACACTAAAAATGTAAAGTATGTTCAGGAATCCTTAACCTGAAATTGAAAAGGAAAGATGCTAATCTCTGACTTTCCCTCGTATATTCATTTCCAGATCTATTTCTTCGCTCGCCGTCAGCATTTTCCAAAACATGCCATACAAGTGGCAGATTAAAAGCTTTTAATATTGAACCATAACATCCTCTGACGCTATCATTAATTTTCTTAATATCTTGTGCTCGTGTTTTTGTAAAAATGCTAGAGGAAAGTAGGATGTTAGCAATACTTCATTAACTGTTGCTATTTTTATTTAACTGATATGGATGTAACTGTTCTGAGAATGATGTAAGAGTTTTTAATACATTAATAGTCACGCCATATGTTTGTCGTGCTGTGGTAATGCTGGTGATACTTTCATCGATGATATTCACAGGAAATTGATCATAACATCAGTCAAATTAGTAGTGTTTTATCTTCTTTTAATTTTTTCAGACTTTCTGCATAAGCTATTAACTATGCTAACATTGGGCGTCTGTACTCATATTGTACACACATGTGTCCTGCTCCTTCCTCTGACTTGCAATATCTGGAGCTTGATTTATGGTAGTGTCTATAGATGTTTGCGAATATTAAGGGCAATCCAAATTACGTAAACAGCACACATAAAAATCCAGCTTCTACTATAATCACGACGTCATTGATAAATTATTTAAACAGAACTTCAGATTTCCAAACCAGCTTAAGGGTGTTTATTTTCGGCTTGCCATCACAAAAATAAAATAAATTACAAAATTGGTTTAGTAAAGTTTAGTTGAGATGGTGGATTATTTTATTGTAATATGATACTTGTTTCACAACAGAGTTCAAAGTAAAATAAATAGTGGAGCGTAGTCAAAAAGGCTGATAATTCACAAGAACATCAATAGTTTCTCCAATATGGATGAAAACTATTGAGTTATCAATTAGTGTGTAAAATGGAATTTCCTAACCTCTTGCTCGAATTTCCCTTTTCAAATTATTTTATTCAATAAGAGTCTATGCTTAAATTGTTAATAAGACGGGAGAATATTGATATCTATACAGAGAAAGTGTGAGGTGAAAGAAGTATTATACAATAATATAGGCCTAAAGTGAGATGTGGAATCAGAAAGTGTCCATCACATCAGAATTAAAAATTATGGGCTACAAACAATATAACATTTGTACAAATTGCTAAAAAGTAAAGGTAAAAAAGAGTGGGTATTTGGCATTCTAATAATCTGGAATTAAGCCAAAAACTACGTTGATGATTGGGTAGATCTATTTAATCAATAATGACGGCATTTCGAACAAAAATATAAAAAATATTGAGAGTCCCAACCTTTCACCAGCATTAGACCTGTATCTCATGGAGAGCACTTGCGAGTACGCACTGCTCTATCCACGTAGGAAGTTTCCACTCCCTGTTCTGTTAGTTTGTTTGCTTGTTTAGGCCTAATAACAGTGATAACATAATACTAGTGGGAAAGGAGAAATTATGACAAATCGTAAATGTATCAGACAAAGTTAGAAGGTTAATAAATACACCACAAAAGAGTTAAAACGATCAGTGTTTCTTTCGGACATGTTTTTTTGGAGGGCACTGCCTCCTGGAGCTCTGAGAGTGACTCTGGAGAATATCAAAATAATACCACTATAATAAACAATACCGTGTGAAAATAACGTGCCCCTCCAAATACTAAGTGTGCCCCCCGGAACATTTTTTTCCGAAAGAAACACTGAAAACGATTGATGAGAGACATGGGCACCGATTCTGCAGGGACCCAGCCCTCCCTCTCATGAAGAACGTATGGGGCGAAATATTTGTATTAAAATTCTTATTGATATCTTGCAAGATGATATCTGACAAATCTGAACGCTCCCTCCTCCAAGAATATTTAAATAGTTTTGGTCTTCAATGATTGTTTCCTCATATATATATATATATATATATATATATATATATATATATATATATATATATATATATATATATATATATATATATATATATAAGTTTTATGTCTCTTTTCCCAATCGAAAGGATTTTTCTTCACATTTTAGCAATCAGATGTATGATGATACTTGGTTCTTTGTGGAGGAGCCCATAGTGACTCATGTACTTATGTGAATACTTTAAAGTACTCTGTCTGAAAAAGATAACTATAGTATATGTTAAGATAAAAGCTATTATACTTACGTCCTTTTCATTATCTTTCACTTATAAATTCTGTTCCTGTATTGAGATCCGGAGAATTTTTTCTTTGTTTTTCTTCTTGTCGAAACTGCTTATTAATTACTAACATCATTAGCTCATAGAAAAAAGTGAACAATCGTATCACTAATATATCTTCTTAGATCTACTTACCTTTCTGAAATAGTAACACATTTTCATTAAAACTCTGTTTCTCCATTTAAATCTCTTTTGCTTTCTAAAGACTTCTTAACATTTTGCATTTTTACTCTGGTCTCCTTTTACATTATTAATTTGTTCTTTATTCTCCTGTAGTGGTATTTCTACCTTTTAAGTCCGATTAAGGGAATGAATATTTTACATATGAATATTTTATTCTAAGAGGATCTATTTAATTGATTTTCTTTTAGATACTTAATATTTTTTTCTTTAGAATCGTTGATAATTCCGTACTAATTCCAAACCCACATGATGAATTCACTTACATTAGTTGTCAGATCACTTGGAATTAAGAATTAATCGAAAATTTCACTAATTCTCTCAGACAACTATTAGACATTAAGTAACGTCTTGTATGCAAAGAATGACTAGAAAGACTTTGATTTATACAATATATCTAATTGCTTAATACTGTGGTTTCCATAGTTTGTTATTTAGTAACCCTGCCCCTAGTTGAGTTTTGTTAACGTTTATATTCTCTTAACACTATTTTTACTTATTTTAAATATTACTCCATTTTATGCATAGAGCAAATATGATTCTAGCAACACTTTCGCCTGCTCAAACAATAAAAATTTTGCATGAAATATTTCACATGACACTGGCACATTATTTTAAACCTCTTTCCGTTCTGTTGTATATTCTTCTATAAACGAACTCAAGGATTCTAATGAAGCTAAAACAAATTCCCTGAAACAATTATAAGTTTAAATGAAAATTACTACCTGTTTATCGTTCTTATAGTATGAAATATAATAGACTTGTATCTAACACGATTATATAATTAGGAGCTTTCTCAAGGCTGCATGGGTCATCGGCGCAGCAGAACTGAGTTCGATTCTTGGCGAGAACTTCACGTCTCATAACCTAAGTGCTGAAACCGAACGTTAAGCGAAAGAAACACTTCATATATCTGGTTTACATTCGATAAAAATTGAGTAGAGACAACCATCGAACCTAGATTTGAGATAGTGTTAACTAAATTTATATACTTGAATCTTTACTTCAGCTTTTATTGCTGCTAGAATTTGATTTCAGAATTAATATACTCGTATCTGAACTTACTCGAGAATGTTATATTAAACTATCATTCTGGGATTAAGGATAACAAAGTTTTGGTACTTACAACCGGCATCATTTCGCATAGCCACCTCTGTTTACTGACTATGAACTTCTGTCTGTTAACTCTATCATAATTATACATAAACTTCTTAAGTGGGATTGAATTTATTACTTTTACCCGTTATTATTGACTTGTTAAACCTCAAACAAAAGCCTGTTCGTGAATTTGTAAAATAAATATATATGAAGTTCATTAAAAGATAAATATATGTTAGAAATAGTTGGTATGAAACGGACAGGTACATACTTATTTATTTATTTTATAAGGACAACACAACAGGCTTAATGCTTAGCTATAGGGTCTTGTACGTAATTATCTAACATACATTATTATACATACACAAATATACGTCGTTTAATTATACAGAACTTATAGTCTGACAAAACTTGTTTGAATTTGTTTTCGGACATATTAAATGCATCTGCTAGAGAAGATTTACTCATTGCATTATTTGAAGCACACATTCTCATACAGAGGAGACTTATGTTAGCTCTTATTTTTCTACAATAGAATGTTTTAGTGTTTGCTGTTCTAGTCGTACCTGTTCGGACACGTAATAACACTTCCGAAACTAATTCTCGACAATCAGTTTCATCGTTTAATAATTTATGACAGAACAACAAATCAAAAACCCACCTCCTTTCTTCTAATGTTTAAAAACTAAAATTCGTTACTAAGTCTTCATAGGGGATATACTTTGGGTAGAAACCCGTTATCTTGTATGCAAGCATTTAAAAAAAATTAAACTGTGTATTTTCTAGTGCATCAAAGTATTAGCTATATTTGGTGTCCTAACAGTACAATAATACTCTAAGTTTGACCTCACATACGAAAAATATAACCTTATAAATGTTGGTTCTTTGTAGAAATCATGCCCTACCTTATAAATTAAACCTAGATTTCTATATGCACTACTCGTTATTGCGTCAATGTGTTGAGCAAAGGTTAGTTTGCTATCGAATATAACTCCCAGATCTTCGATAGTATTTGGAGTAGACAAGGAAATGGCACTTATTGTATAGATAAAGTTAATTGGATTTTCTTTCCTCTCCTCCTTGGATTTACATTTGGACACATTCAGGACTAATTTATTCTTATTACGGCATATTTGAATTCTCTGTTGATCCTGTTGAAGTTTCACGCAGTCATCAATTGAACTTAATTTGGAGTATAATTTGAATGGTAGAGGCTTTTTCATTATGCTTACACAATTGATATATGATGACATATATAGTCATGCTTACAAATTAAACAAGTTTCACTTTTACAATTTTCTTTATTACCTTACAGGTTGGATTATACTGGAGTAAACGTAACTATATACGGAACGTTCGGAGCACAAGGAAATCAAGTCACATTAACAAAGTTGTGAGAAAAATAGACATGAAATTTGTACGGAATATTTAAATTACAGAGAAAAGTTTACAATTTTCGAAAACCTTGTAAGAGTTAGAAGATTCTGATCCAGATACTGTAAATAAGCTTTGGAAGATGCTTCAGATAGAGTTCTTAAAGATGGAAAATATCCAAAATGACCAAGAGTTGATGTGATTCTCTTGTTCATATTCTTTGTTACTTAAAAAAATAATCATGCAAGTTTATGTACAAAAATATTTTCCAAATAGGCGCAAGTATAAATATTCTTGAAAAGAAAGAATTTTTAACCCTAATGTACACTCATGTCCAAAATTATTGTCGCATGTCTTTAAATATGTTGTTCTAGGAATATAATTTGATAACGAATTCGCCCGGTATTTCTTATAATGTTAGTATGTGTATAATCGGCAAAGACATGCATGTGGAAAATTTCATGTCAAAAGAGCAGTAAATAAGAACAATAAAACGAAAACAAAACTTTCTTCTCCATTTATATAGTAAGATTTTGTTTTACTTATTCTAATTTTCGTATTTATAATTCTTTCCCTATGAAATTTACCACAAATATACATTTCCCGATTATACACATAGTATCAGTATTAAAAATGTCCTGCAACATCATTATCAAATTATATTCTTACAAGAAGACAGTTATAGATATGCGACAATCATTTTGGACATGAGTGTACTTTTCGCAAGATCTATAATGAGCACGGTACCTCGTTATCATGGAAAATACCAACGTAGCGCAGAGAGTTATTGGAAAGCCTTTGAGAGAAATAAATACCTCTGGGCAGCCTGGAATGAGATGAGAGGATAATGTAAGGCTGGATATTAGTAGACAACAAACCCCTGATTGGATTGGCTTACCATAGGATATAATTTGGAGCAACATTTTGTTCCTGTGGCCTCCTACATTTCTGTTCTCCACACAGTTAGTTAGTTAGTAACTTCATTAATGGAACATAGAGCTATGAAAAACGTGGAAGAAAATCATACACCAGAAATTTGTAATATTCGGTTTCGGTTTATCTGTAAACTACCCTTATTTAAGAGGAAGCAAGACTAGTAAGTTTCTCCATTGCGGAAAGAAAATCGACCCGATCTTCATTAATATCTTTTCTTAGTGATTTTTTTTATTATATGTAAGATGGCATTTACTACATAGCTAATCAACACTCTCATCGTTTACTTTCTTACGTCTGCAATTAATGTTTAAGAATAAGTTTGTTCTAGGTATTTTTGTTCTAAATAGTAATTAAATTATATATCAAGCGTCAACTTTTGTCAATCCACTGATGGATGAAGATCTGTCTAACTATTCTCCACAATCTCTATTTTGGGCAATCTTTTCACTTTGCTCCCCAGTGCTTCTTTTTTTTTAGTCACACCACCTTGTGCAAGGACGTTTTCTGTGTCGTTTCTTGTGTGTTCTTGTGTGTTACTTTAGTTAATCAATTATAATTTCTCTCTGCAATATCCAATCCTCTGTCACTTCAGTGTTTTTCTCTTCATGACAATATCCGTCATTCCTGTCATTTTTCTGGTCTACCTGGTTCTTTTCCTAACTTTGTGGATCATTCCTAAACATACATATCTCCATACTTCGTTTTGTAGCCTCCAAACAGTAATTTTGTTAGGTTCACATCTCCAATCAAAACAAACAGAATACAGTCATTGTCAGTTTTACACTTTAGAAATATTGGTATTTAGCTTTTCGATATGAAGCTGATGGGGGCACAAGACTCAGTGGTAGAGCGCTTTCCTCTGGTGCGTGGAGTCGTTGGCTCGACCCCCGACCAAGTAAGTTTATGGTGGACGACATTGTGTCCATGAGTTTTCTGGACACTCCTGTTTCCTCGCATATTCTCATTCCACTAATTATTCCATCATCATTTATTTGCTTTAATCATCCTTCTCTCTTAGCCTAAAGAGCATACTCGAGGGACGTTAAACTGAAAGGTTTCAATATGAAGCTGTTCCTGACGAGTACACCCGAACCTATCTTAATATGTCGATTAATTTCTTCTCCAAAGTTGCCACCTACGGATATCTTCTGTCGCAGATAGATGTCACATCTTCTAATTCCGTGTTCTCTACTTCAATCCTGGGCTCTTTTTGCAAAGTTACTGAACATCACCTAAGTCTTCTCGATATTCATTTTCAAAATTATATTTGCAAAAATTTGGCTAAGTCTAAAGCCAAACTTCGACGGTTAATTACTCAATTACTTTGTTTCAGTTTAGCGTTCTTTTAAACAACGACGCTATATAAGACGTGGATCCCCAATTTAACAGAGAATCTGAACCATATCAGTCCCTATCGGGAAATAAATCATGTAGCCACGAGGGATCTCTAACTATAACTCGGGAACGAAAGGTCAGCACATCATAATATTTCATATGTATGCTAAACTTGACTGAGTGCGATTTATATTTTTTGATTGATATATCTTTAACTTATTGTATATCGTTGAACGGAGAATCATACTGACTTGCAACTATATGACGAATGACAACTGAAGATTCGTTTTCTTCTAACACTTGATTGTGGCGAAACTTAAATGAGCATAATGTCTCTCACGTATAATTGTATATACATTTCTACACTTTATACCTTGCCACGTGGAATCAGAATGGCTCAATATAATTTGTGAATGAGTTGTGGATACGTTCATTACTATTTTAGGACAGACACTGAGTGTATGGTTTCGTGGATAATTCACTATGGTGGATGGTTAACGCCATATTGTTAACATATAAAGATTCAATATCAGTGTAGTATTTTATACGTGGTATCTTAACAAAATAAATCTATATATTAAGAATGCAAAGGTCATCGTATGTCATCTTTTCACGTACGAAACGGCTGAACCGTTTGAAATAATTTTTTTAAACATAAAACTTGTCTAAAGCCGGAACAAATTGACGCCATTTTGATTAAAATGGATACCATAAAGAGAGGAGGAGAAGGTTCTAATTCTATGCCAAAAATTTAATATATCACGAGTCAATCAAGTTAAGAAGTTGAAACTCGACATATAAATTCCTCATTAAAAATAAGTGAACACTTACTTCAGAGTTTCCGAAAATCCCACTTCTAAAGGGGAAGAAAGTGTGATTTTCCATAATATTCTAAATTCCGACATTGTATTCACAACGATTTAGCCTAATGATTTACATAAATTGAGTGAATCTATTTGAAGTGAATTTTTGAACATGTGTAGAAATAAAGGATACGGGTCACTTTCTCGCTCTCAATTCTCAAATGAATTCTATTATGCAGTAACTATTATGCGAATGTTTCTTTGCGAAATATGAACAAAATTATAATAGATACTTTCGGAAAATTGAATCGAAGAAACACCTCCAAGAGCAACCTACACTTTGTGGATTGTTTCATGAGAAATTATCCATTCCATATCGTAGGTTTACTACCGAAATGCTTATTTACGAACTAATATAAACAAAATCAATTCTTGAAAAAATCGTGGGTAAAGGACACTACTAACAGTAAACTACCACATGTAGGCTTTGTCATCCAAAATGATTTATGTCTATTATAGAATTATAAATTAGGTATTTATTAATGACCAAAACAACCGAACAATTTCTGAGCAAATTGTCCGAAAAAGACTCCCCAAAGAGAAAGCTACTCGTTATGGCTTTTTTTATAAAAGGAAAAATGATTTATATAATATTGTAAGGTTCCATAATGAGCATTTATTTATGAAATATGAACAAAATTGCCTGTATAGTTTCTTCAGAAAATCACCCGATAAAAACTCACCCCCAAGAATAAGCTAATCATTGTAAAAAATTTACTGAAAAATGGTTCATACCATGTAGTATGTTTCTTGATGGAACATTGATTTATAAAATAAGAACAAAATCGCGTGAAGCTTTTTCAACAAAATCGTCCGGGAAAGAAAATCATCCCCAAGAGTAGACTATATCTTATAAATTACTCAACGAAAAATGGTTTATGATAGGCTATTCTTGGTTTCTTAGTGCAATACTTATTTACAATGTATATAAAAAAATATATCAGTCATTTTGGAAAAACTCATCCCAAGATTACTTGTAACTCTTTTAATAAAAAAATATTTGCACCATATTTTAGGTTTCTTATTTCAATATTATTTATAAACAATGAAGGGAATTATCTGATTTTTTTTTTTGAGAAAATTGTCCGGGAAAAACTAATCTGAGAATAAACTATCCATTGTAAAATTTTCACAGAAAATTGATTGATACCATATTGTAGCTTCTTAATGAAACACTTATACATGAAATGTGAAGAAATTAACCTGAGTCGTTTAAAACGAAATTACATGAGAGAAACTTTTATTTTAGTGTAAGCCACCCTTTCTGGATTTTCCCAAAGAAACGGCTTATACAGTAATAAAGGCGGCTTTTAATGTAGTTACAATGTCACGTGCCTTTCCAATTAATACGAAAGATATGGTAATAACTAATAAAAATAAAATTATGGATATAGTGTAAGTCGCAGTGTTTGATGTTACCATCTGTTCACGTGTTTTGGCTTGGCTCTTCTTCGTGTTAGCCTGCCTCAGAGAACACTCTTTATACGTTTGCTCTTACAACACAGGGTAATCAACTTTTAACGTAACAAGAAAACGAACTTTCTATCTAACTCGTTGTGATCGGCGGGCGAAAGAAGAGAGGAAATGGGCGGGAAGGTAGAGACCTTCAGCTTCAAGCTGGATTTTGCACGCTTCACACTATGAAAGTGAGCGTGGGAGAAGAGATTGCTAGTCGGGAGAAACTATGACTCATATCGTTTCAAGGACTACATAGCTTTGCAATAGTTTTCCGAAGGATTGTGTTTTCCTTATGATGCTCATATATAAATTATTGTCAATTCGCTCTTGTAAAATCGTTAGAGCCGTTTTCGATTTTTGATTCCATTTCAATTTAGTGTCACTTCATGCAGAAAAGCTATAAGAGGGTGGGCCTAAAGCTTAACGTGTGATCCCAACTATATAACTTCCCTCCAGGAATCGAACCCGGGTCTCCCACCCCAAAGGCGCGTTCGATGCGTTTCAAACTTGTCAACAATGCGTTTGATTGTTGGGCACATTGGTGGTTCAGTACCAAACTCCCCTCTTCATTGACGCTGCAGCCTAATAAGCCTATAAAACACTTCAAAACGATGCTCGAACGTCAAACGTGCTCCTGCCATTTCCTTACCTCACTAACCGTGCTGACAGTACCGACATCTGTTAAGCAAAATACCGTACTAGAACATAATTTTAACTGAAAATAATTGACAATGCGACATCTGTTGGGCGAGAAACCATAATACAACATACTTAAATTTGAGAACAACTGAATCACTGATTTGAGAAACGTCATAAGTCAATGATGTATAAGCGGTTAGCGTACGCGTCTTTGGCGTAGGAGACCCAGGTTCGATTCCCGGTTGGAGCTCATGTGGTTCAGATTCCACGTTAATCAGTAGGTCCATGTCATAGCCTCGCTGCTGAACGGGATGTTAAACTCAAAATCAGATCAGTCAATAATGTCAATAATGCCCTAAGTCAAAGATTTGTGACGTTTCTCAACTCAGGGACTTTTGTTGCAGCTTGATATTGCACGAACTATTAGCGTGATTCTGACAATCACAACCTAACGGTGTAGCTATCCTTCAAGAATCAAATTTGTATGTAAACTCATTTTCGGCATATGGCTGACTTCTAACGTTTCTCAAATCAATGATCCAATTGTCAATGCCAGTATTCTAATACAGAATGATAAAGAGTGTATAGACCTACATTTTTCTGGCGAATTATGTATACCTTCCAAGTATTTTCATAAATCTTATTCGAAGAACGGGCTTTGTACTAGTAGATAAATAAATGATTTGATTTAAAATATCATGAATACTTTTCTGGACAAATATGTAAAAAATATAAAGACTTTTGTGCATTAGGTTTGTTAGTGAAACAGTTTATCGAAACATTTTCAAACCAGGGAAATTCCACAGTGTGAAAAACCTATCGAAATCTTGAATTCGTTTTTCGTCGCCATCTTCGCGTTTGTAGTCTCTTGAAAGCAAGAACAAAATATTGTTGTAATAATGATTTTCGTGGGAAGATAATACATTAATGCTTACACGTATGTTAGTTTGCTAACGTTAGTTTACACAGGGATCGTGAGAACAGATTCGTAGCAGAGGAGTTAATTTTTCCAAGCTAACCATGAGAAACCACAGATCTTGTTTTACCCATGTTGAGAAGAGTGTTTATTTTTGTTTGATATTGACTTATATGATTCATGTATCCATTTGCGTAAAAACATAGACTCCTTAACATTTGTATACTATAAATGATTTACTGCTGTAAATAATGTTGGCTCCGTTATGTCTGCGCAGTTTGTTATGAAAGACACTGCGAAGAACTTCAACACTCGTCTGTTTTTTTTTTTTTTTTTTTTTTTTTCACATATGGATCAATTTTGTTACTGTTTTAAGCTTCAATCTCCGAAGAAGAGAGCAAACAATGTGAAAAAATATTAGGTTTTATTTTTAAATTTTCCTACTTTTTCTTTTCTTTTTTTATTTTTTATTTTTACATGTTTCCAACCTTACGAAGTGATTTATTGCTACTCAGTTAACGAAGCTAAAAATAAATATGTCGTAGTTTTTATTGAGCCGCTGTCCTTGATGAGTCATGTAGATATAAAACTTAGTTTAGAGCTATTGTTCTAAACCAGTGGTTCTCAACCTTTTTTGATTGATGACACATTTCATTGAACGCTCAGGACCTCGCGACACATTGATATTATTATTATAAATAATAATAATAATAATAATAATAATAATAATAATAATAATAATAATAATAATAATAATAATAATAATAATAATATATTATATAGTGGTTTTCAAAGCTAAACCAAGTTTTCTTATCAGCAGTAAAACTGTCATATGGTTGTTAGCGGCCGCGTACGGTTTGCCAACCAGTTGGATGTTGCCGGTATTTCAAAAGCCTTGCCGCTCTCCCTGTCGCCAGGGTAAACAATGAAGTCTCGAAATATTTTTTTCTGAGTGTTGCAAACCAATAAGCAGACACATAAAACCAGAATAACCATTTAAAATAGGGATAAAATACGTACACGTCATTCAACAAGTAATTTTCTCTCCTATTAATATAATAATAATAATAATAATAATAATAATAATAATAATAATAATAATAATAATAATAATAATAATAATAATAATAATAATAATAATAATTTTTACGTCCGAGCCGTTTCGGGCAACTGTGCATTTTCGGTAATGCTCAGAAAATAGAATAGATCCTGGACCGCACGTTGGACCGATATTGTATTTTTACCCGTATGAATCGGATTTGCCCGATTGAACCGTATGAATAGGGATGACCTGATAATCCCGTGTGTCATTATTGTAAATTATGTTTTGTTTCACTTTATTATCATAACACAAATTGTTCTAATTATCATGTACGAACTCATAACGAGTCTATCGGTACAAACGGTCCAAACAGGCCAAACGAGTTTATCAGGTCTAAGGATCGAGTAAACCAAACGCAATGGGTATCGGGCGGGTACAGCTTACCCGAAAAGTTCAAGCACTAATTATAGGTTAAAGTCAATACTTAAGAGCTCTAATTGTTTGCATTCACATTTTTTTTATTATTATTTTTTTTTTTAGTTAACTGACCAACGAACTTGCAGATACATAAATATAAATGCTCAAATCTAAATTATTGCATTATATTATTGCAGTGAGCATCAACGTGATTTACTATTAGGAGTTAGCGTGATGCACTAATGTTAGTCTTTTATAATATTATTATTATTATTATTATTATTATTATTATTATTATTATTATTATTATTATTATTCGACTGACCATCTGTCTATAATGACAATTTAAAACTTTTTTTGTTTAAAAAAAGAAATGATTAAAAACCATTCTATTAAGTACCTAAATCCTCACATGTATTAATGTATACAGGTTAATATCTGACAAGTAAACCTTACGTTTGGGTGAATCGAGTTGCTGACTCAGGCACATATGAGAAAGTAGCACTAAATGTGGTCAGTATTTCAGTGAAGTTGTAGGTGCGAAGCTCCTGGGGCTTAGGGGATACAGCTACCAGAACTTCACATGGAAGTACAGAATAGTCTTCATACAGTTGGAGGTAAAAGCTCTGTAAGACCTCTTGTAACGACAAAAGGTGAATAACAAATATATGGGTACATATTAGAACCAAGGGGAAGTCATATAGTAAGGGTGTACCTGACGGCGGCCATCTTGAAATCCGCCATTTTGGATCAAGATTAAGTTTTTAAAATAGGAACAGGGTCATGCGATACATGATGTAAGGCGCAAATTTAATCAGAAGAACAATGGTGACGCTAATTTTGATTTACGCGCAATTGGTAAAAAGTTACAGGGAAATTAAATATTGTTGCAGCATATGTATCAGTGTTGGGCAAATTTCAATTGAATTAACAATTAACAATTAATCTGTAAATTTAATTGTTAATTGCAATTAACAATTGAAATAAGTAATGGTTAATTGTTAATTGCAGTTGGCCATTGAAAAAGGAGAATCAATTGCAATTGATCAATTGATTGAAAGTAATTGCAGTGGAAAGTAATTGCAATTGAATTCTGTAATTCAATTGCAATTGAAATTAATTGGCAATTGATTCAATTGCAATTGATTTCCACAGCAATTACTTTCAATTGATTGATCAATTGCAATTGATTTTCACTGATTAATTTTCAACAGTGTAGTTCAGAGAGGGCGTGGGGCAATTAAAACTTTAGCCACGACCAATTGACTCACCACCCATCGTGACCCACGACCCACCGTGACCCACTCTGACCCACCACCCATCATAAACCACTCTTACCCACTGTGACCCACAGACCCACCAAAACCCATTGTCATCAACTCTGACCCATGATTCACGCCCTCTTCTCTACTGACTAAAGAGTTTAAACTTGTAATAAAACAAGCCTATAAATTTACCACTCATCGGAGTTTGAATTTCTACGATCAATCGCTCAAGCACCGCACTAATACAATAACGGCGGATCTGACCTTTCCAATATAAATAAAATAGAGTTTGTTCGTGTGTCTGTCTGTCTATCTTTGTGCGGCCTGTGGACGAGACGAGTGGACCGAAACTTTTCAAAATTTGGTCACGGGTAGCTTGGTCTAGGCCCCAGACCAAGACGAAGAGTTTTTTTAAATTCATTACTAGGGGTCTCCAGGGGACGTTTACCGGGACCGGCCTGGGGACCAGAAAAGTCGACCGAGAGTTACCAAATTTTGATCAAAGATACCTTGGTCCAGCTTCCACACCAAGGCAAAGCGTTTTCAAAAAATTCGAACCAGGGGGTCTCAGGGAGGCGTTTACCGGGACATGTAAAAGTAGAACGATATCAGTGTCGATTTCATAGTTTTCGCGGTCGCTGAGATCAATGGTGAAACTCTGATCGCATTAACTTCCAAATTCACCGTATTCGGCTGCGGGCCGTGGGTCAACGGGGGGGAAGGGATACCGAAACGTAAAAGTAACCCAAAATGACCGATATTAGTGTCAAATCCATGGTTTTCGCGGTTGCTGATATCAATGGCGACACTACAATCAGCGATGACTTTCAAATTCATCCACCGTTGTATGCGGGCCTTGGGTCAGCAGAGGGGGGAATTCCGAGCCATGTAAAAATAATCGAAAATGACCGATATTAATGTCAAATCCATAGTTTTCGGGATAGCTGAGCTCAATGGTGAAACTCAAGACCGCGTTTACTTTCATATTTAGCCCCCATCAGCTAAGAAAGGGGGCATTATAAAGGGGATCACGAGACATGTAAAAATAATACACAATGACCGATGTCAAATCCGTAGTTTTCGCGGTGGATGAGATCAATGGTGATACTTTCATTAGCGATGATTTTCAAATTTAGCCACCATTGTATGCGGGCCGGGAGTCACCGGGGGTGGGGAATTGCGAGACATGAAAAATAATGGAAAGTGACCGATATTAGTGTCAAATCCATAGTTTTCGCTGTCGCTGAGATGAATGGTGATACTTCCACAGGCGTTGACTTCCAAATACAGCCCCATCGGCTGTGGGCCAGAGGCATTGTTTTTCAAAATTGGAACCAGAGGATTATAGGGACTTTTACCGGCATATGTAAAAAGTAGTAGAAAATGGCAGATGTTAGTGTCACATTCATAGTTTTCGCGGTCTTGGTTAGGGGTTGGTGGGGGCCAGAGGAGATTGTTTCACAATACGAACTAAGGGTGTCTGAGGGGTGGTTCACCTGGACATGTAAAAGTAGTAGAATTTGTGTCGAATCCATATTTATTGGGGTTGTTCAGACGTATAGTGACACCCCCGATAGTGTATACGTTCAAATTCAGCCCCCATCGGCCTTCCCAATGAAAACACATGTACCTTGTTGGATATATATTCACACAAAATATATCCAATTTTAGAAATGTTTTTTAATTGTTCTCCCGTTGTTCAGTTCGTTTACATTGATATTTTATCTGATCCATGCGAAGAACGGGCATAACAGCTAGTACGAAATGGTAAAGTGTTTGTTATAGAACAAATTACAATGAATTCAATTATATAGATAATAATTATAATTAATAATTATTTCCTTGTTGAATTATAGATACTTTTCAGTGGAAAACTGAATAAAATTTAAAAGTCCCAAATCAACGTAAAGTAGACTAACGTAAAGGAAAAATGTATAAAATTTTCCATATAATTAAGCTTACAAACTTAAATGGAAATTTAGCTTAATTACATGGAAATTTTTTGTGTCGTTTTGTGCGCCTATTTCCTCGTTTTCTGCGTCACCGGAAATGGGTCAATGTTATCCTACAAATATGGCGGAACAAGTTAATGCTGTTCCGTCAGGAACGATTTCGAGGTCGTTTCCTTCACATCATCTTGTGCGTGTTTTCTACCGTTTTGTAAGCCTATGTCCACGTTTTGTGAATCAATGGTAGTGGGCCAAAATGGGCATTCAAAGTGGAAAGAAAAATGATCCACTCTCCCACCAGTATCGAATTTCAAGGTCGCTTTTTCGCATTGTTTAGTGCATGTTTTTACCGTTTCTGCGCATATTTTCACGTTTTGTAGGCCAACGAAAGTGGGTCAAAGACGACCTACCAATATGGCAGAAAAAGACATATCCATTCCACTTTCAAGGTCCATTTTGACCTTCTCCCACTGATGCACAAAGCAACACAAATCATGCATAAAAGATGTGAAGAAAACGACCTCGACATTCGATGGTGACGGAACAGCATTATGTTATTCCGCTATACTTGTAGGCCCTTTTGACCCATTTTCGTTGTCGCACTAAAGTGGAAATAGGAGCACAAAACAGTACAAAGCAGGCATTATACGATGCGAAAGAAACGACCTCCAAATTCGATAGTGGCGGAACAATGGCTCTATTTCCTCACACATTGATGGACCATTTTGACGCATTTCTGGTGATGCTCAAAACGTGGAAGTAGGCGAACAGAACGGTACAAAATACACACTAAACGATGCGAAAGAACCTACCCCGAAATTCGATAGTGGCGGAACAGTGAGCCATTTAACTCCCACTTTAAAGCCCCGTTTAACTCACCTCGGGTGATGCACAAGACGAGAAATAGGCGCAGAAAACTTAAAAAAAAGGGCACTAAACGATGCGAAAGTAACGATCTAGAAATTCGATAGTGTCGGAACAGTGGGTCATTTTCGTCACACCTTGGAGGCTCATCTTGATACACTTCTGGTGACGATCAAAACGTGGAAATAGGGGCACAAAACGTAACAAAACAGGCACTAGTCAATGCGAAAGGAAGGACCTTGAAATTCGGTAGTGGCGGAGAAGTGTCATTTTCGTCACACTTTGGAGGCCCATTTTGACACACTTCTGCTGACACGCAAAACGTGGAAATAAGGGCACGAAACGGCACGAAACATCCACTAGTCGATGCGAAAGGAAAGACCACAAAATTCGGTAGTGGCGGAGCAGTGGGTCATTTTCGTCCCACATTCGAGGCCCATTTTGACCGTCTTCCAGTGACGCACAAAACGTCGAAATACGCGCACAAAAGTGTACGCGATGTGAAATTAACGACCTCGAAATTCGATAGTGGCGGAACAGTGGGTCATTTTCGTCCCATCTTGGAAGCCCATTTTGACCCACTTCTGGTGACGCACAAAACGTGGAAATGGGGGCACGAAACAGCACGAAAATTCAGTAGTCGAGTAGTCGATGCAAAAGGAAGGACCTCGAAATTCGGTAGTGGCGGAGAAGTGGGTCATTTTCGTCCCACCTTCGAGGCCATTTTGACCGTCTTCCAGTGACGCACAAAACGTCGAAGTAGGCGCTCAAAAGGGTACGCGGTGTGAAATTAACGACCTCGAAATTCGATAGTAGCGGAACTCTTAGTCATTTTCGTCCCATCTTGGAAGCCCATTTTGACCCACTTCCGGTGACACACAAAACGTGGAAATAAGAGCACGAAACGGCACGACACATTCACTAGTCGATGCGAAAGGAAGAACCTCAAAATTCGGTAGTGGAAGAGCAGTGAGTCAATTTCGTCCTACCTTTGAGGCCCATTTTGACCGTCTTCCAGTGACGCACAAAACATCGAAATAGACGCACAAAAGAGTACGCGATGTGAAATTAACGACCTCGAGATTTAATAGTGGTGGAACTCTTGGTCATTTTCGTCCCACCTTGGGGACTCATTTTAACCCACTTCCCATGACGCACAAAACGGAAGTAGACGCACAAAACGATGTGAAGGAAACGAACTCGAAATTCATTGGTGGCGGAAGAGCAATAATTTGTTCCGCCATATTTGTAGGCCCATTTTGACCCACTTCCGGTGATGCACAAAATGTGGGAATAGGCGCACAAAGCGACACAAAACACGCACAAAAGATGCAAAACAAAGTACCTCGAAATTCGTTGGTGGTGGAACAAGTTAATGACGCCGTGAGCACCAATATAAGTATATACTGTAGTTCTTACCAGAGGGCGCGGTGGGTCAGTGGTAGAGCGTTCACCTCACCTGAGGTTCAGTATCTCTCAGATCTTGATCCAACTGTCATCAAATTTTAAGTTTTAGAAAGGAGTACTTCTATCACTCAGTAGCAAAGTTCTAGTGCAAAAAACTAATAATTTCATAGTTGATGCCTACAAAAATCCGGGGTGGGGGCGCGGTGGCTCAGTGGTAGAGCGTTCACCTCCGGTGCTTGAGGTCCCTGGTTCGATCCCAGCTCGTGCAGTTTGGACTTTGTGGTGGACAAACACCGTGCTCGTGGATTTTCTCGGGGTTCTCCCGTTTCCTCCCACTTTCTTCATTTCATTCATTTCCCATCATCACCGTCTCCTTTAGCCTAACCGGCATAATCCTGGGACGTAAAACTAAAGATTTCATATCATTTTTTGTAGTTCTTACCATCAAGGCTGAGAACTGCACGGTCCAATTTTTTAGCCAAAGTAGAAGCCCAAGCGGAATAGTGATGATGTCAACCGGCCCGGCTCGGTTCAACTGAGCGTACAGCTTGAGCTGGCTTGGTTGGGATTACCCATCGACTGGGCTCAATTGAGCCAATGGCTTGAACCGGCTCGGTAAAGACGAGTTATCGACTCGGCTCGATTGGAGCTATTGGCTCGAACCAGCTCCGTTGAAACGAGTCCATAGGCTGGGTTCGAGTTAGCTTAACTAAGCCAATGGCTCGAACCGCCTCGGTTGGGGTAAGCAATCAACTCGGTTCGGTTCGGCTCGTGTGAGCCTTCGGCTCGAGCTGGCTCGGTTGGATGAGCTGTTGGCTCGGCTCACTTCTCGGTTCGGCTCGATAAGTGAATGAGCTGTGAGCGAGCCGCTTGAGTCGTTGACAACCGTAAACCCGGGTCGAGCAGTTTTAAACATGTTTGGCTGGAGTCCCATAACTTCTAACAATTTTTGGCTCGAGCCCGAATACTTGCTCCTCCTGAACTCAAACCAAGAACCTCGTGATCGATGTCCTTGCCTCCTGAAGATTTCTTGACTACCGAGATCGACAGTTAACTTATTTTTAGTATTCCGATACAAACCGCCTATATTCCATGTTTATACATGTACACAGTGTTATAATAATAATTAGTTATAGTAGTAGTAGTAGTATCATTGATAATTATATTGTCTATGTAGGATACTTGAAGATAGTAGTACTTGGAACTACACAAAGGATTTAGCTCGAATTGGCTCGACTCGACTGGAAACTCGATCCGAATTCGAGTCGAGTTGGGGGAAATTTTTCGAGCCGAGATTTCGAGTCGAACTCAAAGATGTCTGCTTCGAGTCGAGTCGAGTTTTAAAGAAAACTCGCTCGAACTCGCTCGTGCTCATTCCTATTGTATGCATGACGGGCATATAGAGTTTTTTCGAGGGGGATAGAACCATAAACATAATATATTTAAAAAATACTTAGTTTCACGGCTTTCTTCCCAGGGGGGGAAAGGGATGGTAGGTATCCAGCATGTCTTATAAGTACCTTATTTGAAAAATGTAAAACAGTAACAAGTGGACAATACAATATACACATCTTCTTATCTTCAGTTTTAATTGCTGATTTCAATTGCAATTAACAATTACAATTAACAATTACAAGTTTCAATTGTCAATTGCAATTAACAATTGAATGTTTCAATTGCACCCTTTGCAATTGACAATTAACAATTAAAAGTTTCAATTGCCTGGTGACCAATTAACAATTAACAATTGACGAAAATTTAATTGCAAATTTTATGATTGAATTCAATTGCAATTGAAATTAATTATCAATTACAAATTGAAATCAATTGCAATTGAAATCAATTGCAATTGATTTTCAGAGCAATTACTTTCAATTGATTGATCAATTGCAATTGATTTCAATTGATTTTGCCCAACACTGATATATATTAGTCCTATACCCCACCATGTAAATTTTGTGTTAATGATAATAATTAAATAAAAAAACAGCTGGATAAATATTATTTCTATGGTAAGAGTTCCCTTGATGGCGGCCATGTTAAAATCCGCCATTTTGAATGTGTCAAGTGTAACTCGATTGCCTTTGTCAAGTGTGCTCACTGTGAGCAGAGCATTTGTGCAAGTCATGCACTCTTTTCTGAACTACATATTGATTCTACTAATTGAGGACTTTTCTGGAAGAAAGACCCAAGTTCAATTACGACTCAATTCCACTTTGGTCATTTTTCCTTAAATTAGCAACTTGTTTATGCGATAACAAATGCTGGTTAATGATAAAGCAAAAGTGGTTATACCGTTGGATTTATGGTAAAATTTTCTATTAATAAGGTGTCAATGTTATGCGTTTTGCTTAAAACTTTTGTCTGTTTCAAAATGGCGGATTTGAACATGGCACAAAATTTACACAACATTTACAAGGTGGGGTAAAGGACTAATACATATGCTGCAACAATATTTAATTTCCCTGTAACTTTTTACCAATTGCGCGTAAATCAAAATTAACGTCACCATTGTTCTTCTGATTAAATTTGCCCCTTAAATCATGTATCACATGACCCTATTCCTATGTTAAAAATTTAACCTTAATTCAAAATGGCGGATTTCAAGATGGCCGCCGTCAGGTATACCCTTACTATATGACTTCCTTCTGGTCCTAATATGTACCCATATATTTGTTATTCACCTTTTGTCGTTACAAGAGGTCTTACAGGGCTTTTACCTCCAACTGTATGAAGACTATTCTGTACTTCCATGTGATGTTCTGGTAGCTGTATCTCCTAAACCCCTGGAGCTTCGCACCTACAACTTCACTGAAATACTGACCACATTTAGTGCTACTTTCTCATATGTGTCTCAGTCAGCAACTCGATTCACCCAAACGTAAGGTTTACTTGTGAGTAATAAAGCTATCATTATTAATTTCCTGTGTATAGTATCCTAATTTGTAGTTTGTCCAGTTTTTATACACGTGAAGAATCAGATTAGAAAGAAATTGATCAATTATATATTGACCTGTATAACTATATCTTAAGTTAGAAATAATATACTTACAAGCAGAGCAGATAAACAGACATAATCTTTATTAAGCCTATTACTATTATTACATATTATTATTAGCAATAATAATAATGATAACTAAATTCCTGGCGCAACAGCCTTTAGAAGGCCTGGACTTATGGCACTCATTTCTGTGGGGTAATGTGTTTAGAAATCTGCACGGACTCGGGCTACTATGATAACCGTAATGAGGTTAGCCATACTGAAAGCTTTATACAGTTCTACCTGAGTTGGTGCGGCAACGCCGAAATCTAGTTACAATGAAGGATTTATGGTAGGGACAAGTAAACCCTTAGATCTTGACCTCCGAGGAAAAAATTGGCTATGTTTTGTCGCGATGTATAATATAAACCTGTAAGTTTCTCTATGGTGGTACTATGTGTGGTACTGAGCATTATTGTTGCCGCTGGAGATGTTGACTGATATAGCCTGTCTCAATTTTAACTAATAATTATTAAATTCTTCATGATTTTTAAATTTTAAAATTTTGGAACACACCCTAGGGGCTGCGTAACACACTAGTGTGTCGCTTCACATCGGTTGAAAACCACTGTTCTAAACAGTTGCAGATTCTTACCATTGTTGCAACTTTATAAAGCATATTCTTATATGAACATCTTCAAAGTATTTCATTATGTACACAGAGTGTTCTAAAAATAAAAAGACAACCTTTGCATATAAAATCAGTACCTCGACACAAGAAAAAAAAGCGTATTTGCCATTTTGGTCGGGATCACCTAATTACGGAGATGACGCTAATTTAAGATAATTAGAGAAATTGATCGTATGGTGGCTATACTGAATAAGGCAAACGACAAATTTCTTATTGGAGAGTTAACTGTGGAGCTTGATGTTAGAACGAGGATATTTGTACTCAACACGTATGCAAAGTTTCAGTTGTTTCATTCGGTGCAGATACCCTACGACAAATTCGACTAACTACATTAAATTTACCCTATCTATGTAATTAGATGTTTCCGACCATAGTCGCACATAAACTTTTTTTCTTGTATTGAGGTCTGAACAGTTGCAGATGACCTAAAAATGTATGAATCAATAAATTCTGTTCATGCCTGTGAGAAGCTCCAAACCGATGTTACCTCTGTAGTGAAGTGGTGTGAGGAAAATTTACTTGAAACAAATGTTAACAAATGTAAAGTAATGACATTTATAAGACGAAAGGTATCGACACATTTTTCATATTCAATTCATTACACGATAATACCAACCCCGGAAACAGTTAGGGACTTAGGTATTTTCTATGATTCCAAATTAACATTCGATTGTCATATGGACAATATTATTAATGAAGCGATAGAAATCTTGGCTTGATACTTAGAACTGGGTGAGAATTAAAAAAAAAAAAAAAAAAAAAACCTTTATGGACTTTATGAAATCTATTTG
Organism: Thermobia domestica; assembly: GCF_964235325.1. Taxonomy (NCBI): domain Eukaryota; kingdom Metazoa; phylum Arthropoda; class Insecta; order Zygentoma; family Lepismatidae; genus Thermobia; species Thermobia domestica. Next base: position 212,494,366 of record NC_137462.1, on the reverse strand, counting down.
TTCCAAACTAGTATATGAATTGGAATCGTATATAATGGTAAAATTGACTGTAGCGAGCTTATTTTATCCTTTCAAATTCATGCTCCACTTCGAAACACACGACCAGATAACTTTGATATACTTTGTTCCAGAAAACCAAGGACTAATATATTCCAGAAGTCGCCAATATGGAGAATGAGTGCAACGTACAATAGTAAAAAAGTGAAAAAGTTAAAGAAATTAATTTAAGTTGTAAGAAAAGTAGAAATAGGATGAAAAAAGTCAGATAGAGAAATCCCTGGATACCTCTGTGAATTCTCAAAATGATTGCACTCCGTTACGGAATAAAATCTAAACAAGTTGATACACATATGAAAATTATAAGTACTGGTATTTATTGCCACAAAAGTGAATAGCTAGTTAGAACATCGCCAATTACAGTAATGTCAATAAGAATAAGAATCAAGAGCACAAGTTGATGATGCTAAGAGCAGTGGTGGCTTTTGAGAGAAGTCACATCGGTCAAAATGTAGGTATAGAAAGAAAACTTACCTAATGTATTAATTTTTGTGTACAGCTTTGTGAAGCTGCATAAAGCTTTCTACTCTCAAGAGCCGCTTACGGCTTAGTGCCAAGGATGCTTCCCTGAATTTATTGCTCCACTGATCATATGTCTTGTTTTTAGCGTATAGTGTAGTCCATACAGCACTCATTCCCCGTAGACTCTTTTGAGCTGAAATTGCACTATTGAGTTTCCTGACATCTTTAGGATCAACAATTTTTGGCTGCCTCTGAGTAATACCCAGGCCAGTTTAATTTATTTTCATATTTTCTCGGGAGAAATAATGTCAAGACTATGATGAGTATCGTTGATATTGAAAACACTTTTTACATTATACTCGATTGAAACTTGTAGTCCGGCTTAAGTTAGTCGCTTCGGTCTTTCGTATTGAAAGTTTTATAGAATATATTTAAAGAAACTCACACATTCATTGTTCTCCTGCAGTTTATTAAGTATCCTATATTTCTGGATATATTTTTCGATTTGCTTTGGTAAACTCATACGTATGCAGACTGTTTGACATCCTTTTTCTTTAACCCATATTGCATTTTCTCCACTATTTGAATGTAGTTTACCAGTCTTTCTTTTTCCTCTTCTCTGAAAACCTGAAGTGGATAATACATAGAGTACATAAAGGAGTGGGTAAGGATTAGCTTTTTTTTTTTTTTTTTTTTTTTTTTTGCCTATGATAGTCATTACAAGTAAAAGTGTTCATAAAAGCCAGTAAGTATCCAGGCCTGTATTTAGGTTAGTGCTATTCTGTGTTCGAGCACTGGGTGGCAAAATTTTGGATTTTTTAAAAAGATTCACAATAAAGCAATATTAAAAAACTAGCAAACTGCAGAGTCCCACGCAAGCGCGAGAAAATAGGTTAATGTGTTTAATTCGCTCTAATTACAGTAGTTACTAATTAGCTAGCTTATCTGATTATTTTTAAGATTTTTAAGATTTTAAGAGTCATCCTTTCCCACCCCCACTCCAAGGGGTAAGGGCGAACTTGAACATCATGAAAACTGATACCGTTAAACTCAGCGACCTTGAAAACTGTGAATTCAATAGTAATATCTGTCGTTTTCGATTACTTTTAATAGTTGAATTGGATTAAAACTGTCACTATTCATCTCAGCGACCACCCCCCAAAAAACTATGAATACAACTATAATAAGGGCCCGTCCATAGGCACTCTAACTTAAGGCGCCCCCAACACACACTTTTATACACCTCAAACCGACAGCGCTCCCTGCTTAGTTTTTCTTTTAATCTGCTAGACAGAAGACCCAACTACCATTTGCATACCTAAGTGAGTCCTTTTCGCGCTTCAGCATATGAAATCGGGCCACTGGTTATCATCAAAACTGCACATCTTTTTTTTCAGCCCCCCCCCCCCCAAAAAAAAAGAATAAAGTGCAAGTGCAATACTAGATTAGTGCTTCATTCTAAACTTATAAAATAAGCATATCGAGTTATTGTTGTAAACAAAGACCGATGTTCTCCATAACTAATTTTTTGTTGAATATATATATATATATATATATATATATATATATATATATATATTGGTTATTCCTGTAAACAATGATAGATGTTCTGGATAACTAATGTTTTGTTAAGTATATTTTTCTTGGTTATTCTTGTAAACAGACGGATGTTCTGAATAACTATTTTATTGTTATATATATTTTCTTGGGCGCCCCTTCAGTGCTGACGTCCTAGGCACGTGCCTACTGTGCCTGTGCGTTAATCTGCTACTGACTATAATGATGGTCTTTTCGATTATTTTTAAATTGTCCCCATGTTATTCTTATGTCGACTTTGCACCTTCCTATCTCAGCCTAGGACCTAAAACAGGACCTGAGACCTAGGGACCTGAAACAGGATCACAGGGGATTTCGTTTTTTTTTTTTTTTTCGGAATAAGGACATCATACTGAGTTAAGTGGTAGTTTTGGTTTGGCTGCACTATATGTATTTCTCGAATGTAAGGCGTACAAAAAATGCTTGATTGAATAAAATATATTGGATTTTTTGTAACAGGGGTCACAAAATTTTGAATGGCCCCTAAATCAAGGTTTCGTAGTTTTTGTAAAATAAGGACATCATACTGAGTTAAATGGTAGTTTTGGTTTGGATACACTATATGAAGTTCTCCAGATATAAGACGTACAATAAAACATTTGATTGAATGAAATATATTGGATTTTTTGGACGAGGAACCACAAAAATTTTGAATGGATCCTAAATCGAGATTTCATATTTTTTACGGAAAAAGCATACCACACTGAGTTAAGTGGTAGGTTTGTTTGGCTACACTTTATGTAGTTCTCCAGATAAGTATAAGGCTTAAAAGAAAATTTCTGCCTCAAATATATTAGATGTTTTGATCCAAAAAGAATAACGTAGATTTTCCAGAACTCACCAGATAGCATCAAGTCCCGAATATTGGAAACGGTACACTGGTGTAACTGTCTCTTCATCATTGTTTTTCTTCATGTCAGAACAATTCACTTTAGGTCTCACATGAAAAGTTCAGTGATAAATGTCCCTTAGAAACCCAATCATTTCTGTTTTAGTTGCCTTTCATGTTCTCAATAACACAAACTAATCTAATCCTTTGCATGAAAGAGACATTGCTGGAGGCTGATAATGGAATTGACAGGAGAGAGACCATACACACTTTCACATTTCATTGCATCTCGAAGTAAAACGCTTAAATGGACTTTCGAGATACAGAATTCTGCTTTTCTTTCAGAAACAAGATCAGTAGCAAAACTATAGTACTTTAGCAATACCCTGTTTCGTGCTTTCCTATTTTTGATAGTTTTTTTTTCAAGCTCAGGTGGGAGGGCAATAAATGAAAGATCTAGTTGTTTTATAGCGTTAGAACTAGGGGTAAAAGTGGAACTGAAAAGGTACGGGGATGCATGACGCCACGCCGTCCCCCGTGCATATCTTCGTCCACTATAATTTCCTTAAGAAGTGGAGGGACGCCATAGATATTTTTGGAAGGGGGAGAAGACGTCGCCCCGCGTTCCCCCTCATTTTTATCCCTGATGGGAACAGAAATATTCGTTTTACAACACTCTCTTGTTTACTCTTTATATATACATAATGTAGGTATTACAAAAGTAATACTTTATTTTAAATGTAATTGTCATTACTTCTTGTTTACTTTGCGTCAAAAAAGGAATGTTTTTCTTTTGTAAGCATGCTGATAGTATGTATTAGGTATATAATTTTAATTTATGGGAAGGACAGAAAAACATGCTCGACACGTACTAAATGACTATGTCCTAATTTTTCATTGTGTGAAGCAGTAAACGCTACTTAAAGTATGTCAGATAACACATTGTGCAAAAGAATACTGCTCTGAATCTAAACGAATCCCTTAAGATAAGTACAATACTTGATATGTATACATGTAATAATGTTTGGTTAAATTGTGTCAGTCACGCATGCGTATATAGGAGTAAGGCTTTGGGGAAGACCAATGTTACTCCCTCTTTTGATTCCAGTTCATTAGCAAAAGGGGTCTCCTCTGCAGAAAGAGGAATGGGAACTTTGTTGAGAGGCTTCGTAATAGGGGGCTAAAGGTCACAGTAGTGAATCTTCTAATATAGCTTATGTATACGTTCATACAACAAACCTCCTTGCGATATTAGGGTACTTTGTTTCTCTCTGGAATTTGCTTACACTTATGCTTGCTTGCGTTTGCTTACGTCAGGAAAGTGTGCTACGTCCTTATGGGATTCATCTCTGCCTGTAATTAATAGACTACAGGTTTCCAGTGTGTTCTCGACTTTTTGTGTTTTAAAATAAGGCAAAAAAAAAAAAAAAAAAAAAAAAAGATTGCAAGGCAAAGTTGTCATGTATATTTAAGTTACTGTTTATTTTGGAGATATTTGACCTGGTGTTATAAAACTTGCTTTAAAAAAATACTACGGAAAATTTGAAGTGATGGTTACGGTACTGAAAAGACGAAGTTAATTGTGATTGGAACAAGATGAATTCTAAACAACTATAGAACTTGTTAGTAAGGAACTAGAAAATATTAATTGTTTTTTTTAATCTAAGTATTGTTATTAGTTAATATTTTTAAAACAATAATTCAACATGAATACCAACAGTGAAAGAACCCTCTAATGCATCGTTTCCCAAAGTGTGGGTCGCGGGTCGTTTTTTCTTTCGGTGGGTCGCTAGAAGGTTTTCCTTCTAATTATGGAAATTTTATTTTGATGTTGTGAAGTACTATTCGGAAAATGAAAATTGGAAGCGTTTGTTAATAAGGTGAACAATACAGTAAGTGGTTACTCAGAGCCCTAGTTACTTCCTTAAAGACATAGAAAAATGTAAGCAACAGCGATGGCGGGGATCAAGACTAAATACAGAAATCGACTGCAAGTGTCCAATTTCTTGCGCCTGATTGTAGCCTAATTCGTCAGCGTGGATATCAATACAGTTATTAAGAACTATCGAAAACAAGCACATGCATCGCATGCGACTCATTATGAATAGTTGTACAGAGATTTTGCTTTCCAATTACTTTTTGTATACTCGTATCGTGTGAATTTTTATGTTTTTAGTCTAGGAAGTAACAAATTAGAGATATGATTTACAAAATTTAATTAGTTTGAAATACATCCCCATTACGTAGAATGTCCATGTACGATTTGAATAAAAGTAGGTGGGACACAAAATACATTTTATTATTTAATGTAGGTCGCGGTAACAATAAGTTTGAGAATCACTACTCTATTGTATTATTTTTTAAAGTGTATTGTTTTTTATGTCTTTGAATATTTAATAATGAAGCATTCTCACCAATGTTTCGTGTTTACTAGTGTACTTTAGAAGCGGGAAAATAGACACTAAGAAAAAACGATTAAAAACGATTAGAAATATTCAAAATGGCGTGTGAAGAAAAATTAAAATAACAACTGGGTCGAAAAGTAAAAGTAGTAAGGAAGTGTTATAAATAATTAAAAAGTGCTCACTTTGGACTAACTTTACGCTTACTACCAATTTGTTATCATGCTCACTTTACTTGATATTCACAACATTTCGATATCACGCTTAATTGAACTCATCCTCACTTATCAATTCAACTCAGGTATGCTCCAAGAGCATTGTCAGAACGAACTTAAAAAGAATGGAGAGATAGAGCTGTAAGGATTCCTGTGATTGTTTCTACATGTAAAAGTAAATCTTTTTATTCACACCTTCTTCTGTTTCTCGCAAAAATTTCTCAAAGTATCATCTCTTTATGACTTACGGTTCCCGAGAAAAGGCTCCTCAAATCTCCCGAAATTCGAACTTTTTGGCCAATATCTGGGGAACGGTGGCCAGTTTGCCAGTAGCCAGTTGTCCAGTGGCCACCAGTTACTATTTGGTACCAAAATGTTCACCATCCTCTTAGGTATTGATCAACACCAACATCATTTCTCTATGACTTAGGGTTTCAGAGATATGAATCCTTAAATCTGCCGAAATCGGCAATTCTTTGGCCAATATCTCGGGAACGGTAAGAGTGACACGAAAAGTTCCATAACTTTCTAAGATAGTTTTTGACGCTCTATCGAATGGAGGACTCAAAATTGAAAAAAAATTCGCACAAAACAGACAGACACACACACAGACATAGAGAATTCAGTACCGAACTTTTTAACTTCGTTGATAATTGTGAAATATCATTGTAAGAAATTATGTTCATTTTAATAATATGTAGGTTGAAAAAATAGCCATGCAGTTTCAAAGACCATCTTGACCTGCACAAGTCTTATGTTTCATTCTATCCGAAGCTTAATCATGATATTCTGAAATTATATATCGCCACATCTAAATTTGAGTTTAATATAATGATGTATTTGACAAATACTGCATCTACCATATAATTGTTTTATTAGCCTATTGTTATTCTGCTTTTTGTTGTTGCTAACGACACAATCCGGTGTAAATGACACTTCGAGAAGTGGGCTGATAATAAACAATGAATAAAATTAATAAACAATAATTTACTAAAGATATATAAAGAACGCATGGAAAATTATGGAACAGGCATATTAAATATATGTAATTATAAACAAAGATAAGTGTATGCTATAGTAACGAAGTAAATAATATTATGAATAATTAAGCTATCTTTCAATTAAAGTGGTACGTATAAAAACTATATAGTAGGGGAGCTTACAGGAAGTATCCTGCACTTTGTGTTTAAAGGGCGCCACTCGGATATTTTGCTACCCCGATCTAACGAAGCAGGGATCGAAGTGGCCCCACTCCGACAGGTAGCCAGAATCCAATATGGCGGCTATTGAAGATGGCCGCCTCTGCGAACTCATAATGTTGGTTTTAGAGGCCTACATCTCCTTGACTAATAGTCCAGTCTTCACGATTTAAAAATTAAACGACGTAGAAGATAACAGAGTCTAATAAATTAGCAAAAGTTTTTACTTAACACTGAAATTAATATTTACATAAATTATTTAATTTAGAACTTTGCATTTCTTATGATGGAGTTTATTCATATTTTTTAAAATAACAAGTAAACGGCTGGGATTATCGAAAAAGACGTGGTATAACGTTATAAAGAGTGTTAAATTATTTTTCGTTTGGTGTATATTTCATTAAGATTGGCTAATAAACAACGAAGTTATGATAATTTAAAGATTCACGTTGAGTCGATTGATTTCCCCAAATTTCGAACGAGAGTTCATTTACCGTAATAAAACATCACTGATGGAAACATCACTGCAAACATCACTGAATTGTACGAAACAAACCATTCTCTTGTGATGTGTTCTTCATGAGTTCCACTTCCACCAGAAGCACAAAGTAGTCTGACGAAGCCCGATTATGAATCCAATATGGCGGCCATTAATTATGATCCATAAAGATTAGTTTCTTTCGAAATATTGACCCGAGTATCTAGATTTGTAAACGAATACGGACAAAGTAATATTACCTACTTTGTTACCATTCTTCTGTCGGACGTAAAACTCAAAGATTTTATTTCATTTTTTCTGTTACCATTCACTTTTACACATGAATCAAGTTTAAGAATATCTTAAGAAATTACGTGCGTAGCTACACGATAGAAAAGTTTTATGGTTAAGACTAAGAAGTAAGTTCATGTCTTTAAACCACAGACATTGGCTTTATATCCTTTACAATATTATAAAGAAATTACATAAAGCAATATATTGTTATAAATTAGAAAGTAAATAATTTCTTTAGTATTGTAAGAACAGAAACACAACACAAACACTTGGTTCGATAATTTGTCCATGTTGGAGAAAGTTCACTTCCATTGTCAGTCCATTCCCAGTTTACTGGTGAAGGAATATGTGCTGTCTTCTTCATTGCCTGGCTCCAGATTTGTCCAGCTTGGTATGCTGCACGTTTGGTGCAAGTTGGAGGAAGCGCTGTAAGAGGTCTGTCCTTTTCCAAAAAGATTTCTCGCCGGGCTTCATTAACTTTAAATTTTTCATTTGTTTTTGAATATAATAGGACAACATATCGTTGCAGTGAATAAAACAATCTTCGCTTATGTTGATGACAGGGTGTGGAATTGTTAGGAAAGCTGTGGTCACTTCTGGATACAAAAGTCATGTTTTCCATGCTGATATTTTTCCATGTCCGAGAAAGTATGACACTGTATCACATCCTGTAAATGCGTGGGAGCCTCGTAACGCAGTTGATTTTTCTTTTCCTAATGCTTTTGAAATATGATGAACTGGGAGAAATCGATGATGTTTCTTGGTGCTGAAAGATATCCATAATTCTTCTAAACCGTGTCGCTCAAAGTCGTAGAGAAACGATACAGCAAATATCACAACATCTATGTCTACTGTATGGATAACTATCTTGTTGTGTCCATTTAATGTTGCATCAAAGCAATGCAATATGATTTACTATCAGCTTCTTCTAAATGATTTCCTGATGATTTGTTTAAAAATGTTGGAAGATTTCTTGAAGTTTCTATATGATATCCATTGCTTGTTGCTACTTCAAAGTTACTTCCTTTCTTTTCGCACATAGACTTTCCAAGAAAAAGGAACAGTTCTTTATTTTCGTCATTACGAAGGAAATCATTCCACTTACTAGGAATTGGTGTGGTTGGTGTTACTTTTGTCCTTATTCCTGCACCCCTGCTTTCTCTTGTGGAAGAATTTATGCTCTCTGAAGAGTATCTATCCCATATCAAATCCATTTGCTTTACATGGAATGTGTCTGCTTCTCTTTGAACATATTTGAAGAAATTACACTGGAAATAATCACAAAATGTTTCTACTGATGCCGGTTGCAAAATGTGAACCAAAACTGCTCCATCAAATAATAAAACATCACAAGAATTAGGAAATTATTCTTGTTTGATGTTGGCTTCATTCTCTAGAAGCATAACTAAGTCGGACTTTTTATGAGGATTGTGAATTATGGCAGAGAGACGACGGAATAGGTTGATTCTCGCGCTGAAAGAAATCATCCAAGTGAAGTTGCCTCGTTTGACTGACGCGTAGTAAGCGAGAGATTAGCTCAACGTCCATCTTAAGTAATTTTATTTAATTTCTGTTTATTTTATTCTTTTGAAGGGAAAAATGAAGCACTAGAAAAGATTCTTTCATGGGCGAAAAGAATGGCTTGGTACATTCTACTAATCTTTCTTGCACAAATTCCTTGTACATATTAGACCTTTTTCTTATGCTGAATACAGGGATTCAATTATATCACCGCTACAGATGATTCTGGAAGCAACATTAACAAGTCCACGATTTTGTTCAAACGGATTCCCCAATTCGATGAAAACTTCTTTCATCTTTTCAACAGACGATTTAAATCTTTCTTGCATCGACGAGTAATCTTAATGGTGCTTATTATCAGGATCATATTCATTATATGACATTTTGAATTCATTAATTAGTCTACTAATTTCTGGTCCGGCTGTCATCCATTTGACAAGAGCAATGTCGTCGTGTAAGAGACCAATTGCCCCGCCATCCGCTTTTATAATTTTGTTATTCTGTTCGTGAGCCTGATCTATAGCTATTGCAGAGAAAGGTCTTGATTCTTTTTTACCACAAAGTAACCCATTTCGAAAGCATTCATAATCTCAGGGTGTGTTTCTTCCAACTTCTTCAAATCTAAAATGTGAACGGGAAGCCAACGAGCATAGTTTAGGTGGCCCATTGCGAAAAAACATTCTGCCATTAGTTTTAGTGTTTCAACGTAGAGCTTACAATTTCCTTGGCGAATGGCTTTGATGTAAATTGAGAATAAAATCACGAGACGGTAATATATTATTTAAAACTTAAACGTTGGACACGAAGATTCCTTTTCAGTGCACCAGTTATTGAAAGATTGCCCTGGTAATGTGAGTTACTTTCAATAAACTGTCAGCGGTTTCTGGTGTTGCTACATCTGACTTGCATAAAATTTCTACCCAACCACTTCCATCTAACCATTTGCCTATAAGACGCAGGAAGGCTTGTTCGATGTGTAACTCTCTCAGCATCAGAATTTGATATTCTTCGCCATATAACTCTGGCCAATCCCATTGAATTCGTTTCCCCAAGGCAAATAGTGGTTGATCCATTACAAGAACCGGAACTTGTCCTTTGTTGAGTTTGTCTATAAGTTCTCGTACAACATTCATTCCGTGCCATATCATAGCAACAGATATAGAGTCTTCCCTAAACAACGGAAACAGGCAGCATATATTTGGCATTCCTGCAGAGTTTTCAGTTTTCGAGGAATGACGTACAGACCAAATGCAAGTAGTGTCATATTTAAAGCATGCTTCAAGCCAACTCTCCTCGTTTTTTCTTTTGTTGTTGTTGTTTTTTCTTCTGCGAAAGATCCACTTCGTGGAAGAATTTTCTCTACAAACTGCGGGTTCTGTTGACGTAAAACTGGTTCCTTATTAGTGATATAAGCAGGAGGTACTAGAGCATAATTATCGGGGAGAGCAGGAGCAGTTCTCATTTTTATATTCACATTATCCAGTGAAACATGGTCACGTCGAATGCCAGGGTTATCCTTAGAAGGATGCTGGAAAATAGAAATGCTTGTACCGCAAAAAAAAAAATCCTTTGATGTTGTGCTAGACTCTTCTTCTCTGTTCTCCGTCGATGATAAAATCTTGTGCTGAAGTTTGTCTAATTTGTCCTTACTGTAATGTTTATAACAATTTTGTGATATTTTGCCTGGAATTTCTCGAAAATTTTTGCCACATCATCACCACTTGTGGATTCCGTTATCAAAGGGCGCAAATAAGTTGGTAAAGTAGTTAATTTTGAAAAGGATTCCATATTCCTACTTAAGATAGAATATGCTGAGTTTCGTCTGCTTGGATCCTTATTGTCTTTGAAAACTACGAGAGAGTTGGTATTACCCTTTTGGCAGTACGCACGTATTCCAATCTATTACAGAGATAACCTCCATTGAACTATTTCCAAGTTGCTATTTTCCTACAATCATTAAACATGATCAATTTAGACCCACTTGATTTGAGACTATTTATCTTACATAGTCAATAAATGAATTTACAATGCTTTAATTACAATAATTGTGGTGTTTTATACCTACATAGAAAAGTGCATTTAGGACCCATGCTTAGTTTAGTTGCGCCTTCTGTGCGCGTAATTCCGGGTTTGATTCCCAGTGGGGGGTAGAGTTGAACGAAAGTGGTTCAACTATAATCGAGTTCCACTATATATCAATAAGTCCACATCTTCTTTAGCCACCAAGGCGTACACGTGGGACATTAAATTCAAACAAACAAAAGTGTATTTAGTATTATCAAAATTAATATTAAATTACTGGTTTATCAAAAAAGTTTGGCACAATACCTACATTAGAAAACTAAACTGAAAGCGATATTTAAAAGTGAATGAAGACTGTCGAAGATGATAAAGAAGTATATAAAGATTAAGACAAATATGATGTTTTCATGAATATATAAATGACTTTTCTCATACCTAAAGTGAGGGACCATTCCCATCGGAAATCGAACTAGAACCATCTGGTTGCCGGCCAGGCATTGTACCACTTAAACTACCGAGACCGTACACAATTTTTCTGCTGATGTTGATTCCTCTGGCTACCTCTTATAAGAAAATGGTTTCAAATTCCACGATTTTCAGAATAGATTCTTGGATTTAAATTTCTTTCTTGTAGTGAAGTGCTTTCGCTTTCAATACTAAAACAATGAGTTTGGGAAACGTCGGGTTCGATCTCCAGTCAGTTTATGTATTATCCAATGACGTTTTCAATCACCAAGCATCAAGAAATCATACACAGTAAAAGAAATCTTAATTACCGGTACATTATATACAGTGATAAAATTTAACCGAATAACCATTCTATTAGAAATGGAATAGGCAGGAACAGCTTTACTTGGCACTTCTTTGTACTGATCAAATGCAGTTTCAACACACTCACTATCTTCAACTAAGTTAATCTGACTGCAGCCGTAGATGTGAGTCCACACAAGGAGACAAAACAATAGGCTAATCGCCGACTTCTTGGTAACAAAAGAATTGCATAGGCGCCTCAAACTTCGCCTTTTTGTGTGATTCCGAAATATTCCCGCTACAGGAAACTGTTTCAAGGGGTCGTCAACATATTACGTAACGCGGCAAAGGGAAGGAGGGGGTTCGGCCTTGCGTTACGAAGTGTAACAAGGGGGAGGCGGGGTTTATGTCCTCGTTACGTAACGCATGTTTTGTTCCTTTAATTTTTAGTTTTATTCTCAGGTTTATATGTAATCTTTTAAATAAATAATTTTATTTCAGTTCTTTTCTTTATTATAAATAAATAAATATTTCTGTTGTTTAAAAGTTGCAAACACCTATAGATTGAATCATGCAGAAGGTATTCGAAGACACTACTCAACATCAGCGTGTCTAGTGACGAACCCAGCGTGTTTTACAATGAAACTCCGTTTTGTGGCTATCGCAGCATTGCGTTTTCGGCACACGCTTTTCTGGAGTTGGGGGACACCGTAGTCTAGTGGTTAGAGCGCTAAATTCCTGTCCGCGTGGTCTCGGGTTCGATTCCCGGTTGGTGCTTCCCCAATTTTCGGCGTCCACCCAGTGTCGTGAGGCAAAACTGGGAAGTCACGTGAATAAAACACGTGACAGCCACTAGGTGTAGAAAGCTCCCGAAACACCGGCTAGCGATAGAGCGATGTGGCACGCTGACAACGCGTTCGTCTAGGTTGGACGTAGTTCCACCAGTCCGTAACAGATGGCGTGAAGTGGTTCAGGTCCACAAAGCGGTCCGTTATGCCAAGTGGTTTGGTTTGCTTTTCTGGAGTTAGTTGTTATTGATTGTAACCACCATCTGAGAATATTATTTAAACCTTTAGATTTGAATCATTAGGCCTACCTCACTCTATTCTTCTCAAGGGTTTCGCATCTGGAACAAAAGATACTCTTTCTCGTGAAATAATCTTTTCCGCGATGGAATTAAACACGATTTGGAGCGATATAAGAGATTAAAAACCTAATTCGTCGGATATCCATCTCGTACTGTTTTTTTTTAATTATTTTCTTACTTTTGGATTCTAATATTTCTGGTGAAATCAAGTTTATTCGGATTCTGTCACTGATTTAGAAGAAGAAGAACTTAGAAAGGAGTAAACTGAAGTTCAAAGTCCAAAGAAGATGCTAGAAAGTTTGTTCTCAAAGATGCCCCTGTTCCTTCACTCAGCCACTTCGCATCTGTGGTCTACCAGAAAAAAAATTTCTTTGCATCGTCGACATTGGCTAACTTCAAATACACCCCACACAGCAAGGAATATTTCCTCAATCAAAAGAAAATATTTTCCTTGGTTTCCAAAAGGTTTTCATTCTCTGGAGATTTCCATGCTGGTTTCCCCAATGTATTCCGAATATTTTCCGAAAATATTTTCTCAAAAATGTTTGTAAAACATTTTAGAAATTACTGAGAGTACATTTTGAGAATGCTAGCCGGAAAGTAAATCCAGGAAAATATTCACAAAATATATTAGAAATGTTGTTTTGGATGTAATGTAATATGTTTTCACTGTTGAGAAGGAAAATGTTTTCGAAATGATACTAAAAATGTTTTCCATATATGATACGAAAACAATGAAACGAAATATATTCCATATATTTAAAAAATGTTTTCTAATACGTTATTTGCAATATTTTCTATTTTTACGAGAAAACATATTGAATATATATTTTTAAAAAGGTTTAGAATATTTTAAAAATAAATTCTTTCGTGGTATAAGAAATGTTTTTCAGAAATGTTTTAAAAAGGTTTACCTAATTTTTACAAAAGTATTTTGGTAATCTTCTCTTATAACTTAAATAAAATATTTTCGTACAATATTTTAGTACAATATTTCCAGAATATTTTATCGAATTTTGAATATAAAACTTCAAAACAGGGAAAATTAAACACATTAAAAATGAATAGAAAATGTTTTCCGTTATGTTTTGGAAAATATTTTGTGTTTTTAGTTACCAAGATTTTCTGATATATTATAGAAACATTTTTACATTGTTTTCAGAATATACTCTTCCGTTACTGGAGAAAATATATTCCTCGTTATATCTGAGAAATATCCCAAATATTTACCGGAAATGTTTTTTAAAGAAATGTTTAGAAAACATTTTATGAAGTAAAGGAAGTATATTTTTTAGAAAGTTAGAAGCAAAATAATGTATAAACTAATCATTTGCTGAGCAAAACTGTATATACGATTGTACAGTTATATTGTATCACATAGTGTCTGATGAAGCCAAAGAGTTAGTTGGCGAAACTGTAACACATGTTGAATTTTAATGAAAATATATAGTTTTGCTCAGCAAATAATTAGTTTATATTTAATTATAACAAAGCAAAGCTTCTACTTATGGAAAAATAATGTAAGGAAAATTTCCACAAATTGTACTAGAAATATTGTGTTGAATGTAATGTAATGTTTTCAATGTTGAGAGAGAAAATGTTTTCGAAGTAATACTAAAAATGTTTTACATACATAATAGAAAACAGAATAGGAAATGTATTCCATATATTTTATAAATATTTCCCAATGTAGTATTTGCAATCTTTTCTTTGTTACAAGAAAACGTATGAAATACAATTTTTAAAATGTTTCGAGTATTTTAAAAATAAATTCGTTCGTAATATTAGAAATATTTTCCAGAAATGTTTTTAAAACGCCTATTAATTTTGTATGCAAATGTTTTTATTACCTTCTCCTGTAACTTAAATGAAATATTTTCATACATTATTTTAGAATTATTTTCAGAATATTTTATCTAATGTTTAATTTAAACAGTTAAAACATACATTAATAGGGTCTAATGAATAGAAACTGTTTACCATCGCGTTTTTGAAATATAGTTTGTGCTTTTAGCTAATAATATTTTCTGATATATCAAAGAAATACTTTCACATTATTCTCACAATATATGCTTCAGTTACATAAAAGTAATATACCTTGTTGTACCTAAAATGAATTTTACAGGAAATGTTTCTGGAACATTTTTCTAATTTAAATTACATATCCTTAGATATTATGTTGGATATTTTTTAATGTTTTGGAGATTATACACACATACACATACACACACACACACACACACACACATATATATATATATATATATATATATATATATATATATATATATATATATATATATATATATATATATATATATATATATATATATATATATATATATATATATATATATATATATATATATATATATATATATATATATATATATATATATATATATATGTGTGTGTTTGTGTGTTTGTGTGTTTGTGTGTTTGTGTGTGTGTGTGTGTGTGCATTGCACGAGTCGGGCTTGGGAAGTCCAGCTATGCTGTTTCCTTAGCCCAGGCCGGGCTTGGGCGGGCCTGCGCTTCAGGTAGGGCCGGGCTCGGACGATTATTTGCAGTTCTTTAATAATTATTGACTTTAGTTAAATGGTGATTGCAAAAAAAAAAAAAAAAAATGAAGACTGAAAGGTATTAAAAACAATGCAACTTTTACAGTTGGTATTGCTCAGCGGCTCCATATTTGCTATATAGAGAATTAATTGTTCTCCCTAGTGACCGGACTTGGGTGGGTTGGCTCCACTATTAATTTGTTTCGGGTCTGGCTTGGGCTAAAAATTTCCAAAATTTTCCCGGGCTTGGGTTGGGCTGGGCCGGGCCTAGCTACATTCGAGCCAGATTAGGCTTGGGGCGAAAACTTCGGCTCTTGCATGTCTCTAATATATATGCCACGTTTAGTAATTTCGTCATAGATTTAGTGATTTGCTATTGAACTAGTGATCTAGTATGTACTTCGGGTAAATCTGCACATTCTAGTGATTTTTATGGCGTTTCCTTCCTGATGCAGACAAATAGCAAGGAAATGGTTCTTAAAATAATTGTATATTGCAGTTCGAACGAATATAGAAACTTCCAATTATTCTTCTTTCCCCTCTGACTGAATGAATCCTCTGCTAGATAACGACCTTTAATAAACAGCGGCTATCTTTGGTCTGCTACCTCCTTTTGTTAGCAGATATGAGATGGACTAAATTTGTATTTTTTTCATGGAAGTGAAGAAATAATTATCTGGTGCATTTATGTTTTGTCACGCACACAGGCACAATCTTTACTTGCTTCCCAATGAATTTGAGGAACATAAAATAAATAAAACGTAAGTACCAAAAAATAGAGGCAAGTCAGACATCTTCATTTGTAACACATTTATTAAGAACTATAGTTAGATGTCACGAGCAAGCCCTCTAAACATGTTCCATCCTTTAATTTTATCCGTGTAAGAATTCCTGATTTCAGGAGAAAATTTCCATTAACTATGGCATATGAAGTTCTACACTCATACTTTGTTTATGTATGTGAGATCACATGAAAGACCAAGAAACAATGATAATAGGTTTTCTTCCAGAAAATTTCTTCCAGGGGCAAAATCTAAGTGTGAAGGTGCTGAACTGGGACTTTAATTTCGTCCCTTGTGCAAAAATAAAAAGTAATCGCAATTGTTATTTATTTTAGTTCTTGGGGGAGGGGGAGATGGAAGCGAACCCTCGGAAGGATCTCTGAAAAAAATGAAAGACTGGATTCTAACCGCCACTGTTTGGTATATTACACAAAGTAAAGTTGTAGTTACATTGTTCCAATTCACAAGAAAGGCGACAAAACTGACTGTAATAATTATCGAGGCATTTCTCTTCTGTCAACATCCTATAAAATCCTTTCAAATATTCTATTATCAAGAATGACCCCATATGCAGATGAAATTATTGGAGATTATCAGTGCGGATTTAGACGAAATCGATCAACTATCGACCAAATATTTACCATTCGCCAAATACTCGAAAGAAAGTGGGAATACAATACCCCGGTACATCAACTATTTATTGATTTTAGAAAGGCTTACGACTCATTTAGGAGAGAAACATTATACAACGTTCTTACAGAACTTGGAATACCGAGAAAGCTAATTAGATTAATTAAGATATGTTTAAGTGAATCCCAAAGTAAAGTCCGGGTAGGAAAATTTTTGTCCACGAGCTTTCACGTCGAAAATGGCCTGAAACAAGGAGATGCGTTGTCGCCATTATTATTTAACTTTATGCTGGAATACGCCATAAGGAAAATCAAAGATAGCAACCAGGGCCTAGAGTTGAACGGTATTCACCTGGTTATGGCATATGCTGATGATGTAAATTTAATAGGGGATGATAGGAGAACAGTAAAAATAAATGCAGAGATCTTATTAAATGCTTGCAGGGACATGGGTTTAGAAGTAAATGCAGAGAAAACTAAATGCATGGAAGTGCGTCGGGACCGTAATACGGCAAATTGTGGAGGCGTTAACATATTAAATAATACTTTTGATAAAGTGGATATTTTCAAATGTTTAGGATCAATATTAACAAACGAAAATCATATTCACGAAGAAATTAAATGTCGACTAAAAGCAGGGAATTCGTGTTCGAGAATCTCTTGTCGGTTCAAAATCTCTTGTCGTCGTGAATTCTGTCGAGGAATTTGAAGGTTAAAATATATAAAACGATAATCTTGCCTTTGTTCTGTATAGTTGCGAAACATGGTCGCTTACCTGAGGGAAGGACATAGACTAAAAGTATTTGAGAACAAGATCCTGAGACGAATATTTGGACCCAAGAGGAACGGGAATGGGGAATGGCGGAAACTTCATAACGAGGAACTACATAATTTATACGGTTTACCTAACATTGTTAGGGTCGTCAAGTCTAGAAGGCTTAGGTGGGCAGGTCGTGTAGCTAGAACGGAAGAAAGTTGAAACGTTTTCAAAGTTTTGACTTGAGGACCACTCGGAAAACGACCATTAGGAAGACCAAGCTGCAGATGGGAGGACAATATTAAGATGGACCTCGCAGAGATAGGAATACAAAGTAGAAACTGGATCCAACTGACTAAGGATAGAAGTCAGTGTAGAGCTTTTGTGAACGCGCCATTGAACCTCCGGGTTCCATAGGCTATAGAGTTAGTTAGTTTTTTAAGGTTGTAGTTATATGTAAATAATATTGCGTTTTCGTCAGGGCTTTCATTCTGCAGGAGAGGGGGATAATAATACCTGGAGAATATTTTCTGCTATCAAGGTATTGCAGGTGATTGCATTTCTTCCATTGTAACGTGGTCAAGCTAGTTTCATTATATGTAAGGATTAACATAGCGTGAAAAGCTTAAATTTCCATGACTAGTTTTCTCTGTACCCATGCTAGTCACTTTTCGGTCTGTGGGACACTGTGTTCCGAAATTTTCGACGAATTAGAAGATAAATGTACCAAAGATATATATATAATATATGTGTGCTTATTTGAGACATGGATCTACAGTTTAATGTGGGATAACAACTACATGAGCTCCCAGCGGAAATCGAACCATGGTCTCCCGCGCTCAAGGCGTATGTGCTAACCATACAGAAGCGAGGAAATTCACATAAGCACACACACACACACACACACACACACACACATATATATATATATATATATATATATATATATATATATATATATATATATATATATATATATTGTTGAGTTAATATTGAGTTTAACGTTCCTTTTAGGAGCGGGGCATGGACTACTGATCAGTGCTCTAGGGATGCGCACGAGACGAGTCGAGACAGGAATTTCCTGACAAAATTCGAGTCGAGACACGGCTCTACCAATAGAAAAATATATGTTTTTCGAGTCGAGACATCACTTTTACAGAACATTTTCGAGACGAGACAGCCACAAATCTTGTCTCGTGCGCATCTCTACAGTGTTCGTAGTTTGAGTGAAATTTCCCTAATCTAGGGAAATTTCATAGGTAAATTTAACAAAAAGGAAAATTTTCGATAAAACGTGAAAAATCCAGGGAAATTCTCAAATATCAATGTTTTAAATTTTTCTTTGTTCGTCAGAAGTAAACCAATACAATAGATATAGATTTTGTGTGCTGAAAGTAGCATAATTTGCAACCATTTTTGGCTGAATGGGGGGGTCACGGTTTCACAGTGGTAGAGCGCCTATCTCTGGTTCGTGGGGTCCCTTTTTGCATCCTCAGCCAAGTAAGCTTGTTGTAAACAACATCGTATCCGTGGGTTGTCTCGGGGTACCCTCGTTTTCTTCTACTTTCTCATTCCACCAATTCTTCTATTAACGTTCACTTGCTTTAATCCTCGTCTCTCTCAGCCTAAAGGCATATACGTGGGACGTTAAACCAAAAGATTTCATTTCATTTTGTTGGCTTGGTGTATTTCGGTGTATATTTTTTAAAAAATGTATGAAAAATACACGAAAAAATAGAAGCAAAAAGCAAGTGAATAAAACAAATACGGTAAGTAGTTCCTTTAATATAGCTAAATTAATCTTACTACATAACTTCTGTCATAGGTATTGGACACTCAAAAACCAGGGAAAATTCATAAGAAAAGGAAAAATTTTGTCACTCGAGGAAAATTTTCTTAAAGAAACCTACTGATTAACGTGGAATCCTAACTAAATGGGCTCCCGCTAGGAATCGAACTCGACCTTAGTAGCACACTTACGTCCTAACAACGTCAAATGTTGGTCATGAAATTACATCAGGCAAAGAAATATAACGTCATTTGTTATGTTAAATAATGATAACAAAAATGACGATGTTAAGATACATGTGGATGTTTTTTAAACTTAATTCTATTACATGTAGTTTGCAGCACCAGGGAGCAAGTATTTCAACTTCAGTCAGTAATACCAGTTGGCGGGAAATTTCCCGTAAAACGTAAAATTCTGAGCACTGACGGGAATGCGGAGATTTTTTTAAATAGGCTGAAAACGGGAAATTCTTGTATTCTCAACTTTTCTAGGCGTACAACAACCTAGCCTGCAACATTGAGCTTTCTTGATAAAAGCAGGGATAAAAGTGCGGGAATGCGGGTTGACGCCGTCCCCCCACCTCGAAAAAATATATACGGCGTTCCTCAATTCCTAAACAAAATTACAATGGGCGAAGATAGGCAGGGGAACGGCGTGACGTCATGCCGCTACCGTCCCCCCACCTTTTCAGATCCACTTTTACCCTTGGGTAAAAGCAGAGCTAAAAGTGAGGGGGAACGCAGGCGGATGTCGTCTCCTCACTTCCAGAAAATATCTGTGACATCACACGCTTCTAAAAATTACAATGGGAAAAGTAGGTACAGGAGACGGCTTTACGTAATGTGTCCCCCTACCTTCTGAGATCTACTTTATCCCTGGGTAAAAGTGAACATTACAAACACACAAAAGACTTGAAACATCAAGCTAATGTAAACTATTGGAAAATACCCTACTTATCGCTGCATTTTTAAACATTTTAAATAATTATTTATTTATTTTTGTGTCAAGGAACAAGCGGTGTGCAAGCAACACCAGAATCGTGTTAAGGCTAATACAATTTAATTAAGTGTTGCTTTGCTGAACATAACATCCCTTAAAAACACAAAAAACACCATATTGTTCGTAAAAATGGTGTACATTCTATTTTATTTATTTATTTATTTTTTTAAATTTTGGCATGCTATAGATATTGTAAATTATATCTACTGAAGTTGACGGTAAATATTGTATGTAATCGGGAAATTTATGGTTTCGGACGGAAATTTACTGGCATCACTGAATTCAGAGCGAGTTTTTTTTAACAAATGAATGTCGTAGTGGTGCTGTGGTGGTGGGGTGAACTTCAAACTATAGGTTTGTGTGGTGTTATATATATTTAAATACAGAACTGACCAACGAAAATACAAAAAAATGAAGAGTACGTCCGTACTAGTACGAACATCAAAGGTAAGATCCACTGTTTTTATTGACAATTTGCTTTTTGGAACCAAAAGTAGGTTTAAAAAAACATTGTTTACAGGAGAAATGAGTTCGTGCTTTAGAAGGGTATTGATGTGTGAAAAACTTGTGAAGTGCTGCATACAATAGAAACGCAATGCTGAGGTATTCCGAAATAATAATAAAAATGTTGTTTAATGAGAATAAATATTCTACTACTACTATTAAACTGTCATCCACACGCAAACAATTGAAAGTAGGTGACGTTGGACAAAGTGAAGAGTTGGTCTTTTGGGAAGATTAATGGCATTACTCGAGGAATCGGTTGTACGAAATTTTAACACATTTCTTCCATTTTCAGGTTAGGGTAGAGCTTTGTATTTCTATTAACAGCATGCACTAAATGAGGAGCTCCATTACTACTTGCAGATTGACATCAGGAGAGGTCAGTACTAGTACAGTGTGGACGTAGGGCATAAAAACTACGGTGCATAAAACACGAACCAGTTTTTTGTGTGGCCACTGAAAAGCACGAATGCTACCTAACTGAGTGAGGGCAGGAGTGGAGCACGGAAACCCGAGCGATAAGAGGGTGCGTCCGTAGGGAGCAGGCGCGTCAGCGACGGGGGTTATGCGCATAAACGAAGATAGTGTAAGAGCACACTAACACATAAAATGCTTTCACTGTTACTCAACATTCATTGCAATATGCTGTGCACTGACAGTAATTGGTTATATTTACACGGTCATTACTTCACAAAAAAAAAAAAAGTTTCACATCGTACTTTACCTATAAATTTTCTATTTGTACAAATTTACGTTACTACGAAATACCAAACTAGACCTGGCTTAAATTAAGCTAAACTAACGTGACCTAACCAAAATTAGCCAATTTTTACCAAAAATGTTGGGCCACAAAGAGCCGACATAAAGTTCACTCGAGCAGACGGTTCTAGCAAATAGAAAATTTAAAGGTAAACTACTATGTGAAACATTTCACGTGAAGTGATGCGAGTGTGTATATAAGTAATTACCGTCAATGCACAGTATATTGAAATGAATTTTGAGTGATAGTGAAAGTATTGGATGTGTAAGTGTGCTCTTCCAGTATCTTCTGCTCTCTACGGACTCACCCCCTCGCTAACGCTTGCCCCTGCTTCACTCCTGCCCTGACTCGGTTAGATAGCATTTGTGGTTTTTAGTGTCCACATAGCATAAGTTGGTTCGTGTTTTATGAACTGTACTTTTTATGACATACGTTCACATTGTATTCATAATGAGCCCTTCTAAAGTCAATCTGCTAGTACTAATGGAGCTCCTCATTTAGTGAACGCTTACCTAACCTGAAAATAGGCTACAAGAAATGTCAAAGTTTATTAGAACCGTCTGCTCGAGTATACCCATTAGACAAGAATTTACTTTGAGTCAGACAGTAACTTCAATCGGTTCTTATAGGTTCAGTCACTTCCTGGAAATGTTTTGTGCCTCAGTCACTTGTTGGAATTGTTCATGCCTTTGGTGCTCCATTTTGCAAACACAAATTTAATTTTAAAAAAGTGATTTACTTACGCAACGAAACGTAGCTAAGCGAGCGTTAGCGAGCAAATTGGGTTAGAAGTCCCGCAGGGCTTGTTTTATTCCACTTTTACCTCATGATAATACCACATGACCTTACATCACGACCTGGTGGAACAACTTCACTGTGATTCCTAAACTGCTCCGGGAACCGGGTCAGGTGAATTGGTTGCAGTCACTGTCCGAATCAAAGTAAAAATTTGCTCCCTATATACGCTAACAATTGTAATGTGATATACCGGAAATTTATTTAATTGATATATTCTTTATTTGATATCGTGAAAATTTTTCGTCCCATGATTATTCCGGCAAGGCTAAAGGAGACGATGATGAGAAATTACCGAAAGGGTGAAATGACAGTGGGAGGAAACAGGAAAACTCCGAGAAAATCCACGCAGACAGTGTTTGTTCACCACAAAGTTCATATAGCGTTAGCTGGGATCGAACCTAGGACCCTATGCACCAGAGGTGAACGCTATATCACTGAGCCACCGCAACCCTTGATATCGTAGAGCAGCCTTTCCCAACCTTTTCCACACTGCGGCCTACTTTAGAGTCTACAATGCATGTGAAGGACTCCTTGCAATAATATACGGTTAGTATTTATATTTTTTCCCATGCTAGTGCATATATGGGTGTGTTTGTTTTTCTTTGCAGTGGTATAATCATGTTAGAGTTGTATGATGCCAATCGCGTAATCAGGTGGTCCTTGGTTTCAAATCTCAGGCCGGATATCTTGACTAAGATGTTGCAAATAAATCCAGTACGTAAACAACACAAAACCACAATAGCCTACTTGTCTAGTATAGAAAAACGTATTTTTTCCTGGAAGAATATAAAATGTATTAGCTTCAACAAATTAACCTGACACTAAGTGTATGACTCACCGAGATACACAACTTCATTAATGTGATGGGTGGTGTTATCTTTCAGCCACTAACTTGGAAATGTCAGGATCAAAAAAAGAGACTTTTAAGTGACGATCCGCCTCAACATCAAGTCTAATCCGGGGGTCGCGGTGGCTCAGTGGTAGAGCGTTCATCTCCGGCGCTTGGGGTCCCTGGTTCGAACCCAGCTCGCATCGTGTGAATGGTGTATTTCTCATCACTGTGTATGTGTGTGCCTTTCTCAGATTGGCTTGTGGACTCCGGGTTGGGAAAGGCTGTCTTAGAGCTTATATGTATATGTACGAAGATTTACACTATAAGCATTGGTGTCACTTCTCCCCTTAGAATTTATGCAGAATTGTCTTGTTTTTAAAAGAAAGGCATTGTCTAAAAGTGTAACAAATTACTAATAAATTTTAACTAATAACTCACACCACGGGTGCATATGACTTTTTTTTTTATCGTGTGCAGAGTAAGAATTAAATGAAAACTTAGCTGCTAGTAGTCGAATTTCGGTTAAAACTACGCTAGAAATCGTGTAGCCAAATAGTAACCGAGCAGTACTCAGTGAAAGTACAGTTCACCTCTGGTGCTTGGGGTCCCGGGTTCAAATCCTGCTCCCGCCAAGTGAACTTTGTGGTGGACAAACACGTGTGCGTGGGTTTTCTCGGGGTTCTCCCGTTTCCTCCCACTTTCTTCATTCCACCTTTTCATTCATTTCTCAATCACCGTCTCCTTTAGCCTAACCGGCATAATCGTGGGACGTAAAACTTAAATATTTCATTTTTTTTCAGTGAAAGTACACTTTGCCTTTTCCTGGATTACTATAATACGGAAGGTATAACGTAGTTTGCTTCCCGCGAAAAGATGTAGTGACGTTTATGCGGAGTTGCCAGCTCGGTTACTCATGGCTCGCTGAGTGCGGTGAATTGTAGCTGGTGATTGGCTATCCTTTTACCACACCCTCAGTGACGAGCATGTCCAAGTGCGGGAAGTCAATGACGTTATACCTTCTGGACTTTAGTTACCAAGAAAAAGAGCAAAAGGTGTTAACCAACTTACCTGGTTACATTAAGCAAGAGGAATAACAATTGTAACCATAACCGTCTCTTCTTTGTAATTGCTCATTGCACTTAATTATTGCCGGGCACTTGGCACAGCTGTTGTAGACAATTAGCTATTTTAACCTCTCTTTCTTGGTTGCAGGACTCGGTTATTCAGGATAATTAGCACGTCTCAATTGATCTTTCTTTTCGAGTATCGAAATTCTTATATAATATTAAGTTAGCTGCAGTATGGGATATTTCGAAGTAAATTATCTCTTCACACTATGAAACATTCTCAGATATGCTGGTTGTCATTGTCATGTATGCAATGCACTAACCGAGTAAAGTAGTGTCTACTAATTACGGCTCTCGATTAATTTAATCGTTTCGGTTGCTGTAATCATAAATATATTCATCTTTAATAACTAGTTGCTATATAGATGTATATGTAGTATATAAGCGAATTTTAAAGGGAAATTTAGACATAGTAACTCCCACAGGATTTCTTACAGGCGGGAGGGGGCAAAAGGACCGACATACGAGGAAAGTCACGAATACAGATACCTAGAACCATATAATATTTAATGTAAAAAACAATTATTTACATTCACTGCTAACTACACTAACTGTTGTGTGTGAATAAGAAAATTTAAAATTTTGTTATGTATTTTGAAAATCCATGGGGAAAGCAACTGTTCCCTGCAGCGGGCGGCTATGGTTATAGAATACAGTTTTTATTGATCTTTCATAAGTTCGAATCCTCATTTAATAGAGCGAGGAATCTAGAATAAGATAGTGCTATTATAAAGAAAAGAGTATTTTTTTTATATTTTAGGGATTTTTTTGTATTCGTAACAGCCCAAAAAACTGTACCATCCTCTCAGCCCCCCCCCCCCAAATATACCATCACCATGTCAGATATTGTTGAATTTTTTTTTTTTTTTTATAGCAACTAGGCATGTTTTTAAATGACCCGTATATTTTGTTTTGTCGGAAAAAAAATTTCCACCAAGTAATGGGCCATCAAAGATGGGGAGTACAATTTATGAATTTTAGAAAACTTGGAAAATGGTCAACTTCACAGCCCCATTCAGCTATGGAGACAGATAGTTATAATTGTTATTGTGGTATGTACATAGGGATATAAATAAACTATATTTTATTATAGTATGGTTCGCGCATGCGTATAGTTTTGTACATATGTTAACAAATGAACGTCAGTTGTCTGAAAAGTCGAAGTTTGCGATTTTTTCGAGCAATTCCGGTTCGAATTTTAAAATTCTGTTTCCACTCGCTTTCCGAAAAAAAATTTGTATCGCTTTTATGTGCAACCGTTTTGTCGCCAAAAAAAAAAAAAAAAATCGAGAAATCGTCAAATTTTTAAAAATCGCCATTTCTTCGAAAACACCATAATTTAAAATTCTGAAATTTTGTCAAATGGTTCAACTTTCCATGGATAATAAACACACCAAATAGCATTCTCCATCAATGCTTCATGAATTAACTACAGCGTTTTGAAGTTTCATTAACTTTAATATCACAGTTGGCAACACTGAAAACAATGAAAGTGCAACAATTTGATGATGTTTGTGGTTCACATTCATTAAATAACCGTGCTCGTGGGTTTTCTCGGGGTTGTCCCGTTTCCTCCCACTTTCTTCATTTCACTCATCTCTCATCATCACCGTCTCCTTTAGCCTAACCGGCATAACCGTGGGACGTAAAACTAAAGATTTCATTTCATTCATTAAATAAAGTATAAAAGTTTTTCCAGGCTGCTTTTTATTTTTTTTTGATCAAAATGGATCTCTGAAATGGTAAAATGAACCTCCCCTACTCCTTCGTTTTCTTAAACCGATGTAATCAGAGATAAAAATTACGATTACGAAACACACAAATTTTAAACTAACTTATTTAAAATGGTTTTCGAAATCAAAGTTTCACTGATTTTATCACACTGAAGTAATTATTTGCTTGCTTAGTGTCTTCTTCGCTAATAGCATCTAACCGTGCAGATGCTCCAATAGGTGTTGCTGCACTCACAACGCTTAGCACGTTGTCGATAGTCACAAAACACTTATTTTCACTTCTCTTATGCCTTTTTGGAAACCTGTACCCTGTTGAAGGTCTATGTGGAAACATAAAGACCACTTCAACTTCATGTAATTCATGATTTTTTGATAATATTTCTCCTATCCATCACTGGTTATCATGTATGCATGTATGCAGTCATTTTTGCAGATTTCGTAAATTTACACTTTGAATTGCAGAAGCTCGATTTTGGGGAAAGCACGAAGTTAGTCCATGTTGACCCGTTACTGCCATAAAAACCAAAGATGACTTCGTCGAATACCAGTTACCGATCGCACATTTTCCCATTGTTTTTTTCTTCTTTTTTTCTCTTTCTTAAAATTGTCCAATTCGGTTCTTGACAACATTACGAGAATAATGCCCGGAGTTTGTACTTGCACTATACTCACGAATTCTTCTGCAGTTTTAATATTGTGCAGTTTTAATATTGTGCCATAAAAACCAAAGATGACTTCGTCGAATACCAGTTACCGGTCGCACACTTTCCCATTGTTTTTTTCTTCTTTTTTTCTCTTTCTTAAAATTGTCCGATTCGGTTCTTGACAACATTACGAGAATAATGCCCGGAGTTTGTACTTGCACTATACTCACGAATTCTTCTGCAGTTTTAATATTGTGCCATAAAAACCAAAGATGACTTCGTCGAATACCAGTTACCGGTCGCACACTTTCCCATTGTTTTTTTCTTCTTTTTTTCTCTTTCTTAAAATTGTCCGATTCGGTTCTTGACAACATTACGAGAATAATGCCCGGAGTTTGTACTTGCACTATACTCACGAATTCTTCTGCAGTTTTAATATTGTGAATCTGTTCTTGCCTAAGGTTATGCCGTATTGCCACATTCCTTATACCTTTCCCCCCACACCCCCAATACCGTCGCAGAGACCCTTGCCATGGCCGGTTTCACTGAAAAGCCACTGCTTTATCGGACCTGTCCGCGTCTCAAACATCTGAAAGCAATTTTTAAAGTGGGATGCAGCATCATTAGAAATCACTGAAACGGTTTGATAAATTTTACGCACGTATTCGAACCTTTTTCTAAAACCTGTATTTTCGCTTTTCTTCAAGTATTTTTTAGAATCTTATCCATGACTATGAGTACGAGTGGAATCGTGTGTTTTGTCGTCGCCTATTACAGCATAACTGTCAGTTGTTTCATAATAATATACCACTGCCGTAACGATGGAGATTTGATCGTTTTTCAGTGATCACTCTGAATTTCACATAGCAGAATAACAGTCCAGTTTTCAACGAAGTCCACATGCAGTAAAATAGAATTTGTATCTTGAAATTTTACACGACGCTTTTCAGTAGCAATTAATTCTCTTTGGATTTTCTCGATGTATTCATGATTTAAAATTCTTAGTTTTAACCAGCAACAGAGTGTCACAGTTTTTTTTTTTTTTTAACAAGATCATTATTTTCCCATATGGCATATGTAATATTTTCATTTTCATCAGGATCAATAATTAAAGACTCCACACTTACTCCTTCCGCTCCATGACAATCACCACATTATTGAAGAAGACAGCTGTCATTTTATACGAATCATACTACTAATGGAAATAGGTCACTCATGACAGCTTCAATACAGGCTGCTCCTTTGATTTGTTGCAACGCAGTAGCAGCTAACTTAAAATTTGCACAGCACACAAACACCTCCCTCGCAGGTTGCGGACTGACCCACTTTGGTCGAATACTATAAAATTTCGAGTGAACCATTCTTATGCTGGAATTGATCTGTTTAAACAGCCCGTAAATTTCTTTGATAGTACGCGTAAGAAAATCTTTCGATTTTTTAACTTTTTGTCCATTTTCGATCACTGTAATGACATCGCACTTATCGGAATTTTGTCTGAAGCATTCCAGTTCATCATTGAGGTAATAGTTCAGGTTGTTTGTAGATCATCAGGATCTATTGGATGGCCGTTTAGAATAAACTTAAAATGTGTATGTTTCATAATCGTAATTTCCATATCAGATTAGATCGATTTAAGAAGATGGAGTAGTTGGAGGCTCATTTTACCATTTCAGAGAGCCATTTTGATCAAAGTAATAAAAAGGAGCCAGGAAAACTTTTTATTCTTTATTTAATGAATGTGAACCAAAAGCATCATTAAATTGCTGCACTTTCATTGTTTTCAATGCTGCCAACTGTGACATCAAAGTTAACGAATCTTCCCTAACTTCAAAAGGCTATAGTTAATTCATGAAGCAATGGTCGAGAATGCTATTTGGTGTGTTTGTTATTCATGTAAAGTTGAACCATTGACAAAATTTCAGAATTTTAAATTATGGTGTTTTCGAGAAAATGGCACCCAAAATTGGCAATTTTTAAAAATTTGACGATTTCTCAATTTTTTTGCGACAAAACGGTTGCACACAGAAGCGATGCAATTTTTTTTCGGAAAGCGGGTAACTAGGTCTCACTAACCGTGAAAACAGAATTTTAAAATTCGAATCGGAAGTGCTCGAAAAAATCGCAAACCTCGACTTTTCAGATAAACTGGATTTCATTTGTTAACTTATATACAGAAAGATACAAATACGCAAACCAAACTATAATAAAATATATTTACTTATATCCTTATGTACATACTACAACAAGAATTATAACTCTATCTGTCTCCATAGCTGAATGGTGGTGCTCCGAAATTGAGCATTTCTATTTTTTCTAAAATTCATAAATTGTACTCCCCATCTTTGATGGCCCATTACTTGGCGGGAAAAGTTTTTTCGACAAAACAAAACAAAAAATACGAGTCCCTTAAAAACATGTCTAGTTGCTATAAAAAACGTTTCATCAATATCTGAGATGGTGATGGTACATGCTCTACCTGAATTGAAATGGAAGGCACTTTTTTGTTATTCGATATGCCCATTAGACCGGATAGTGGAGACTATTGTATTAATAGAAAGTTGAGACATTATAATAATAAATTTTGATAGAAATAGGCACTAACTATACATTTAAATACGAAGAATGGGCCAAATAAAATTTACTTTAGGCAGCCTGTGATACCCCAAAATAAAATAACTCCTGTTCTTTATAGTATATCTAACGTAAAGGAACGATATTGGTCGATTTGGCGCTTTATTGATGCATTTCGGACAAAAAAAAAGGCAGGACTTAGTGTACGAGGCAATGCTTCGAGAAAAGATCCGCCCAAGAAAAGAAGAAAATTCCCGGCGGGAGCTCATGTGGTTCGGATTCCACGTTAATCAGTAGGTCCACGTCTCATATAGCCTCGCTGCTGAACGGGACGTTAATCTCAAAATCAACTCAAAAGAAAAAAATATATTCAGGCAGATGAAAGAATTCGCCGTAAAGAATTTTGAAACTTTTGAAATTGTAGAATAATGCTGGATTTGCCCCATAATTGATTTTTAGTTTAGCGTCCCTTTCAGCAGCGAGGTCATATGAGAAAAGAGATTCTCATTACTAGCATATAGCGCTAGCCCACTCGGCCACGAGGACCGACTTGGCCCATAATTCCGTCATGGAATGATAATGTCATGGTAATTGTAACATAAGACAAAATAAATTATTCAATATGTATATTAGATTTCACTGTTTACTTCTGGTTTCACTGTTGTTTCCTTTCCAAGTATCTCTGTTGCAAATACATAGTAATAAGCAGTAATGCAATGTTATGAGTTGCTATGAAGTTATGAATATCCTTTATGTTAGAGATATTATAAAGGTAACTTCGCAGAAGTTTACTTTGGGGTGTTATAGGATGCCTACAGCTAGTTTTATTTTAGCTCATGATAGATTCATGCTGAAAAAGAAATTCTGCAGGTCATTGTCTCCGATTTTCCTGAAATTAGGATATATCATTCTAAAAACAAAATAATTAGACCCATATGTTTTCTTTCTGCATCACAAAAATTTTTCAGAACTAAATTAAGCATTTGTTGCAACTGAGACTTTCAGTGACTGTTTACCATAGGACATATTATAACATAACGAAAAGTTAAGAGTTTTGAAGATGGCATTTTAAAGAAAATTTGGATCAAATTTCACCTTTCTGGACTTCTTGTTTTTAGTTTCTGCAGTTATTTTTTAAGAGTTTTTGTGATATTAGTGCCTATTTTTAAGGCTTTTAGTACGTAATCATCTCTGGTTATGAAATACATTATAACCTATTTAAGTAGATTAACCTATTTAGGTATATGGCTTTGCGTCCAAACGTCCTGCTCCGGTATCACAGGGTGGTATAGAAGCAGAGGGCTGGTATTATTAATGACTAGACTTTAAGATATATATATATATAAGGCATATAAGCAAGCATAGTGAGAAGGACCACATATACTTCTACCTTATTAATTTATAGGTATCGTTAAAAAATGTAAATATTAAGCTACCTTTAATCTGCACTTTAAAAAAAAGTTTATATCTATATTACTTTATGGCAGGCATATAAATGGCAGTTGGATTAGGGCGCCAAGGTCCAGCGGGCAAGCTCTGTGTCAGTTGTCTACATTATTTATTTACATTAACAAAAATACAATAAATTAAACCTTTTTAAAGTTTTTACCTTTTAACTCTTTTAAAGCGAGCAAATTTTCTTTATCTTTTAAGTCGAAGCAGGAAATATAAACCACCGAACGATTTCTGTGTATGAACTGTGTCAAACTCGTAACCCAGCTGAAGGTGCCATAACGCTGGTACTTTCCTTCCTTCACTCAGTAATACTCATGCGCCTACAGCTTCCATTCCCATCCTAAGATAATTTTATTTATTTGTAATATCATTATTTTATGTTTGGATCATAGCTTCAATTGTATATCTACACTACAACTTATTCAGCGTTCCAAATTTGATTGACAGCTACTAAGATATTTAGTATACAACTTCCAAAAGTATAGAAAACAATGTTTTAGTGTTTTGGATAGCCTGTAGTAAGATAAAAAAAAAATACCCATATATCGCTTCGTTTGACTTAGCCTTGATTCTGAGATGTATTTCGTTTTTAAATTTGGCCACACATGCTGCAAATTATAATTCTAAAACAATTGATTTATTTTAGGAGTGCACTGTGGAGGCTATCAACCGAGATGATTTCAAGGTATACCGCACATAGATACTACATAGACGGTACTAAATTTGACCGTAAGTGTGGATGAATCCCAGGAAAAAGAAGAGTGTTCTGTCCCACCTAGTACTTCGAACTGTCTTCCTATAAGTGATGAACTATCATCAGCCTGTATGCTATCATCATCATCCGATCATTAGCCTGCGGTTTGCTCACAGCTTCGACCAAAAACATTTGGCATAAAGACATTTGGTGTGGGGAGCACAGAATTCATAGCATTAACATAGCAGTAATTTAAAAATCTAGAATGAAGATCTAATTCTTATTGACTGATTTTTTTATTGGCATAGTTCGTTTAGTGTAATGTATATGGTACCCATTTAAGATAATTTGCATGAATATTGTCCTCAATTTTAATTTATGGCAGTTAAATCACACTTCAAATGCTAAAGTAATGTTAATATACCTACTTCGTATCGTTAAATATATTCTTAGAAGAAGGTAGCAGAGAACTTTCCAAGAAATAGTTTAACTTATATTGTGGGTGTGTGTTGAAGGAGAGGGAAACGTAAGTAAACGCATGATTCTGGTGCTTGGTTTTCGGTGATTGGTACTGCCATCTTCTGAACTACAATGCTAGGATGTGGGGACAAGACAAAATGGGTATAAGCTGCAACTCTATTCGAACTGTTCTTACAAAGTAAGTGCTTTTTAAAAATGTTATATAACACTAGTTAATATTACACTAATGAAATGTATGTACATTTCAAACTATTTTAATATACAGTATGCAATTACTAGACTTAAATTATTATAGACTTTTTGTTTATGTATTCACATTAAGTATGTAGTTTTCAGTATTGTGTACAACAAATTCATACTTGATGTAAAATTAAGAAATTATTCTCAATAAATGTACAGGATGTTATTTTATGTATTGTCTTTAAAACCTTCGTTCCTTTATTTGGCTTTCGATTTGTTACGCAATCTAAGTAATGTAGGATGTTGGAATTTAGATAATTTTAAGAATAAACGGTTTAGTTTCTCTTATTATATACGATAACTCAAGGGAATAATCGATTGTATATCACATTAAATATTTACATGATATAAAATCAGTTACTTTCTCCATTTATCATATATATATCTAACCACCGGTGAACCCGCCACAAGAACGACATGAACCACTCACATGTTGGCACCCGGGGTGTCTTTCTTGTGCTCAGTCATTTATTTTACGCACTACAATAGCTATTTTAGTGTTGTGTAAAACACAACGAAGAGAACAATGACGACATCTCACCTGTGAACATCTGAGTGGTCCACGTCGTCCTTATGTTGAGAGACATGGTGCAATAAAATGGTTTCATGGTGGTATGATCGCATTTTATAATGACTCCTTAAAAGAAAAGCTCATTATATACACGTGTTTGTAAGTTTCGTATATTTTAATACTTCTGTAAGAAATTGTACTAATGTATTTTTTTAGGAATTCCATTATAAATACTTTTCTCAAAATGCATGTGATTTGTTCCGATTATTATTGTTCCTCCATATTTTTCAGTGAATATTGTCATAGATATAGAATGTGTTCTGTCCAAGATGATTTAGTTTTTCTCCACTTTTACTGTACAGTGTTCCCTGTCTTCTCGCCTTGTAATATTAAGGGATCCCGGGTACATGACAGAATATTCGGATAATATAAGGTAGACACATCAAAAATATTTTCAAATTAGTTTTCTTGGTGTTTTGTAGCAGTAGAAACTTTTAAGAAAATATTAAACTAGTTTCAGATATGAATTTGTGCTAAGAAAGAAAATATTTACGATTCATTTTTCAAATAGCAATTTATATGTTTTTGATTTATTATTGTATGTAGTTTCAGAACGTACTTAAAATATTTTTTCTAACATTTCCTTGTTTTCGCAGAGGAATATTTTAAATTCTGAATATTTTTCGTCATTACCACAATAACACGTACATTTTGAAATACATTTCTTTCTTCAACCTGTAAGTTAAAATACTAGAATTTATTTCCACAAATTTATGTGATGCTAGAAGTTTCCGTGTATTCTAAACCGGTTCCAGCATACACAAACTTCTACCACCCCATGAATTTGTATAAATGAAATCCAGATATTTTAACTCACAAGAGTTGGAAAACTGTTCATATGCATTTCCTTCAGTTTCGAAGAAAGAAATGTATTTCAAACTGTAGGTGTTATTGTGGTAATGACGAAAAATATTCAGAAAGAATTTAAAATATTTTTCTCTGAAAACTATAAAATGTTAGAAAAATATTTTAAGTAAGTTCTCAAACTACATACAACAACAAATCAAAAACATATCAATTGCTATTTGAAAAACGATTCGTAAATATTTTCTTTGTTATCACAAATTATATCTGAAACTAGTTTAGTATTTTCTAAACATTTTCTACTGTTACAGAACACCAAGAAAATAAATTTGAAAATGTTTTTGATATGTCTACCCTATATTCTCTGAATATTTTCTATCATGTACAGAAAATATTTTCTGTCATGTACAGAAAATATTTTCTGTCATGTACAGAAAATATTCTCTAAATATTTTGTCATATACAGAAAATATTCTTTAAATATTTTCTGTGATATACAGGAAATATTCACTAAATATTTTCTGTGATATACAGGAAATATTTTTTTGTTATGTATGGAAAACATTTTAAAATTATTATTTTACAGATCATTAATCCTTGTTAAAAATGAATTAGAAATCTTCAGAAAATATTTCAACTAATGTACGCAATACATTTAAAAAATATTTAGAAAACAATTTTCTTCATTCTTGAGAAATTATTTTCTGTGTTATTAGTAAATAATTTAAAAATATTCCATGCGAAACATTTTAAAAACCATTCCGTTAACATTGTATAAAATGTTTCAAATACATTTTCAGTAATGTTTGGAAATCATACGGAAAACATTTTTTGGAAAACTTTTCTAACGGCGTATAAAATATTTCTAAAACATTTTTGAGTATGTTACGAGAATATTTTCAGTATTAATTGGAAAATGTTTTCAACAACGTATGGAATATATTTCCTTAAGGGAAGTAGGATACATTTTCTGAAGGAAAATGATGGCACGTTTTAAAAACGTTTTGAAAATATTTCATTGCTGTGTGGGACGAAGCATCCTCGATTCCGGAAAATGAAGGTCGATGTCAGTTATTTAAATCGTGTTTCACTTGCATTTGGTGCACTATTTTCTCCTTGCCGATCATTGATGACCTACAAGGATGAGTGCGATCTCCTTGGGAAAACGACAGTATGCAATTACGAAGAATAAAACTGGTTAATTAAACATCCGTATGGGGTTAAAATATTATTACGGTACGATTATTTTCTAATACTTTGATTTGTTAGCGAAAAACACTACGAATATATTTATATTACAAGCATTTTCTAATAAAAAGTTTTGTTGGAATCACCCTCAAAATTGGTGAATAAACAAAAATAAAAAAATAGGTAACGAAAGGGAAGGGGTTCCAACTAGGAAGCGTGACAAGGGGGATGGAGGGAGTTAAAATTGGTCAAAAATAGCAGTACGTAATATGTATACGGCCCATAAGAAGTCCTTTTTTACTCTCAATTAATGTATAAAATTCCTTACAAGTAAATCTCAAATTTTCTCTGACACAGTTCCTATCATCTCCTTAAAATTAGCTAAACAGATGAACAGAATATATTAATCATTGATAGATGGTGAAAGGTGACAGTTTTCGATTTACAGAATGAAAATTACTTTTTAAATCTTTACTTGGAACTAGATGAAATAGCTTTGAACTAGATACAATTAAAAAAACGTTCTTAAACGGGTTGGTAAGACGTTTGTATCGGTCACCGGCTTTAATCAAAATAACAACATTTCCGGCCTGGCCAGTAAAAAAACCGGCCAGTTGGCAACGCTGGTCTATTGACTAGATCTGAATCGGATTTGGTGGACACATAGTTTATGGCCAAATGAATAAACAATTTCTACTATATGTGATGGCCCTTCTAAGCTATGGACAGGCTCGACTCGCCTT
The DNA here is from genome assembly GCF_964235325.1 of Thermobia domestica. Classification (NCBI taxonomy): domain Eukaryota; kingdom Metazoa; phylum Arthropoda; class Insecta; order Zygentoma; family Lepismatidae; genus Thermobia; species Thermobia domestica. The sequence goes on along the minus strand of NC_137462.1, from coordinate 212,458,793 downwards.
ATATGGGTTAACTACTAGCTGTATCTGAACTAAATTTGGTGAACAAGTTGCCTATCGTCAGAAAATAATTTCAACTAGATTTATTAATTCACATTTAATTCCATATTAATCTATAGGAGCATGTTCTATAGGCTCGGTGCTAGAAATGAACATAAACATCTTAAGAAATAAACATCCAATACGCTTCATAAGAGTTTATTCTCTAGAACTCATTCGTACCACGTCATGGTCAAGTATCAGTGTGGTGTAAGCGAGCGGTCTGAGGTATTATGGTGATAATTATGAGGCGAAGCCAAGGGTGCTTTGAAAATGAAATTCCATGTTTAACGTCTTACTGAAACTAACGAAGACTGGAGACTGTAATTGTGGTAAAGACTGAAATGGTGGAATGAAGAAATTAGGACGAAACGACAGAACTCACTCCGAAAAAAATCCACTAACACGGACTTCATTCACCCAAAATCATATGGTGCGATCTAGATTGAACTTGAATCCCCACACATCAGAATTGAACGCTCTACTACGAACCACCAACGTGGTTTTCGAGTTTCAGTGAAGACTGAGTGTTCTCAATTGTCTCCGACTTTTCTGTGAACATATCCCTCGTAAGTAGTATAAATCCCGAGCATGAAAAACGTTCAATAGGAAACAGAAGTATGTTCGGTAATTCAGTTAAGAAAATGGCTCACACGTGCTCTTTTTCTGATTGTGATCTTGCTTTCGATTTTCTTTGGAAGAATGTCATCTTTGAACAATATGTCCAACTATTGCGTGGTGCATACGGTCCTGAATTTCGTTTTATGGAAGATAATGTACGTCCACGTAGGACACTGTCAGTGGATATCACGCTTCTCGGGCGGTCAGCCCGGTCTCTGGATCTCAATCCCATTAAGCATGATGGGATGCACGAGACAGCGAATAGCAGGTGAACCACGGTCAATTGCTAAACTGTGCAGGGTGCTTGTGCAAAACGAATGTTTCATCACAGAAGCTGATAGGTGACCTAATCTATAGTATGGGTTCACATAGTGTAACCTGCATTGCTGTTCACAGTAACCACACCCTGTATTAAACATTTCTGCCAACAAAGACCCAGATTTATGACGGCCAAAACATGATCACCTACATGATGTAAATATATTAAGTCACATGTCTCAACGTTAATGTGATGCTCCAAATGTTGGTTCTTTAGGTATTTTTTCTACGTTTCTGAGCAAGTAGAAACAGTTATGTACTAATTGTTCACAATTGTCACTATTATCTGCATATTTCCTTTAGTTTAGGACGTAAGCACTTCCTTTAGTGAGAACGTCAACTTGGAGGCTATTTGTCCCTGTCGCGCAAAGACCAATTGCTGACACATGCTTCTCATTAGAGAAACTTCCAGAACAAATAGTCCAGTTAAGATAAGGATAGACCTTGAACAAATTGCAATACAAATGAAACATGAGCCAAAATAATGCTGAACACATTCTAAACAAACCTGAAAAAGTTTTCAAGAATATTCGGTTCTGGAAGGTCGTTAAATCCAATATGGCCACCGTTGGTGGACATTTACAACAGACATAATAACAAATGGAATAATTATGTGACTTTGTAACAAAATTACAGGCTCAACACCACTTATAAAAGTTATTCACTATTATGTATCCTTTCGAATGAGACGTTGAAAATGCCTCTAATATACTATATTCATTATCTACACGTAGTAGGTTCTTTATGCTTCTTGTAAGTGTAGTTGTAACTCTGTTTGTGCTAATAGTAATGTTGCAACTACTAACAGAAGAATGAAGTTTTATGTAAATTTTGATTGATGATAACAGTGAGAATCTTTATTCGTATACGTAACACACTCGACCATATACTACTGCATTATGAGAAATAAATATGAAAGTTACAAAGTAATATAATTCAGATGAATAGCCGACAAATATTATCCAGAAATTTTCATGTACACTCATGTCTAAAATGATTGTCGCATATCTATAACTGTCTTCTTGTAAGAATAAAATTTGATAATGATTTTGCAGTTTACTTTTAATACTGATACTATGTGTATAATCGGGAAATTATATTTGTGGTAAATTTCGTAGGAGAAGAATTATAAATACGAAAATTACAGTGAGTAAAACAAAATGTTGCTAAATCAACAAGAAAGTTTTATTTTCATTTTATTGTTCTTATTTACTGATCTTTTGACATGAAATTTGCCACATACATGTCTTTGCCGATTATAAACATATCAACATTATAAGAAATACCGGATGAATTCGTTATCAAATTATATTCATGCAACAACATATTTATAAACATGCGACAATAATTTTGGACATGAGTGTAGATGTAATGTAAGAAATAGAAATTAATAAATAAGAAATCCACAGTAGATATTAATAATGCAAATAATATAAAACCTTAAGAATGATGCACAAATAATTGTTCCTAATCCTGTTCATTGTCTTGCAACATCTGTGCAGTCTTCGTGCTTGAAGTGCCGTGGCATTTTTTGCATGAGTAAGAGCGGTGACATTGTTGCTGGCGACAAACAGTCACATGCTTTACGGCATCCATTCTTACACGTTCAGCGTACTGTGCGTAGTAAATATGTAGGAGACGTTGGAAGGTCAGTTAACAGCGGTATTAGCTTTCCATCCTCTAATCGCGATCCCCTATCAAAAGGATTAAGTTACTGCCCCAGTAAAGTCTGCACTGATGGTATACACTTAAACTGTGGTAGTGGCAGGTTTCTGATGTTGGTCGAAGCGATTTGGGATGAAGTGCTGAACGGGATGTAGTTGTTTTCATACAGAAGTTTCTAAATCTTAGAGTGTTGTACCTTCATTGCATTCACCGCCATTCAAGACACGATGATCCTTTCTTCAGATTTTGAAATTCCATGTACATCCATATTTCGTAGCATGAATATCTCCGACTCTTTGCAAAAATTAGAAAATGAAATCATTGAGTTTTATGTCCCACGATTATGCCGACAGGCTAAAGGAGACGGTGAAGATGAAATAATGAATGAAATGGTGGAATGAAGAAACTAGGAGGAAGCAAAAAAAACTAGAAAATCTAAGCACACGGTGTTTGTCCACAACAAAATTCACTTGGCGCGAGCCGGGATCGAAAGACGGACCCCAAGCACCAGAGGTGAAGGCTCTCCCTAACAGCACAAGATGTGCTAGACATGTGCCATTTAGGTGTCCCAGCTACTCTTTAGGTACCCGACACTTGGTACATATGGAAATTCATGTGCTAAGTATGTACTTCAGCTACCTAAAGTTTTAGGTGTTTGTTTCACTTAATTGATATTTGCTACTATGTACCACAAATGTAGCATTTACATACCTGGCTCAGTTTCGCACTGTGATAGTCATTTGTTTTTATGTCGTCCCTTGGGACATATATCTTTCATGTTCGAGATATTTCCTTTAGGTGCATACGTTTTCAGATAGTTATGATACACAATTGATATCTGCAGCGACGCACGAGAGGCAGTCAGCTGTTCGCGTTTGCTCATATGCAGTAACATTCAACGGTTTCTCGCGCTTTCTGCTCCACTTTCTATCCTTCTAGGATACAATCGCTTAGAAAAAAGAAGCAACAAATGCATCAAATTTGGGAGATGAATTTAAAAGAAAGAAATGACATAACTGATGAATAAAGATTAAGATGAATTTTTCATACATATAAGTAGTGTAAAAATTCCCGATCTGGCTTATATTAGAACATATTAGAACAATCCAGGTCCCGCCTGATACGAAGTACCGGTACTCAATAGTCCAGTGTCGCAGGATACAACATGACCCACGTACCGTCCAACCATGAAAAATCGAACAATCCAAAATCTCGTTCTTTTATGACTCTATTTTTAGGGGTGTATTCGTTCCCTTTTATGAACACTTTTTTAAGGTGTACTTGTTCCCTTTTATGACCACGTTTTTCAACCCCAATTTTAACATAACAGAAATTAATTAATACGATGAACACGTAATCCAATCAGATATTACACAGAGACTACGAACATAGCAGAGCTAATAAAATACTATGAACACATTTTCCAACCCCTATGTAACATAGCAGAAATTACATAAGACTACGAAGACGTAGCAGACCTAATAAAAGAGTTTGACTTATTTTTCCACCCTATTTTAACATAATAAAAATTACATAGGATTATGAGCACAGAGACTACACACGCATATTTTAGCAGAACTCCTATTAAACATAGCAAATACTACTAACATAACAGAGAATAATGGGGGTGTATTCGTTCTCTTTTATGAAAACTTTTTTCAACCCCTTTTTTAACATAGGAGAAATTATATAAGACTATAACACATAATCCAACCAGAAATTACACAGAGACTAAGAACACCTATTTTCGCAACCCCTATGTATAAAAGAATATGTCCTATTTTTAATCACTATTTAACATAGCACAGATTACAACCCCTATTTAATACAGAAGAGAATATGAACCAGTAGAAGGAATACACTCGTTCCCATTTATCAACCCCTATGTAACATACCAGAAATTTCACAAGCATTCATGAACAACAACATGTCCCAAAAGTAGTGACTATCGAGGTCAAAAGTAAAAAATGTAAACCCGAATAAATCGTAAATGGAGCAATGTATTGAGGTGGTGTTCCCACATTTAGTAATAGGTCATCAGCTACTACATGTCTTAAAAGTTCTGATCATCGTGGTCAAAGGTCAAATATTTAAACCAGAATATTTAAACAGAAAAAGATCTATTTTAATTTACCGAGTATTTTATACAATTTTGTACTATTTAAATGAACAAAAGAATAAATTAGTACTAACCAGAAAAGGCGAAAAAGGACCATTTTAACTAGCTCAAACAAACGAAGGAGTAAATTCGGGTTTCCTATTTTCTTTTGTACTAACGAGAAAAAGGTGAAGAAGGACCATTTTAACTGGCTTAGAATTGTATACCTCTTGTAATATTTAAACCAACGAGGGATAAATTTATTTCAACGAGAAAAAGTGAAAAAGGATCATTTTATCTAGTTTAGAATTTATGTACTTTTCGTACTACTCCAGTAAACGAAAAAATAAATTTGGGTGTTCTAATTTTATACCATTTTATTATTTAATTAAACAAAGGAATAAAATTGTATTGACGAGAGAATGCGAAAAAGGACTAGTTTAATTAGCTGAGAATGTATGTACCATTTTGTGCCATTTAAAGAAATGAATAAATAAATTCGAGTGTCTTATTTCCTTTTGTACGATCGAGAAAAAGCGAAAAAGGATTATTTTTGACTGGCTTTTTATACCTTTATACCTATATAATTTTATACCTTTTGTAATAATTAAACAAACAAAGGGATAAATTTATACCAACCAGAAAAAAGTGAGGAATGAATAAATTTGAGTGTCCCATTTCCTTTTGTACCAAGCAGAAAAAAGCGAAGAATCAAGAAATTTCGTTTGTTTCTTTACTGTTGTATTAACGAGAGAAAAAGCGAAGGTCCATTTAAACTAGCTCAGAATTTGTGTACCTTCTGTACTACTAAAATAATTTTTTAATCACCAGAAAAGGCAAGGAAGAATAATTTTAACTAACTCAGCATTTTATGCCTTTTTGTACTATTCCAATAAATGAAAGAATAAATTTGAGGGTCTATATTTTGTACCAACCAGAAGAAAAGCAAAAAGGTCCATTTTAACTAGCTCAGCAATTTATACTTTTTGTGCTATTTAAAGAAATGAAAAAATAAATTCGGGTGTCCTATTTCCTTTTGTACCAACGAGAAAGAAAAGCAAAGAAGGATCATTTTTGACTTACTTAGAATTTTATACCTTTTGTAACATTTAAACTAACGAAGGGATAAATTTATGTGACTTATTTAGTTTTGTACCAAACAGAAAAAGGCAAAGAAATACCATTTAACTAACTAATAATTTTTGTGGTACACAAGTAAACAGTGGAATAAATTTGTACTAACCAGAAAAAGCAAAGGAAGACCATTTTAACTCAGAATTTATATCTTTTTGCACTATTTAAACAAGAGAAGGGATAAATTTGTGTGACCTATTCAGTTTTGTATCAAGAAATAAAAAGTGAAGAATTGTCCTTTAACTAGCTCAGCATGCTATGCCTTTTTGTTCTACTCAAATAAACAAAGGAATAAATTTGAGTGGCGTATTTACTTTTATATCAACGAGAAAAGAAACAAAAACAAGGACTACTAACTAGCTGAGTATTTTATATCATTTTGTAATATTTAGATGAACAAAGAAATAAATTTGCACTAACCAGAAAGGCCGAAGAATGACCATTTTAAATAACTCAGCATTTTATACTTTTTTGTGCTATTCAAATAAACGAAGGGTTAAATTTGAATGATCTATTTAATTTTGTACCAAGCAGAAAAAATTGAAGAATGATTAAATTTTGTTGGCTTCTTTACTTTTGTATTAACGATTAAAAAAGCGAAAAATTCCATTTCAAATAGCTCAGTATGTATGTACATATGTGCTACTCAAATAAACGAAGGAATAAATTTGGGTGGTCTATTTTATTTTTGTACCAACCAGAAAAAATGAAGAAGAACCATTTTAACTAGCTGAGTATTTTATACCATATTCTACTTCTCAAATAAACGAAGAAATAAATTTGAGTAACCTATTCATTTTGTACCAACGAGAAATGCCATTTTAACTAACTCAGCATTTTATACCTTTTTGCGCTATTTAAATAAACGAAATAATAAGTTTGCACTAACCAGAAAAAGCAAAGAACGACTATTTTAACTAACTCAGAATTTTATATCATTTTGTAGTACTCAAATAATTGAAGGAATAAATTTATACTAACGAAAAATGCGAATGAAGTCCATTTTAACTAACTCAATATTTCTGTACCATTTTGTGCTACTCAAATAAACGAAGGAATAAATGTTGGTGGTCTACTGGATTTTTCTACCAATCAGAAGAAAATCAAAGAAGGACCATTTTAACTAGCTCAGCATTTTATACCTTTCTTGGGGATTCAAATAAACGAAAGAATAAATTTGAGTGGTGTATTAGTTGTGGTGATAGATTTTGTATATTTTTTGTCACCCAGAGAAAGGATCACTTTAAAGTAGCATTGACAAATAAATTTTAATTGCCACGAAATAGGAGATATGCTTGAAAACACTGTTATGCCACTTTTGTTGGAAGAGCAAGGGTGATTTCATCAATACTGGCAACAAAATGGGTACAGCCGCATTATGGTGGTAATGTAATCGATGGTTCAATGAACACTTTCCCGGTTGTTGGATAGGTCGGCATGGGCCAGTTGAGTGGCTAGCAAGGTCCCCCGACCTACCTCCTTTGGATTTCTATCTTTAGGGGCACTTTAAACCTATTGTCTAAAAAGTGTAAAATTATTGACATTGGCTACTTGAAAAGGAGAGTCATTACGGCCTGTGGATAAATATCACCAAGTATGCTTGGTAGAGTGCCCAAGCACTTTGTCTTACGATTAAGGATATGCATAGAACAGAACGGCGGGCATGCTGAACATGTCATGTGATTGTAATTGTCTAAAGTGTGTTAGCTCTCTTTTCCTGGTTATTAAGAATACGTAATGTGAAATGTTACAAAGCTTGCTTTTTACTTTATCCTTCAATTCGAAACTTCGCACAGCACATTTCACAGCATTTCACATCTAACATATCTTAAATCTATTCATAACTTCAAAACTGATGCAGTTTAGGAAAAATGATGTTACCTTTGGGTTTCTCTTCGAATGAGGATGTTGTTTAATATGTTACACGACCATGTTGTCATTTAAAATAAACAAGTTGATTCCAAGATGGCGGTCACCAAGATGTCGGAGGACAACCTTAAACATGTCATAATGTTTCCCCACTTGCATTACCATTGATTCCAATTGACTTCGGATCGACTGCATTTACAGTTTCTCAAATATTTAGCCCGGTCCATATTTTGTATTTCAGTTAACAAAATATTATGTTTCAATTACTTCGGACATTTTGACATTTTCCAATATGGCGAACGAAGAAGTTGTGGGATTTTAGTATGTCATTTAAATAATCTTTATCAACATCTATGTCAAATTTTAAATTGTTAATATTTACTTCCTCAGTTCAATAAATTGTAAATCAGTTTGACGGTATTTTTCAAAATTTTAGAATTTAGAGCTAGATATTTGTAAAAGTATGCGTTTTATGAAAAAATGTTTCTCTTTACAAAATATTGTGTAACCTATGTTCTATAAAACGACACTAAGTTTCTCTTTATGTTCAATTATAGCGAAGATATTGCTATTTTTATCTGGGTATTCTTCATTTGACACTTTCAGTCGCCATTTTTCAATATGGCGGCGAAGGTCACCTGGGATTTCAGGGGACTCTTAGTATGTTGTTTAGAATATCATTCCCAACATCTATACCAATTTTCAGCTTGTTACTAATTTGTTCCTTACTTTTTGCTAATTTCACTGCACTAAAATTCGTGTTTATTTGAACAACAAAATACATACATATTTTCCAGACAGTATCACTATTCTAACGATGTAAGATTTTCAAATACAGTATACAAGAGCACTGTTAAAGCTGTTATATTGTGGTTTTATTTGTCTCCATTACATTACATTGTATACCTTTATTCTCAGATCAAGACTTTAATTGAGTTATTCGTTTCCACAATCTAATTTCATTTGTTGTTCTAGAGCTCTGAATGTATACAAATTCCACGAACACTGAAATCAATACGTACAACATTATCTTCTACTAGTTTTTCTTTTTAGCAACAAGCACGAACGATAAGATTGACTTGAAACCAAATGACTGATCGAAAAGTGAACACTCCAATTCACTTTGACAAACGGGGACAACGTGACACTGGATACAGAAAAGTACAAGATTTGAAGGAAACAAAAGAACAAAATATACATGTCATGTCTCGTTCTTTAGATTCCATTCTTCTGAATTGTAGTTTTCCATTTTTTTTAAAATCATCTCTTCCAGTTCCAATTGATAAGTCAAAGCATATACGTATATCTCCTATGTGTTACACTCACTATGTACTATATAAGTGTCGACAAATCAGAATCTGCTTCCAATCTAAAAAGAAGAAAAAATGGAGAAGAAAAATCTAATATATAGAAAATAATATTTAAAAAATGTACTTCTACGCACACACAGGCTGAAAGACAATAAGAGAATAGAGAAAGATGATACAAAAGGTGAAAGAAAGATACAGAGTGAGTAGTTAATCTCATTTTATTTGTTTTAGATAATTTACTGTCGAAGTGATTATGTTTCCTACTCTCCCGCGCGCGCTCTCTCTCTTACAATATACAGAGTGTTCCGGGAGAAAACCGACAAACTTTGTACACATGTTTCTCAAATCAAACCAAGAGAAAATTTATTTTTCACTTTTCTTAGAAGTGCCTAATTTTGGAGATACAGACCATTTTAGCCAATTTACTAATAATGACTCCAAATTGACTACTATGACCATCAACAATCGAACTCAACGTGTTTCTTTTACAAAAAAGGAAGATGTGTGTATTTATTTCTTCAATGAGGTATGCCATCTTAAAATTCCCATCTTAAATTTTACGCATTTATCTTACACGGAAACTGTCGCATATATGTATTTTAATAACACATTTCTATAGAAATTGAATGTTACTGTTACTTTTGCTCTAGAGGTAACCATTACTCTGTTATGACTTTTTCTTTATTTGTTTCGCTACAGGCGACTTACTAGCAGAAGATCATACACACGAGCGCATTGAGATCGTTTGATCTCTGGAAAACGAAGCATCTCGGTGATTCCAGACGATTTTAACTGTCGTCATTTGCAAAGGACTACCATTAGCAGTGATATTGAGTCTAAAGTGCTGAAGAATTAAAAAAAAAAAATAATCTGTGGCAGATCGACCCAAGACTGGTAGACCACGAACAGCGACAGACGAAGCAAAATTGTGGTACTGTTAACTTCATTCAGGTAAAAGTCCTAAAAGAGGCATGCAAAGTATAGACCCTAAAATTGCTGTTTTCGCATCTTAATTATACTCATACTCATTATGTCAGTGAGTAAGATGCACCCTTATAAACTGCAACTTCACTAACACCTTTCAAAAAATGATCCAGAATGCCGTCTCAAATTTTCTCAATAGATCACAGAGCAGCTACGATAAAACCCCACATTTGCCTCTGACATATTGTTTAATGGTGAAGCAAACTTTTACGTTGCTCTCGAGGTTAACAAACAGAACGTTAGGTACTAGTTGGATAGGGTACTCTGCATTGGTCTGACGCATCTGCTGGTGCCCTGGCAGTAGAGATGCAAGGGCTCGGAAAAAAACCGGCTTTTTTGGAAAAAAACTCGGTTTTTTCTGCTTTGCTTTTTTGCTTGGGAAATTTTGGGCTTTTTTCAAAATTCTGCTTTAAATCGATAAAGCAGACTTTGTTTCGCTTCTCTATAACACAGAAAGTCATTTAATTAGTGGTTGATGCCGATAATAATATAAAACCTCGAAAGTAAACCATGAATTTCGAAAAGATATTTTAAACAATTTTACTTCAACATTTTTACATTATGAATTCCAAAGGATTAACCAATGTATATAATAAACATATTTTAACCTCCTATATACAAAAGTAAGCAGAGTTGGCAAGAACCATGGTTGTTTCTGAAAATGCCAAAAACCCGTTTTGGGGGGGGGGCAGTTTAAACCAGGCTTTTTTGGGGTTTAAACCAGGTTTTTTGATTTAGATATTTTGCTTTATGTATTTGTATTACATATTCACAGACATAAGTTTGTTTCGCCTTGGTGTTATTATTCAACAACGGGGTTATGCTGGAAGAGGTCCCATAAGCTTAAAGAAGTCCGGTCAGTAAATTTCTTAAATTGAGAAACTCCCGCCCTAGCCATCGGGAAAATCCCGTCATTCTTTTAAATGTAAAACAATAACGGGAAAATCCTGTAAAATTTAATTTGCATGTAAAATTTAAAGGTCAACGTATTATAGTCAGTACGCTAAAACTGAGTGACACACAATCATAGTCAACGTCTTGCGAATAAAATCAGAAAAATAAACACACTGCTGAGCAAGACTGCACTTATTTAATATAGAAACACATTTACACGTGACGTTTCGATCTTCTAGCCAAGATCCTCATCAGACGTGAGTGTACGTCTGATGAGGATCTTGGGTAGAAGATCGAAACGTCACGTGTAAATGTGTTTTTATATTAAATAAGTGCAGTCTTGTTCAGCAGTGTGTTTATTTTTCTAAAACTGAGGTATTAAATTATAAATTTAGTATGTAGGTATCATTGAAAGTCCAATCCAAGGTAATGTTGGAAGCTAAGTAGGCAATCGATAAATTTTACCAATTTTAATCAATATATTTAAGCAACCTTCGCTTCTTTATAAAACAACAGGCATGCAGAAATATATAATTTGGTTTCGTTTTGTATGTTTAGGCTTAACATCCTTACGTAATACCGAGGTTATCAAGGAGAAGACTTTCGCTTAAAGTGACATCCGAAAGAGTACTTGGTTTACACATGAAAGAAGGGTTGTGGTTCGACCGACAATTGAACATGGGACACCTTGATTAAAAGGTGAAAAGGAAATAAGACTCATGCAGATGGTTTGACATATGAAACGACACTATGAAGTTCACACGATTCGCATTTTTGTTCTTTTAATTTTTTTAGTTTAAACCAGTTATTTTTTTTTTTTTTAAACAGCTGGTGTGAACGAGCCAACCCTAAGAGTAAAAACTTCTTTCAAGAAATACACAAATAACTAGCAAAATTGTATGTAGTATTTTTACTTCAAAATATTCCATACCCTCTTTTTGAAACAAAATAAAATTAAAATAAAACATAAGAGAAATACTTAGATTTGTATGATACAATTAAAGGCTGCACATGGTTCTGTATATTCTTGAAATTCTACAGTCAAGTTTTTTATAACCACCATCAAGGGCGCCCATCAGGGAGGTTAAGGGGGCGCTTGCCCCCCCTAGAGGAAAATGTACTTCAGAATATTGAAAATCCAATAGGATTTTTACATTAGTTACAGTAAAATTTGAAACTATTTTTGAAACGTCGCTTATACTTCCCCTCCTTGGAAACCACAATATGGGCGCCCTTGACCACCATCACGGTTTACCCAGTCCTCAAGTTTTCTGAATTTTTAACAAGAGGGATTCAACATATCATTACGGAACCAAAAAAAAAAAAAAAAAAAAAATACGGAATATATTTAAGTTAAGCTAAATACAACTGCACAACAAACGTGACTGAGTGGTTGGCTTTTGCGCTTCTATCGGGAAGTCCGGGATTCAACCCAGCATTCGACCATTCTGACAAAGCCTTCCTTCTTTCCATCTGAGAATGTAGAAATAGTGCGTGTACTGGCCGATTAGGAGTGTAGGAGTTGGCCGACTTCCTTTCTTATTGTTTTTAAATCGTTATTATTACTAATTACCAGCAGTGACGGTTTTGCGAAGGTTAGAGGATCGGTCTTTCGAACTGAAGCCTGTTCTCCAAAGTTGTGGAATGTCTAAAACGAACGAAATATCTATTAGTTATGCCTTTACTAATAAACTTTAAGCTCCCGTCAAATAAAAATTACGAATGTTTAGAAAAACTAAACATTAGTAGTAAGAAAACCCCTCCCAAAACACTTTTTTTAAAATTCGCCACTGATTCTCAGTATAAAATGATCTTCAAGGTTGTATCCGGAAGATTATTGCTAAACATATAAACGAAACGAAATATTAGTTATGCCTGTACTCATAAACTTCAAGCACCTCCCAAATAAAATTAGGACTTTTTAGAAAACGAAACAATCAGAGAAACCCCTCCCAAAGTACTTTTCTAAATCCGCTATTGATTATTTGTATAAATTGGTATTCAAGGTTGTATCTGGAAAATTATTATCAAAATCATTGCACAACTACAGTATAACAGAAATGTGCAAATACGATTTGACGGACATATTGAAAAACGTATGCTTTGACGGATATATAGAAAAACGTAAGTTTAACTTTCGTGCTAGAAGCTGGAGTACTAAGCTCTTAGAAATGAAACACGGATGACAAACTAAAATGATCTAGAGAAGGAAAAAATGTCGATAACTCAAAAGTTAAAATAAAGTTAAATAAAATAACCTGTAAAATTGCCCTCAAATACTACATTCTTCATGTTAGCTTTAATTCGTAAAATATGTGCTCCATCCATCTTGATGGTGAATTACAGAGCTAAATATGGCATTCAGGTCGTGGAAATCTTATCTAACTATAGAATATACTATAAGAAAGCTATTTGGATAGAAAAATCATGAAAATGAAAAAAGCCAAAATTTCCAAAATTCTCGGTTTTTTTCCAAAAAAGCCGGCTTTTTATGTGAAAAAAACCATCGATTCAAAAAAGCCGGCTTTTTTGCATCTCTACCTGGCAGTGTTATGGTGTGGTATGGCATGTGGGGTACTCACCCATTGGCCCATTCTTCATCGACGAGACCATAATGGCGATGGATTGTCAGCGCATATTAGAAGGCGATATCTTGCCATCACTGCTGTCGGAGGATGGGTCATTCCTTAAGTTTTTCAAGCACGAAGGCTTCCTACCCCATTATGGTACCCATGTCTGAGAGTATCTCCATCAGTAGTTTTCTAATGCGTGGGTTGATCGACGAGTTGTTGCTGAGTGGTTACCACGATCTCCTGACATGAACCCCACTGAACCACCACCTGTGGGGCATATGAAGTCTATTGTTTATGCGGCGAAAATTAGGGATGTTCAGTATCACAAGGAACAAATTGTAGACGCAAATTCTAATATTACAGCGGACACTTTGGGCAAGGTTTGCTTTACTGTGAGCTAAGAAAGCATCTGAGAACCGAATGCAACGAGGAATACATTGAGCACGTTCTATAACAGTAAGTGTCTTTGTGGTATAACTAACCTATTTTGTTGAGGACGCAGCAAAGAAACAGTCATAACTTTGTAATGGCAAATGCAAGGTAAAAAATAACAATGCCGCTCAATTTCTACGAAAATTTTCTATTAAAAAAGGACATATCACATGCTATGGTTTTCATTCATAAATTCAAGATCGCGGACATCATTGTGATAGGTCTCATAAATTCCCTTCCTAATCTGCGGCGGGGGAAGGGGGGAGCAAGCGGGGTGGTTGCTCCGGCTGCTGATAGCGAGAGGTAGCCGAATTAGCAAGAAGAAAGGAAAAGTCTTGGAAATGAGTAAAAGACGCTTTAACCCGAAAAAGTATTGGTACCCTATTAAATCAATATTGTTGTCGATTTGCAAAGAAATACATAGATTTTTTAAAAATTGTCTTGCTCGCCCCGCTCGTAACTAAAATGTTTCAATGAGAGTCACAAGTTTTTACTCTTACTTAAAGAAAATTATTGTATATAATTTGTTAATGACGATCTGATATACAAGATGGAAGTAATGACTTATAATGTACGCAGAAGTGCTTTCAAAATAAGAAACAGTCAGTCTGAAATAAGTATTCGGAGTTTTGAAGGTGATTAGATTAGATTAGTTAATCACACTTTTGTACCTAATCGGATTAATCACGACGATGAGAATGAAGGTATGAAAACGAGAGGAGTGAAGAGACATACGCAAGGTGCTGTTTACTCGTGAATATTAAAAATGAAGATTATCAAGGGTAATAATAACAGTTTGAAGCAGTTGTAAAATAGGGCCAAAACGGGTCAGAATTTAACCCAATGAATTTCGTCTTTTTCAAAGACGGATCATTACCAGTGATTTTTCCCCCCATTGATATATGAAATGCTTCCAATTTAAAGGAATTTATTGAGATCATTTCTTCATTAACTACTTGTATCGCCAGGAGATTTTTTGTGCGTACGTATCTAGTTGTGTGATATTTTACATACATACATACATACATACATATACATATATATATATATATATATATATATATATATATATATATATATATATATACTTTGAAGAAATTAAGTAATTTCTGTAATTTCAAACATATGAGGCGTCTAGTATCAAAATCTAGTATCTAACTCAATTTCAGTAAAAAAAAAAAAAAATGGATTTGGTGGCTTTTGATACTAGGCTCCTCATATGTAGTAGCCAAACTATATTTTGGATGTTAGATACAAACATTAAACATTCTTCACCTCCGTCGATCAATATTGAGAAATTCGCAGAGAAGGTTCCTTCTGTATTTCCGTTACATTTCACAAAATATTTTTACCGTAAAAAAAAAAAAAAAAAAAAGAACAAAAAAATACGAAATTAAAATGGTACTTTTGTGGTTATATAAAGAATAAAATTACAAAAGTATACAATTATTACTGGAATTCGAACATTTTAAAAGCACATATACGTAGTTTCCAATGCACTGAAATTTCATTTTTTTCCATAGTATGAAATATTGTAAATAGTTGTAAATTTCCTTAACTGTTTTCCAAGTGGATTACTGTACAACCAAAGGTAGTTTTGTCAAGTTTAACAAATACTTCAAAATAAGCCTTTTGAAAACAGCTCTTATTTATAAAAGAATACACAACGATCGCTTTTGGCTGTTGCAATGGTCTGTTCAAGAAGCTCGATAAAAAATTCAGCGTAGCGTAACAACGAAAGCTGATTGCTTCCACTATATGTAAAAAAAAAAAAAAAAAAAAAAAAAAAAAAAAAAAAAAAAAAAGGGAAAACTTGGTGAGGTGACTGTAGGGCGCCGAAATCTCTAGCTACGGCTCTGTGTATGGGAAAGAAAACATGGACATTATGCAAAACCGATAAAGAAAGATTGGAAGCTTTCAAAATTTGGGTCTGAAAAACCAAGAGAGAAAATTAGTTGGGTCCAATGGAAAACGAATGAGTGTGTGTTAGAAATGGTGGGTGAGGAAAGAACAATGATGGATGTAATTAAAAAGAGGAAGAGAAATTCTTTTCATAATTGGTTTAAAAGGAACTGTATCACGAGGGACGTACTAGAGGATATGTTGGCAAAAAAGAGAGGGAGAGGGCGAAGGGCGGTATCAAAACAGAAAATTCATACTTGAAGATGAAAAGGTTAGCAAAAGATCTTGGAGCAGGGAAGCTTCTGAGCTGCATCAAGTCATCTGCCAATAATTTCAGAGTATCTATGACGACGATAATGAATTAGCTTTGAAACTTGTTGACAGACCGACAGAGATTTTTTTTTTTTTTTTTTTTTTTTTTTTTTTACAAGATACCAAATATTTATTCATACAATAGTTTGAAAATCCTTTAGCTATCAATTAGAATTGAAGAAAGAAGGACATAATTTAAAACAAAGAATTTCTTATTTGTAAAACTTATCCACAATATTTTATAGTCTATTATGAGCAGTGTTCGAAGTGGAAAAAAAGCGGAGGCGGTATGTTTTATTATAATTTTGACTCAACATTCCGGCTGTTTAAATGTTGTCTTGATCACTGAAAAACCAGAGGCGGTATGGCATACCATCTCATAACGTCTCACTTCGATCACTGGTTATGAGTGTTCAGTTAACGAGTGCTTTTTTGTTCGAATGGAATAACACTCATGCAACTACTCGCATAGAATGCTACCCGGTAATCATTAAACACCCATATCAAACGCTATTAACATTTTGATAACATTTAGCAAAGCTTTAGGCGTGCGTATTGCAGTAAAATTAAGTACTAATTTGTATCGTTAGTTAAAATGTGTAGTTCGATTGACAGTCGTTGTCTATAAACTAAACGAAGTACTAACTTTACCGTGAGATTTTAGAATGCTCTCTTTATACAAATGATGAGATCGGGTGCTCATATGAGAAGCTTTTTCGACTAAAGAATATGAAGATTGAAACTGTAGAAATGTAGTTTTTTCTTTGCATTGTTTTCGAGTTTTGAAGCCTTAACAAATATGGAACAATTTCTCATATATGAGAGGGTGCCCTTGTTCCTATTTAGTCATACGTGACTCTTTTGTTTGGTGCATAAACGGATGTGCGTGAGAGAGTATATGTTTGAAATAAATAAAAAGTAGAAACCATGCTGAAAATTTCAAGACAGAAAATAGAAAGACAGCACACACAACTTACAATACTTTTAATGAACATGTAAATGCTTCATATGGACATTTTGTAAGGTATTATTACATGTGTGTTTTTGGTAAAAATGTAGTGATGCAGTTTATCGAAACAGGAACACAACAATTAATGCACTTAAATCCAAGGTGAATTTGCTCTGAATAATGCATTGAGTTGCGAGATCAATGTATATACACATTTCTATTTAAATAAAGGAGAAGAAAAAGATGAACTGAAAAAAGAACGTTTACTTCCTAGAGATAATGAGGGATGTTTCATACAAAGCAATGAAAAAATAGCTTGCGGATACTTTGTTTCAAGTAAACAAGAAAACATATTTGAAAGATTTAATGTTATAGATTGTCAACTTGAAAGTTTCAAGGATTCTAATTCCTCAATGTCCCGGGTTTGATTTCCGGTAGGGTCACTAGCTCAAAAAAGTAACAGCCTTTTCAGGCCAGCCATCTTGAGTGAGGTTTTTCCTGAGTTTCCTTGATTTACACCAGGCAAATGCCGGGTTGGTACCTAATATAATGGTTCCAGGCTGCTTCCTTCCTTCCCCAATCCTTTCTTCCTTTCCTTTCCTAGGATAGTGTGGTCGCCAAGGGACGTCATCCCTCATATACGTGACAGGTAAATGGCCTTAGATGCCGACAGCCCAGAAATCTAATTCCTAATCCTAATCTGATTCCACAACATCCACTTCAAGACACGTCTTTGATAGGGGGGAATCATGACTGTAGCGTATCTAGGGACAATCAGAGTTAGGGTTTAGCAAAAAACACATTCTTCTACGTTGGTTACTGTGTTCAATGTAACTACTTTTGAACACAAGAACTGGGTTTATCTATCAGAGTTGAGGCTATCTCGTGTAAAAAAGATATTACGGAAATGTTGTTTTGTCTTAGAAAGTATACTGTATCTATTTCTATTATATGAGCTATGCTTCGTCACGAAAATTCTGTTTCCTCTCGTCTCTTGGCAAACCTAACCATAATGTATTAACGATGTAAGTCTTTAAACTTAAGTTTTGTAAATATTGACTTCATATTACTGATTTAAATTGGATCTTTTCTAGATTCTTTTAAAATGTCTTTGCGGAGTGAACATTGTGTTTCATTTCATTTCATAGGAGTGGGAAGTGAGAATCGCTTATCTCAATGTTTATAAAACCTGCAGTTAGAAACAGGAAACAAAATTTATTCCAGTTCTTAACACACTGTAAACTTTCTACGCACATATTAAAAAAAGCTTGAAGTACCGTCGATAATGCTAAAGGCAGTAATAATAATAATAATAAAAGCAACATTTGCATTATCAAAATTTCACACTATTTCGCTAATCTCTCGAGCAGACTATGTTTACAATGGAATTACTGGAGGGCTTGTTGCGCAAGGAACAGAGATTATAAATGGCTTGGCTGAAAGCATCTATGTTTAAAAATGTTAATGTAACTTTGAGAAAGGAAATCTGTTTTTTGTTTATTATGCACAGTATATCACCAGCTCAGGAGTCTCTTCACAGGCGTTATTCATCCGGCTTTTCGTCAATCTTTTTTTCCACTTTTTTCCTCTCTTATAACAGGGTTTCCATCATCTCTTCAATATTTTTCTGAAGGAAAATCAGACTCACTGTAGAAGCAAAAGGAAGTTTATTTATTTCGATAGAAAGCTGTAGTATTTGGAAGATATCCGAGAGGAACTTGATTTGATTAAAAAAAGTTCAAATCAAGAATGCACTATCTGGATTCGGCGGCCAAGTTGTAAGCAGCTAGCTACCACACTAAACTTCAGACATAATTTTGCAACTGAATTTTCACAATAGAATAAGATTTTAAAAATATGGGTGTTTAAATAATTCTGGGGATTTACTCATGTTCTTGATCATGGCAAGTGGAAGAAGATACCTAACGTCACTAGAAATTCAACTTTTGAGTTCAACTTTTCCTCCTATCCAAAGGATAAATGTGATTAATGCACCTCTGAGATTAGTTTAACTGATTTTAAGGATACAACATTGAGAGAGTATCTAGATACTACCAAGAACGTAGTTACGATTTTTAAAATGCAGCACATTGAGAGACCAATCGTGTTTCACGCAAACATACTATACATGATATATACCGAACGGCCATGTTAGAATTGGCATCTCCTGCCATTAGAGAGATCCAGTTTGGAAATCTGCTACCATCCTGATTGAGGCTTCCCTTGTGTTTGTAGGTAAAGTGACAGAGTGGCATTGCACCCACTCAGTTTCCTTTCCTTTCTTCAAATGTAAAATCTGAAATTACCGTTACTTTTGCCTGATTTAAACAAAGTGAAAATAGGGGATAAATCAATAAGTGTGTACACTTTTGTTCTAATATGTTGTAGGTTGGCTGTACGGCTTTATTTATGCGCTCGTAAGCCGATAGATTTCAACATTGTCTTCGCTTTTGGCAGGTTCTAGCGTTATCACTTCAGTTAGCTTTGTGCTGTTACAAAGTAAACATGGCTGCGCCACTGTCCGTTTGTGCCATAGAACAACACCAGTAATGATTCGTTTCAGAAAAGTTTCGCCTCCGTTAATATAACCGTCCAGTAGGTACTGACAAATTGTCGCACGATTTTGCTTGTGATCTTGAGTATATTTTAACCCATTTGGGGATCTCATGGTACAATTTGTACCATACGGGGTGTTTCATGGTACATTGCGTTATAACTCTCCTATTTGAGCTTTTCAAGTCCAGAGGCATTGCAGAAGACATTACGGATGGTTTCACACCTTCCTGTGTCGAGACATAGGAGGTGATGACGTCATAAGTCTAAAATTTATATTTTCGTGTAATACTTTTTGGGGAGGTTTATGTAAAGTAATTTTGGCGGGCTTATTTTTGCACGTAGAAGATTGAAATTTTGCACCAACATGCAGTTCACCGAGTAGTATTTACCAGATTTTTTCTTCAGATTTCTGCGTTAAAACAGGGAGGATCCAGAGGGTCAAAAAGTTGAAAAAAGGGATATTTTTACCCCAAAAAATCCCGTTTTTCCTCATTTTCCCGCCTTAGATACATGATGGAGACAAGTGAATGGTACCGCCTGAAAGGCAGTTCTATTCTGAAGAGAATGATGTGCGACACATGGCCCTAGGGTAATTAGGGAAGTGTCAGGGAATTTTTATCAAAATATACTTTTGTAAAGGGGAATTTTGGAAATTTTCGGTACTATTTTTGTGCTGGCTTATTTTTGCACCTAGAAGATTGAAATTGTGCACAAAGATTCAGTCCACCGAGTAGTATTTACCAGATTTTTTCAGATTTCTGCGTTAAAACATGGGGGCACAGAGGGGCTAAACGTTGAAAAAGGGAACTTTTCACCAAAAAATCCCTTTCGTGGGATTTTCCCGCCTTAGATACATAATGGGGACAAGTGAATGGTACCGCCTGAAAGGCAGTTCTATTCTGAAGAGAATGATGGGCGAAACATGACCCTAGGGTAATTAGGGATGTCTCAGGGAATGTTTAAAAATTTCCCTCTGTATACGGAAATATGGGACATTGTCGGTATATTGTTTTTTGGGGGGGGGTTACTTTTGCACCTGGAAAATTGGAATTGTGCATAAACAATCAGCCCACCGAGTAGTATTTACCAGATTTTTTTCAGATCTCTGCGTTAAAACAGGGGGGTCCAGGGGAGCTAAAATTTAAAAAAAGGATATTTAGACCCAAAAAATCCCGTATTTCCTCATTTTCCTGCCTTAGATACATGATGGAGACACGTGAGTCATACCGCCTAAAGGCAGTTCTATTCTGAAGGGAATGATGGGCGAAACGTGACCCTAGGGTAATTAGGGATGTCTCAGGAAATATTTTACCTGAGATCATGGTGTTTTACGGTAATTTGGGGCATGGTGGGAATTCCTGATAAAATTTCTTCCGTCCTTGGTATTCAAGATAGAAACTTGAAACTTGGCACACACATTAAGTATACCAGGTACTATTTATCAGATTGCGCGAGAAAAAATTTCCCTCCGATTCGTTTCAGAAAAGTTTCGCTTCTGTTAATATAACCGTCCAGTAGGTACTGACAAATTGTCACACGACTTTGCTTGTGATCTTCAGTATATTTTAACCCATTTCGCATACAACTAATATGCATATGGTTTGCAACTTAAACAATTCCCTTAATATTGAGCAGAAAATCTTACATGCATTTAAGCTCCTGGTACACTTTGAGACCACAAAAACCGGTTTCAAGACTACTGTTCTTCTGCCATTCAAACAAGCAGTGGCACAGTTGTAGTTATTTCGCAACGAAGACAAGGGTGCCAATATATTGGTTTGTGGGTGCAGAAAGCCGTACAACCAATCTAGACATTAGAAGAGAAGTGCATATTCTTATTAACTTATTCTCGTACTTTTCACAGAAAAGAAAAGAATTATATTATAGTTTATGTGATATTATATCTGACAGTTTATTATAATATTAATGGTGTCAACATTAACTTCAGTCTCACTATAATAAACAACTTTTCATAGTGGGCACTCAGTTTGGTACTTTAGGGATCATCCGTGATTGCTGCTAGCCCCTCGTATATAAATGATTGGAACCTACTGTCGGTGTGGAAGATCCGAGGTCGATTTCCGCTAAAAGCTCATGTTTCTCGGATCCCAAGTTAAGCTGTACTTCCACGTCTGACATACCTTCGGTGCTGAAATGAACGCTAAACTTCAATTCAACCATCGACGTAGTTATACTGCATTAAAATAGTTTTATATATTTGATAACACTGACATGGGATGAGGTATTAGTTTACAGCGTAACATTGGATCCAAGTCATCGATATTCTACCAGGAATTGGAGCCGGCTTTCGCACCTTGAAGGCTCGACGTTAACCTTTTAGCCACGACTGTTAAATCTTTAGTTTAGTGTCACTGTATTGTATTGTGAGTTGTAAATTACCTTGATAAGTGAATAGAAAATTAAATAAATCGATTGTGATTAGAATTAAGAATTAGGTTTTAGGGTTTTCGCATCTATAGCTACGTTCACTTGTCATGTTTGAGAGATGATGTCCCTTGGCGATTACACTAACCAGGGAACGGAGGAGGAAGAAAGGAAAGGGGAAGGAAGTAAGCGGCCTGGAATCATTGGTAAGTTCCATCCCGCTACAGTCCATATTTACTGTATGGCGAACTTTTTCTGAGGAAAAGAGGAAGAAAAAACTGAGACGGAAGCCAGTGATAGTAAAAGTTGGTTGTCATCCTCACTTGTTCCTTACGCAGTTTGATGACCTCGGACCCCACAAGAGCATGAACATTGGCAATCTAAGGCAGTTCTAAAACGACCATGTCAAATTTGTGCCAGCTCCAGTTCATATTGATAACACTAGTTAACAAAGGATTTGTTACATAAAAGGAAATACCTGTTCTTAAAGGAACTTTTTGCGCTGAATTCGAATATGCACTCGGTTTTTCTCCATCACGTAAGATTTTCCCGTAACAGAGGGATTTTCGGGAAAATCCCTCAAAAATTTCCCTTTACGTTTATTTTACACCCCAAGATCTTGTCCCCTTGCATATACTAACATAGAAATTATACCTAAGTATACTTTGATTCATATTTAACAAACCCTCCAAATTTCGTAATAATCGCTTTATTCTTTCTAGAGAAATAAATATGTTTGTATGTATACTGTGTGTACTGTTTATTGCTCCATATAGTAATGCTTTCAGATCTCTTAAGTTGAGGTAAAACGTTTTGCTTTATTACCACAAACACATATATAAAATATAATACAATATAATTTACAAGTGTGACAATTTACAATAAACAATAATACAAATGTACCAAAAGGTCATGAAAAGACAATCAAAACTATCACAATATATGAAACTTCCATTGGGTTACAAAAACGTACACTACTTCCTTCTTTTGTAAGAAATGTTGCATTCTCTAACAAGACCCCAACAATAGTCCCCCATCATTGAAGGATCCCATCGTCCCTGGTACCTTTTCTCCATTGCCATTATATCTTGGTGGAATCTTTCCCCCTGTTCGTCGCTGAGAGCTCCTAGGTTAGCAGGAAAGAAGCTGAGGTGGGAGTGCAAAAATTGGATTTTTAGACATCCTACAACCCAACTCTTTGTATTTTTGTATCATGTCCTGTACGATTTCTGTGTAACTCTCAGATTTGTTATTGCCCAGAAAGTTGCGCACAACACACTTAAATGCTGCCCAGGCAGCTAGCTCAGCACTGTTTAACTTGCTGTCAAAGCTATCATCAAGCATTAATTTCCTAATTTGGGAACCAATAAACACTCCCGCTGAAATCTTAGCATCACTCAGGTTAGGGAACTTATCTCGCAAATACTTGAAACCTTCACCAGATGTGTCCATGGCTTTGACAAAGTTTTTCATAAGTCCTAACTTGATATGAAGTGGCGGTAGTAATATCTTATTAGAATCTACCAAAGGAGCGTATTTGACGTTGCATTCTCCAGGTACGTAATTCACTCTAGGTTCCCATTCCTTCATTTTATAATGTTTGTCATCAGCTCGGCTATCCCATAAACATAAAAAACATTGGTACTTCGTGTAACCGCACTGCAGTCCTAATAAAATACAAACTACCTTGAGATCACAACATATTTGCCAACAATGGTCCTTGTAATTTATAAGATTTAGCAAAGTTGACATGGTGCCATAGGATTCATTAATCTTCACTGAGTGCGCAAGTGGTATAGAAGGTTTTTTATTTCCATTATGTAAAAGGACAGCTTTAAGGCTGACCTTTGACGCGTCGATAAATAACCTCCATTCTTCTGGAACGTAAGGAATTGCTAGCTCCGCCATCAACCCATTTATATCCGTACATACGCACACATTATCTTGCATTGAGAAATAGCTTGAAAACTGAATATGCCTTTTCCTGTACACTGATATGTTCGTTTCTGCATCCAATAAGTTCCACTGCTGGAGCCTTGATCCCAGAAGTTCCGCCTCTTGTTTTGTCAGGTGCAAATCACGGACTAGGTCATTAAGTTCACATTGCCGGATGAAATGTGGCTGGCGAACACAGTCAGGGATGAACGTTGGATCCTTGGATGTACATGTTGATGTCGATGGTTCATCAAGGTCATGATCATCATCAGAGTCTTTTGGCCATATCTCTTCCCAGTTGGTAGGGGGCTCGGGAAGTGGAAGTTCATCCCCGTGCGGAATAGGTCTAATTGCGGATTTGACGTTGGGATAACTTATTGTGTATTTGCTTTTTTTAGAATGTCCCTTAACTACTGTGAGACAAAAATAACAATCATTCAGATGGTTGGTGGGTTCTCTCCACACCATTGGTACAGCAAATTTCATGAACCTCCGTTTCCCTTTGGCCCATGCAAGTAAAATGACGTAGCACGACGCACAAATTATGTTGGGTGCCCAAGTTTTGTCCTGATCTCCCACACGACATCCGAAATATATATAATATGCTAGTTTCACCGATGGCGTAATGGATCTACACTGTCCTTTAACTACAAACTGGCCACACACATAACAAAAACTATTTGGTGAGTTAACACACGAACGCCGTCCTCTTGACGCCATTGTACTGATCACAAACTAAACTTCTGGTCTTAGTTGGGTATAATGCCGTTAAGATCAAACATGAAAGCACTCTTAGCAGCGAAGACAACTTTGAAAGTGAAGTAGTGTTAAACCACACGTCAATATAAAAATGTACAAAACTCCCTCACCAGGTGTCAAGAACACAAGAAAGAAAGAAATGCGCGGGGGGAGGGGGGAAACGATACCGTAGTGGAAAATTCAGACTGCATTAGTTCATTGTTGTCAACAATGAGTCTGTATTCCATTTTTTCTTTCTTTTGCATTCTTTACATTTGATAACAAATATTGATAACCATTTCATGAACAAAACGAAAAAACTTGGAGAATTGTATATATATGTATTAAGATATACATATACTGTACGTTTAAAAATATACGTTGGAAGTACATTCTATTTTTATACACGTTTCTAATTTACAGAGAGCAATACAAGTGTGTTGTTGACTATTGTAAATATTCATTTTTATGTCTGTGTTTGTAGTAATAAAGCAAATCGTTTTTACCCCAACTCAGGAGATCTGAAAGCATTAATATCAGGTGCAATAAACAGTGCACACAGTATACATACAAATATATTTATTTCTCTAGAAAGAACAAAGCGATTTTTACGAAACTTTTAGGGTTTATTAAATATAAATCAAGGTATAATTTCTATGTTACTATATGTAAGGGGACAGGAGCTAGGGGAATAAAATATCTGAAAAAGGGAAATTTTTGAGGGAATTTCCCGAAAATCCCTCTGTTACGGGAAAACTGTACGTGATGGAGAGAAACCGAGTGCATATTCGAATTCAGCGCAAAAAGTTTCTTTAAGATCAGGTGATTTTTCTCATGTAACAAACAAAAAGTTTAAATTTGTTAACTAGTGTAATCTATAAAGATAATCTGTACCCCGAAGGAATTACCCAAAAGAACGCTTTTTTTGCTCAGCATCATGCAAAAATGTAATAATTATTGGAAACTTACGAAAAATAAAAAAAAACATCTTGAACAACGTGCACGACAAATGAAATTTTAAAATAAAAAATCCGCACACATAGAGTAGCGCCGACGAATCTCCAGTGTCGACAGGAGCTAAATATCTCATTGGGACAATCGGTCGAAAAAATGTAAAAGTTTTTTCTGGCCACCTATCATGAGTGAGATTTTCTTGGGATTTCCTCATTCACACTAGGCAAATACAGAGATGGTACCTAATACACAGCTCCCATGCCGCTTTCTTCCTTCTACATTCGTTCCTTCCTTTCCGATTCCCCGGATAGTAT
Source organism: Thermobia domestica (assembly GCF_964235325.1). NCBI lineage: Eukaryota > Metazoa > Arthropoda > Insecta > Zygentoma > Lepismatidae > Thermobia > Thermobia domestica. The sequence goes on along the minus strand of NC_137462.1, from coordinate 212,432,814 downwards.
TGGGGAATGTTGGGACGTCATTGTCCATACATGACGGGCCAACATGCCCATAGATGTCGAAACCCAGAAATCTAATCCGTAATCCTAATCCTAAGAGTTTAGTACGACGACTATTTACCTGCTTATTTTAATTTGCATGAATTTCGGACACTTTTCTCTATTGTTTTTCTCTGTATGTTTATTATTGTTGTAGAGCACCGAACATGGCTGATAACTGAAAAGACTTGTTTCTTGGAAGATAGGTAGTTAAGACGACTCACAGTGGTGTGGATAGCGAAAAATACGGACAAAAATATTGACACAATCAACTAAAACAATTACAGGATATAATATAAAAGTATTCAGTAAAATAGTAAAATAAGTACTCAGTAAGTTTGAGGTATCTTGGGCTCCTGTCCAACTCGCTTTTGGAAACAGGCTCTACAGATTTGTGATCATAATCTTTCTTCTCCTCCACTTCTTTAGATATATGGAGAAGACCAATGACTTCCGAAGGCTATTTTCTAATTTCTTTCTTTGAAACTTCAAATAAGCTTGAAATTAGTGGGTCATAACTTAATATTAATCTGTGGGCTATTTGCACAACTACTGCTCTATCGATAAGAATTTTATGTACTGTTGGTGGCATATACGAGAATTCACACACATAGCTTAACTGTTTCCATGTAGTAGATTTGGAAAACTATTGCATTCATTTTGTACACATGTAAAATTGTTGTTAATACCTTTTCGAAACGAGAGTTCTCTCAATTTTAAACCTATTTCAGGGTTCTCGAAGAACGGTGAGCAATATTATCATCATTTATAATGCCATTACCAAATATCCAGAGTGAGTGCTATTCTATTTTAAAAGGCATCTCGGATAAGTTTCTTTCTCCTTTCCAACATTTCACAGACTTAGTGATGGCGTGACATATTTTGGCACCAACTCTAGGCAATGTCAAGGAATAATGTGAATCACGCTGTTACGTATTCTTTGGTTTTTCATGTATTCTCTTTCTACATCTACACCCACTTCCAAGAATCCACTGGAAACAAATAGACCTACAAAACCAGGTGATGATGGATGTTCATTCTTCCACACATGATCCCCCGTTTTATTATTATCCAATAGTAAAGAGACAAAAGATGTCAGAAATAAACTTCCATCACTATTGCCATTTTGATTCCCTATCTGTTTATATATAGAAAGACCATAGCTACCATCAAAATTCCATTTGCAATGTTAAATGTTCCACTGCTAGTTGGCCACTCGTTATTTAGTAGAAGTTCTAAAATTCTGGTTGTTATGTGGTCCGATAAAAATACGTATTTTCATTTCACATTCACTGTTACTAACATTTTACGATAGATTGATTTTTTTTACTTTCATATGTGGATATAGGTAATGATTTGTGATCCATTGAAAGTTAATCGTAATGTACTATAATTTATAAAGGTTCATGTTTTGATACTTCTGTGTCTTCCTTTCCTGTAATCAGGTGTTATGAATATTCTCATCTCTTGTAGGTGTTATTGTCGTTACTTCCAACAATTTTGCAGTGGCGGATCTAGTACGGGGTGGTGGCTCTAGGCCCCCAGTTTTCAAGTAACGAAAATAGTTGAAGCTATTATTTTCATATTTTTGAAAGTTTTTAGTAAACTTATGATATGTCTATCATAGTCTAGGTTCCGGCTGGCTCCTTCAGTTTTTACTTTCTAGATCAGCCACTGCAATTTTGCTGCAATTCTTTCACCTTCAGCTTTCAAATTCAACATGATGTCATAAGAAATGTTTTCAGTTGCACTTTATATTCTCCCGGCGAATTTTAATTTTTCATTTCTTTCATTTGTCATTAAATACATTTGACTGACACGAGTGTCTCTCCAGATGAAGAGGTGGACATAACATCTATCATGTCATGTCCACCTCTTATATTAATTAATTTGTTTTATTAATTCAAATCTTCCTGTTATTAGTTTGCATTTACGAACAAACGAACATAAAGTGCTGTGACACTTGTCCCAGTGATGATGGCATTGAAGAAAAGAAACACATTGTCAGTACATAATGTAGAGATTTTGAACTAACTGTTTAATCGAAAATTTGTTATTAAGTTTATATATTGCTCAATACGTTCTTCTTCTTTCACAGGAGTTTCTTCTTTCCTTTAGTTGTGTTTTGAAGTTCTCGACGAGACAACGAAATTCGTTTTTATTCCCACAGTATGTAATAGACGGAAACATAATATACAGAAGACAGTTTTCCACAAATTAGAGTACTGTAAGATAAATTGCTTACATATCACGTATAAGTAATATTTTTTTTCAAGATTAATAAATGTCATTGTCGAAAATTGGTTCTTGTGCGCACTTTAATGCGGGAGTACAAGAATACATTTTCCAGATCTTATTTCGTAAAGTTGGCGGAAGTTGACAATGAAACCTTCTATGATTTTTTTCTAAAAGTCTACTATTTACAGTGTGTAATTTTGGTAGTATTCTTTAGTATCCGTTTTTCTTTATAACATTATATTCTTCGTGGAAGTATAGCTCTATATATGATATTATATTCATTATTAGAGGCTTGAACTCAATAAACATGTTAAATATAGTTTTGTCGTATACAGCATATTATAGACTAACCTAAACATTAAAAAAATAATATACGCACTTTCGTTCATACCGTTTACATGGGGAAAAGTTTCAAAATAAAATTACGGAATATCAAATTTAATGAAACAAGGGTGGCACGTGCTTAACAACAACCGGTACGTAATTATGAGGAAATGATTGCATTCTATTAAACTGACTATAGAAAATGATTTCCACAATGAATTTGAGTCCCTAATATATAATTCGAAAAATCCATTTTGTTCATATTTTAGCGATTCGTACCACTGCGCTGCGGGCAGTTAAAGGGTGGGTAGTTAATAGGTAGTCCGCTGTATTTTAATTTCGACAAACTGTGACTGAAGCTTATCAATTTCATCATTATTTAAAAAGAAATATGCTTCTTTTAAAGTGATCATCTTTTGCGGAAAAATGATCTGTGGGATGTAGAAGCAATTGTTCAGTAATGTCAGCAATTGTCAGGATAATGATAGGAAGTTCCCATGTAAACGGAACTCCCTATCTTAATCCTGACTTTAACCTGACTCCATAACTGGTTCTGGGTGCTTTACCCTTACCCGAAACTACAAACTTCGATTTTTCTCGATTTCACCATGCTGTTTTGATGCCTGTGAAATTTGTCCGTGATAGCTGTGCTCAACTTATCACACTTTTCAACGACCTTCCACATATTTATTTTCTTTTTGAGATACACAACACATCGTTCCTTCATTCTGTACTAAAACCACTTTATTATAGTGCCTAGGTATGGACTAACTCACCCCACCTAGTAACAAAATTTAACTTAAGCACATATTTTTGTGAACTATTCATAGAAGACTAGCCAGAACATAATACTCTTCTGACAATCCTGTAGACTTCTGTGCTTGATGCTTGTTTGAAACTGATCTGATTAAAAACGCACATTTGTTTCCATCTTGTAGACATATGGGGCCCTATATACTGTGGAATCGATTTTAGGATCGAATCGTGTTAAGAGTTTGTCTAACGTGTAATGCCAACTTCCGTATTTAGAAACAAGTTAATGAAGTTAGCAACAACTTGTGTCGGAAAAAGCTAGCAAAGATTATTCCGCAAATGATTTGGCCTATGAGTTAATAAATGTTTCCAGTAATCATTTTGTTTATCTTGTCGATGTAATCTGATTTAGTTAGTCTAACATTATGTCTGCTTAGTATCATTACAAACAAACCACTGCTTTACTGTGTACACAAACAATTCACAATAGCTGTTCAAAGTGGCGCCGCCCACTAACCTCGATATGTAGCGACTGACCTTTTTTGATATAAATCCTTGCTAGTTTCACTTAGATTTAAATTAACTTGCAGTGTTATTTATATAATTCTTTATCTCTTTATATAATTTACTTCTAAATAAAATATTATGTAAATCAGTCGAAGTCACTCTACTATTCCGAAATCACCTTATTCTACGGTATTAAATTGCAGAAAATTTTATCAAGAGAATTCAGGCAATTTTGACATCAGAACAAGGAAAGGATGATTCTCAAAGGTCACGTAAGGTTCACAGTTTCTGACATGATGCCTCTTTTGTAATCGATCTCATAAATAATGAGCATGTTCATCCTTCGCTAAATGACATTGACTTTGTAGGAACTTGACCCACTTTGGTGAATCTTGTACTCTGGGGAATCTGAGAGTAAAACAGAAACGATTAGTAACTTCTAAGTTATCTTTTCTGTAAGGAAGATAGAATCGAATTGGTGAGCAGAAGAACAGTACGAATCCAAGATAAGCCATTATATTTAACGTCAAAACTAGTTGTTGAATGCAAAGTAAAACGCATTTCATGGATTGGCATGATATTTTAAAACTTGATTATAGATTTAAAAGTGAACTTCATGTGTAGGACAGGATAAAATAGTTCTGTTACTGAAATATTCATAAAGTGTGACTTTGAACTTTACTGTTTTTCCACTCGCTGATTCAGTTGATGAATATAGAAAATATGTTTAATAGTTACAAAGCTAGTAGTGCCGGAAGGCAAAATCTGTTCTAGAAACATAAGGGTAGATATTCTAACATATGAATGTTGGTATTCGTTATATGTTTTCTCTAAAAAAAAGTATGACAGTCTTTATGTAGATTATTTAATGAAACATAAGAAGATACCACCGTATATTTCTCTTCCCGCCATTGCTTGAACAAAGAATTACAGAACACATATTGAGTATATTTTCAGAACTACACTAAAGTCAGATCAGAAACAGACCTCCCATAATCTTCCTCACTGGAAGGGTCCGCTAAGTTTGCGAACGCACAATGCTAAAGCGGAGGGCGAGAAACAGGATAAAGTTAGGGCCTAATAGAAGCTCGCGGTTCATATTCACTAACGAACAACTCCACATCATATCGGGAAAGCAAGAGAACCCCATACAGTACTTTTGGGCACGAAATTGCTGAAAAAAGTAAAGAAAACGTCATATTAAGTTCAGAAATATACGGCAATATTTACATTTGTTTGTAATTTGAGTAATTGCTAGTGTTATAACTGGTTGCAGGCTAGTATGTTGTTCGAGAATATGTTGTAATTAATACCGAATGTGTAGTAATGAAGTGTATTCAATATATTTCTAATCTATAATTAGTTTGGCAACATTGGATAGAATAATTCTGTTACGTGTCGAGCAGCTACCAATTATCTATCATCAGTATGTAAGGCATTGAGAGCAAAAGGAAATGAAGTCCAGTTACCAAAGGTTTGAGTAAAGAGACATAATTCTCTTTTTGAATTTAACTTCCCACGAGCACGCACCGAGGCTAAGACAAACGGTGATGAAAACAATGGAATAAAATACGTGTAAGGAAACGGAAGAACTAGAAAACCCATACACACGGTGTTTGACTACCACAACACTCTTTTACAGGGAATAAGGCTATATGAGACTACTATTCGGATTTGTATATGAAGCAAACGTCCATCAGAAACCAAAAGCATAACTTTCTGCTTAGCCACATGATTATGAAGAAGTATTGTGTCCGCAAATAGAAACAATCTAAACTTGAGTCATGTCTTTAAGAACATGTGTTTATTCGCTCCAAATATCTCATATGTTTCAATTTAGATATAACTTAAACCGACAACTTAAATGGATATTTCGGTGGAAATTATTTTGCGTTACATTACTGATAAATTGATGGTATTCATCAGTCCTTACATATACACACAACCAGTGGAATGTTTAGGATTTTGTTTCGGGAGTGGGACTATGCACAACACCTGAATAAGCACTTATATTTTTTTTCTTTTGGGTGCCGACAATTTTAATGAAGTTCATTTTCCTTCCTTTAATATTTGTATAATGACATTTCCAGTCATTAAGAATGAAAACATTGAGTGAGACCGGGGAGTGGCGGCACATTTTAGAAAAATTAGTAACCTATCATTTAAAATTAAATACAGATCCACGATAAGGAAAAGAAATGTAAGTCATTTACAGGAAAAGGCGAAATTTGAATGAAATACCGTAATCAAAGAATAAAACAGTTATGAATAATAGAAGAATATTAATATATTAAACAACATACAGCATTATGTTCTTACATAATTTTTCACAACTAATTTAATAACTTTACATTTTTTAAAAAACAGTTCCTTGTGAACAGTATAGTGATTAGGACCTATATTATGATACATACTTCCTTAATTTTGGTGTTACTGACGACGGCCGACTTGAATCACAACTAGAAACGGTCGAAAGTATGATAGGAGAAACGAAAGAAAGTAACAATTAAGAAAAAGAAACAGAAGAGTAGAATGGGCGAAAGAAAAAAAAAGAACGCAGTTCTTACATGGAATGAAATTTGATAAATACAGTATAATTTCTAAACAAACAGCGTAAGAAAATGGAAAGACAATGAAATTCGTAGAAGTCATCAGAAGGATTATTGTTGTACGTGGAATGCGAAAAACTAACAAATTTATTTCGGGGCAGGGGTGAGCGCGGCGTATAGTCCTCTAAATACGCCACTGCACACAAGGAAACAAATTTGACCTTACTAGTCTAGTTTTATTACAAGTTACTGATCCATTAAGGTTTCATGAAACATACTTTATACGTAACTACAATGAAACATAACGATTTTTAACACTTTAACCGAAACATGAGACCCAGTGGTAAATTTTAAAACACAATGATGACACCCCTGGTTGCTCGTGAAAGTTTATTTGGCTCTTTTATTTTATACTTTCATATACCATGTATATAAAAAACATTTCAAAGTAAATATAATACAAAATTTACTTATGAACCTCTGAGACCTTGTCTTTCTCATAACGTTTCTGAAACTCGTGTTTCGGTTAAAGTGTTTACGCAAATAGAGGTGAGAAATTTTAGTACAGTAGTCCATATATTTATTTGTACAGGTAATTTATGATAAAAGCAAAAATATGAAACTAATTATGTTAACAGATTGCTATCTTCTGAGAAGTCGAACGGGTTGTAATAATTTTATATGAATTTGACCTCTATAACTTACATAAAATGTAAGCCCGTTTCCAGACATCTTTAAGATAAATATTTAAAAAAAATGTACTTAAAATTTAAATACAAATACAATTATGCAACAATAAAACTGGCAATCCATAATAAACATCAAATTTTACATGTCTAGCTAAATATATGCCACACTTCTTTTCACTCGGTTTGAGTTAATATAAAATCTATTTTCATGAAACAGTGTGTGATAAAAATGGCATAGGATCTGGGACAAGAAATCTTATAACAATGTGACATTATTTGTCAACTCAACGAGAGGGAGTTTGAGCCAAAAATACATTCATAAAAAGTTTACGTTATAAAACAATAGTTTCTATTATTGTTCAGTTTATAGGCGAGCAAAATCATTGTTTTGTGAGTGCTGCTGCCAAGTGACGCTCTGCAAGTTGCTGTTCTTGAGGCTTCGTTGTAAACAATTACTCCGTTATTGCCTCTGCACTTCCATCAGACGGAGTGAGAATCTTTGTACTCCCAGACTGTTCTCTTGATTGGCAGGATTACGTCGATTGTCTTCCGTTCACTTGAGAAGAGATCTATCTTAAACAGTTACTTTTAGTTATCTATTCTCAACAAATTCATACGAAATATTATACTTACCTGATGTAACGGTATATATATATATATATATATAAGGTGGCTCTATTACAATAACGGTGGATCTGACCTTTACCAAATAAAATGGTAAAGTGTTACGGTAAAGTCATGGGCCAAATTACGATGAATTCAATTATATAGATAATTATTATAATTATCATAGATAATTATTTCGTTGTTGAATTATAGGTACTTTTCAGTGGAAAAAATAATAAAATTTGAAAGTCCTAAATCAAGGTAAAGTAGATCAACGTAAAGGAAAAAAAGTATAAAATTTTCCATATAATTAAGCCACATAATTGTGAGAAAAATAGACATAAAATTTGTACTATAAGTTTAAATACATGGCAATTTTAAGTTTGTACAGTACGCTTGATTTCCTTGTGCTCTGAACGCTAAACACAAGCTTCAGCATTTATTATAATAAAAAGCAGTGGATATATAATGCGAAGCACTGTATTTTTTCTCAATTTGTCAACTAATATCGATCGTTTTCGATTTTTTTTTTACAAATCAACCCACTACCAGTTTCCCATACGTAGAAAGTGTCCCGCCCTTTAGAGATTAAAAAAAAATGCTAGGACAAGTTGTGTATATTTTTAGCTCCCTAAATCGAAGTCGAGTTTCGTGTCGAGCCGATTTTTATAAATATCTTCCTCGTTCAGCTCGTTTTGAAATCATGAAGTGATTATACTGGAAAGTGAGAGCCATGATATATGTAAGCAGTAATGTAGAATACTTTTAGGGTGCTTACGACAGAAGTGCATCTTTGGTATTTTAGTGCATCTCGAGGGGTACTTTTAGTGTATCTTGTCTCGTCTCGATAGCGAGACGAGGATATATTTTTATAACGAGACAGCCTCAAATGCCATGAACACCGGCGTCATTAACTTGTTCCGCTACAAACGAATTTCAAGTTGTTTTTTTTCTTTGCATTGTTTTGTGCCGTTTTGTGCGCCTATTCCCACGTTCAGTGCGTCACCGCAAGTGGGTCAAAATAAGCCTACAAATATGGCGGAACAAGTTAATGCTGTTCCACCACCACCAAATTTTGAGGTCGTTTCCCTCACATTGTTTTGTGCGTGCTTTGTACGCCTATTTCCACGTTATGTGCGTCATCGGAAGTGGATCAAAATGGGCCTCCAAGGTGAAAAGATAATGACCCACTGTTCTGCCACCAACAAATTTCAAGGTGGTTTCGTTCACATCGTTTTGTACGTGTTTTGTGACGTTATGTGCATTTATTTCCTCGTTTTATTGCATCATCGAAAGTGGGTCAAAATGGGCCTCCAAGGAAGGACGAAAGTGACCCATTGTTCCAACATCAACGAATTTCGAGGTGGTTTCTTTTGCATTGTTTTGTGGGTGTTTTGTACCGTTTTGTGCGCCTATTTCTATGTTTCGTGCGTCGCCGGAAGTAGGTCAAAATGGGCCTCCAAGATGGGACGAAAATGACCCATTGTTACGCCACTATCGAATTTCGAGATCGTATCTTTCGCATCGTTTAGTGTCTATTTTTTGCTCCTATTTCCACGTTTTGTGCGTCAACGGAAGTGGGTCAAGATTGGCCTACAAATATGGCGGAACAAGCTAATCCTTTTCCATCAGGAACGATTTCGAAGTCGTTGCCTTCACATCGTTTTGTGTTTATTTTCTACCGTTTTGTAAGCCTATTCCCAAGGTTTGTAAATAAATGGTAGTGGGTCAAAATGGAGCTGCAATGTGGGAAGAAAATAACCCACTGTCCTACCAGTATCGAATTTCGAGGTCGTTTCTTTCACATGGTTAAGTGCCTGCTTCGTACAGTTTCTGCGCATATTTTCACGTTTTCTGCGTCATCGGAAGTGGGTCAAAGAGGCTCTACAAAGATGTCAGAAAATACATTTTCATCCCACTTTCAAGGTCATTTAGACCCACTTCAACTGACGCACAAAGCGACACAAATCACACACAAAACAATGTGAAGGAAACCACCTCGACATTCGATGGTGACGGAACAGCATTAACTTATTCCGCTATACTTGTAGGCCATTTTGACCCATTATCGTTGACGCACAAAACGGAAATACGCGCATAAAACGGTACAAAACAGGTACTAAACGATGTGAAAGAAACGACGTAGAAATTCGATAGTGGCGAAACAGTGGATCATTTTCGTCACACCTTGGAGGCCAATTTTGACCCATTTCGGTTGACGCACAAAACGTGGAAATGGAGGCACGAAACGGATGGCACTAGTCGATGCGAAAGGAACGACCTCGAAATTTGGTAATGGAGGAGCAATAAGTCATTTTCCTCCCACCTTCGAGGGCCATTTTAACCCTCTTCCAGTGACGCACAAAACGTCGAAATAGGCGTACAAAAGGGTATAAAACGGGCATTGAGAGATGTGAAACTAACGACCTCGAAATTTGATAGTGGCGGAACTCTTGGTCATTTTCATCCTACTTTTGAAGTCTATTTTGGCCCACTTTGGATGATGCACAAAACATAGAAATAGGCGCACAAAACGTCACAAAACACGCACAAAACGATGTGAAGGGAATGACCTCAAAATTCGTTGGTGGCGGAAGAGCCTTAAATTGTTCCGTCAATTTGTAGGCCCATTTTGATACTCTTCCGATGAGGCATAAAACTTTGGAATAGACGTAAAAAACGGCACAAAACATGCACAAAACGATGCAAAAGAAACCACCTTGTAATGCGTTGGTGGTGGTAGTTGGTCATTTTCGTCCCATCTTGGAGACCCATTTTGATTCACTTCCGATGACGCACAAAACACACACAAAACAATGTGAAAAAAGAAACAACCTCGAAATTTGTTGGTGGCGGAACAGCATTAACTTGTTCCGCCATACTTGTAGGCCCATTTTGGCCCACTTCCGATGACGCACAAAATGTGGGAATAGGCGCACAAAACGGTAGAAATCATTCACAAAACGATGAAAAACAAACCACCTCGAATTCGTTGGTAGCGGCACAAGTTAATTACGCCATGAGCACCACTATAAGTATATAATGTAGTTCTTACCATCAAGGCTGAGAACTTTACGGTCCAATTTTTTTAAGCAAAAGCAGAAGCCCAACCGGGAAAGTGATGTCAACCGGCTCGGCACAGTTGAACTGAGCGAACAGCTTGAGCTGGCTCGGTTGAGATGAGCCATCGACTGGGCTTAATTAAGCCGATGGATTGAGCCGGCTCGGTAGGGACGAGTCATCGACTCGGATAATTGGAGCCGATGGCTCGAGCCAGCTCCATTGAAACGAGTCCATCGGCGACGACCGAGATCGACAATCAACTAATTTTTAGTATTCAGACACAAACTGCCTATATTTCATGTTTACACACGATGTTATAATAATAATTAGTTATAGTAGTAGTAGTTGGATCATTGATAATTATATTATCTATGTAGGATACTTGAAGAGAGTAGGATACTTGGAACTACACAAAGGATTTAGATCGAATTAGCTCGTTTTGGCTCGACTCGACTTGAAACTCGATGCGAATTCGAGTCGAGTTGGGGAAAATTTTCGGGACGAGTTCTTGAGTCGAGCTCAAAGATGTCTGCTTCGAATCGAGACGAGTTTTAAAGAAAACTCGCTCGTGCTTATCCCTATACAGGAATAGACCCGGTCGGTACCGGAAGGAGTCTTTATGCAAGTAAAATTGTGAGTAGATGACGCACGAAACATTTCTCCATTCTAAGATCAATCTGTCTGGTTCAGAGCACGTTGTCCAATGAACACCATATATTAATCTCAATATTGCTCTGTATGTAATATATTATTTCATTATATACTGTAAATACAAAGAAATAAAAACACTCATCCCGCATGAATCAGAAAATGCTTGAAAGTAAACGAAAATATCAAATCTAACTGCTGCTGGAACAACTGCTGGAAATAAGTTTGTATATCATTTTCTCCATTGACAGACCTCGAATTCTCCTTATTCCAACATCTTTTCTTTTTAGGGAAGAGAAGATCTTGCTTGTCACACTGAGTATGCATTGGAATTGAAATGGAAACATTTAAAAAAGTTTCAGTTTGACCGGGATTTGAACCCGGTTCTACCGAATAGGGGTTCAATGCGCTAACCATTCACCTAACGCGCCACTTCATCTTCCACCCAAACTAATGTGAGTGTCACAATGCCTTACTCGAGATTTCCTTGTTTAACTCAAAAACAAGTTATATAACATTCCTCAATGAGGAAAATATCACGAAACGTTCTTTAAGTTGCGTCATCGGTTTCCGGGATGGTCCCGATTTACATTACAATTCTTCTTTACCATAACTTCTAATTTCCAAAGAAGAAAAGACGACTTATTTTCACATACTTTGAATTGTATCAACACGTGTAGAAATAGACAGTTCTATGTTTATTTTCCATAACTAGGCCTATTAGTTTATTTTCTTATATGAGGAATCTGTGAGTCAGTGGCACTAGCCGACTAATCTCGGGCGTTCGGCTTCTGATCATCAGGCGCAATCCATTAGGGGTTCGAATTCCTCTGAAGAGCAAGGTCGTAGTTTTAATTGTCCTCGGTAGTTCTGTGTTTGTGGGACTTCATATTGACAGGCGAAGTTTAAAGACCTATTTTAAAAAGAGCAGAACTGCAGTAACGTCATATTTATTAGGTATATTGAATACAGCTGTATGAAGTTACTCAACATCCGATTACTAGGCCCTAAAGAGTTGCTGGAACCCTTCCCAAATTTCCTAAGATAGAAGTCCCTTAAGACGATAATCTATTAATGGTATTATTTGCCTGTTTTGATTTGGCGCCTCTTCAGATTTTGCCCCCCCCCCCAGCAAAAGATTTCTAGCCCTCTTGACAGGAATGTGTAACGTACAGTTACAAAAGAGAAAAGATTCAGAGAAAAATAATTCATGAATTTTTGGTATTTTTGATATTAAAGATTTTTTGTGATATTTTTCAACAGAGGAGTGACCAAGGCCCTGCAGGCTGAAGACAGCTCTCGCCATTCTGGTTTAAATTACCTTGTAACCTCCCTCACACAATCTAATCCAAGTGGTACTCCCATTCCTGAACAAGGTTGATCTAAACCTGCTCCTCAGAAATAGGAATACAACCAGAAATCAGAAACGGGAAATGAGGCCACAAGCCGACCCTAGTGCACATCATTACTACTTTCCCCCCAAAATAAAAACTAGTATTCCTTTAACTGAAATCTAATAACACATTTATTATATTGCTTCTATACACACAAACTTTTATTGAACCAAATAATAATGTTATCTTGTTCAAGTGGTGATACCTCAATATATATTGCGAAGGAATAGGGGGGAGATAATGAATGTGCATCAAACAAAATTCAATAAGAATCTAACACTACAAAGATTAATACCAGTAACACGTCATTTAACTAACCGCGTACTACCTATGTTAGTAACTAGGTACTAACAGAGCTCTTAATAGCAAAAGACAGAAAGGGAAAAAAGGCAATGTATTTCTTATCGGGAGTATCACACATACACGCACACACTCCTCTATTCAAATAAGTCTACAAACCAGTCTCAAAAACAACATAACATTGAACCAACACAACAAAATAAAAATTAGAAAAAATGGAACAAATACATAAATTAAAAGGTAACACTTACCAAAGCTCACACACTCAGACACTCACTCTGCTCGACAAATTCCCTCATGCTTTCGCTTACTAACCGAACTCAGAAAAAAGAGAACAAAATACGAATCGCAAAATAACAGTGGCGGCTGGTACTATATGTTGCATGGTTGTGCAACCGGATATTTCTTTAATACTGAAGATATTTTTAAGTATTAAAGTAGTGTATCAGTAAAAAATAAACCTTTGCTCTTGAGCGTTAAACAGTATTGATGCATTTCTTAAAAAATAATTTTAAAAAACTGAAAGAAAGAGAGTGATATACAAATCCAGTGGCAGCAAGCGTTGCCACTGGAAGCAGTAACATTGAGCATATGGCAGCGAGCTCCTATCTCTTAACATGAGGAAGTGGATTTATTCTTGCATCACTGTTATCCTCCCGTATTACGCGCTTCCAGTTGCCATTTCGTTGCAACTGGTATATACTCAGCTTCTGTAGTAGTTACGAATTCCTCCGTTTGGCAGCGCTTGACTCAATTGATAGGTTGAGTTAGATATAGACGCTTGGAAGAAAGAAGTTAGTCACCAAACAGAAACTCGCAAAAAGCAAATACGCGACTGGTAGTAGCAGGGGCGGATCCAAGCTGAATATTTGGGGGAGGGCAGTCGTTCGAAGTCAATAGATTTTATTTTACATTTATAATACAAAGGTAAAAATTCTTGGGATAGATTTTATTTTTAAAATAAAAAAATATCCTATTCTGGCGGGGGAAGGGGGGCGATCGAGACTCGAAGAAGAGAATGTCTTACCACTGGTCTAATTCCTAGCTGTGTGTCGCTTGTGCACATGATCCCGTGTTCAATTTCCGGCGGAGAGCATAAAAAATTAATCTCAAATTATTCACTTTCAATACTCATTTGTCTTCTTTAGCCTAAATTGCTGGAATGTTAAACTATTGTTTTTTTTTTCATTTTCGAAGGAAAAAAATCTTCTATTTCATGCTACTTTATAATAGAACAGCAGACAAAAATACGTAGTTACTGAAAATGAACTCTTTGTCCCTTATATTCATACAAAGAAATGCTAACAAAATGCATATTGTCGGAGGAGAGAGGTGTTTCTGTACCTTAAAGAAAATAAAGCGGAAAATAGAGAACATTTCACGCTTACAGCCTGAATCCTTGAAATTTAAATCCTAGTGTTAATAAAAATGTCACACGTGCCTTCTAATGGTTTATCTGTGAATTCCTAAACTCATTGTGTTTCCTCATGACCAACTCGCTCCTTTTGACTTCTGCTGGTCTTTGGACCTTTGAAATTCCTTTCACTATTGACGCCATTTTCATCGCAGTTTCCGTGTGGATCTCTAGCACTCTTGTCCACGATATGTAAAGGGAACTTCTAGAAATATTATTATTTTTTCTTAAGTTTGTTTTCCTTACAGTTTTCCTATAACTATTTGCTTCCAATAGTTATGTTCTTACAATTTCAATCTTACACACAATCTTACAGTTAGACATAATACAGAAAATTATTGACTGGGACATGTTCCCCTGTCCCATCTCTAACGACGCACACATATAAATGCACACATATAAAAACGATAACTGAAAATGCTATTGTCATCCATTACTTTGTATTTCATCCCTAAAACGATTTGCGTTTGGGTGACTGTTTTCATTATTCAAAATGCTCTTTTTAATGATGGCAATGTTGCACAACAATTTTGCGCAATTTCCAGTTTTGTTGCCTGGTCATTAAGGCTTATCTGTGTCAACATATAACGGAGTGAAAGTTTGCGGAATTTCAGTACACCCGATCGAATTTTCCACATAGGTAAGGTTTGGGCATGAGATGGTTTTTATCATTTGACTTTGAGAGTACAACTTAGGGGAGAGGTGGACATATATAAATATACATAAAAATGAAAGTGACTACGTGTGTGACTTAGTAACTCTTGAACCACCAGACCGATCTCAATCAAATTTTCAACATAGATGAGGTTCGGGTCTGGATAGTTTTTATGATTTCAATTTGACGGTGCAACTTAGGGAAGGAGGAGATATTTAAAAATGATCGAAAATGACCGATATTAGTGTCGAATCCATAGATTTTAGGGTCGCTGGGATGAACAGTGACACTTCCTATGCCGTTTAAATCCAAATTTAGCCCTTTATGTCCAAAATGAAATATATTCTTTCCGTGAGTGCGAAGAACGGGTATTCTGCGCATGGTCATGGAATAATGAGCTACGAGATTGTCCAAAACTAATTTGCATAGTCTGAAATCAAACCAAGGTTCTGAGCGCTCTAGCACTTATTGTTTAAATTCCTTCAACCGGGGCACTTATCTCCATGGTCTTCTAAAGAATTTTATTCAGTATCCTACTTAATCCAACTCGGCAGGAACCCGAACACAGAAATTTCGAGGACAGTTAGAAATATCCTTGCTCTTCAGTAGAACTCGACCTACGATGGGTTACGATTCGATATCCAAAGCCGAACTCCGAGAGAACTGATTCAATTCCTCCTTATTTAGACTTAGGGATATCCACTTTGTGGCTGATTTTTGAAGTCGTAATCAGTTTGTTTGTTTGCTTGAGAACTTCGAACGGTAACGTAAAATGTTCACGTTCCCTCTTTCGAAAAACTCCTAGCCTGGGGCCCGATCTTCAGTTTTTGTATCTGTATGGCATGTTTGCAGGGCTCTACTCCACTTCGTATTCTTTTAGTTTTACCCTTATAAGAAGGCTGAGCACAGAATACAAAATTGAACACTAAGAACAAGTTACATGCTTGGTTCTCCACACAGTTCTATATTTTCCCATTATATACATCACAAGTAAGGTTTATGAAACATAGGAGGAAAGATGGCGTTGTGACTTCATTAGTAACCTAGTGTAAGTCGTGTATACAAATAAATTAAATTGAAATCAACGTCTAAAATGTATAAAATAACAGGACTATCTCTGCGACATTTAGAATAACACTTGTGAGCTTACTATTTGTTACATATTTTTTGCATGTTCAAGGAAAAGACAATTTATTATTTTTTTAATTTTAGGTTGTTGTGAACATACCTGAAAAATATACCACAGTATTGACTTTTTTTATTCAATATGCTTGCTTTTTAATAAAAGAAATTTGATACTAATCCAAGCGTTTTAATCTACTGCGCGAAGTGGGAAATTGCTTTCTCATGCCGAAGAAGAGAGCAAGCGATGTGTGGCAATAAGCGATGATTTTCCCCTGAAGAAACTAACATAGAACACGGATTTTACAACAGTCCAGAATATGGGAAAAATACTATTTCTTCTTCTTGATTGCTTAGATTATACTATTACTATCTTCTTGGAAATCCAATTCCTCAGAACTGAAGTGATGTTTTCTCTTAGTACAATGTGTTCTATCGTCTTTAAAACATTTTACCTATCATTTTACGGTGAATGCACCGCTACATGTTATTGCTGAATGTGACGAGGAAAGTAAGACGCAGATCTCGACTAAATTTCTATGATAGCTTTCCGAATTTGAGGCTTTTAATTTATTTCCTCTCAAATTTAGAAGTAATGTTTCATGAATATTTTACATACTCCTCTTCAGATTTAAGTGCCCCCTTTTAGTGCTCATCTTTCATATCTATACGCTACGTGAAATATGTCTTGGATAAAGTCTAGAGGTTGTTTGGATTCCACTTTGAATGTCAAACTTTTGAAACAGAAAATGTCAATGTGCAGCCTACTAGTTCTCTTCTTTAAGTTTATAAACGTAAAAAGTACATACGAGCACGAAGCAAAGTTCCAAAATTGCCTTAAAGATATGCTGATGTAAGTTTCAGGTTGATGAAACCCTTTTCTCCTATTGGTGGTAGTAGGTAAGTCATGAGAGGAAGTGATACTTTTATGTGGTAATTGGCACGCTCATGTCGCAGTCTCATTAAATCTGAATTTGGTTGTTGATGAGTTTACAGAGGGAACTGACATAAGTTTGACTTGAAGGTTCTAGGCGTCCTATGACTTTGATGATGGCGTACTTAGAGCAATGTAGTTGACTCCGAAAGTTACGCGACTGATGCTGAATGATTTCTCGAGAGACATGATATTGAAATCTTGAAGCAGTTGTGCAATGCTTGTCTCTCTGCTGTAGCCTGAAATGATGCGGGACTTGCGGAAGAGGAGCTTGGTAGATGCTGGAGCGCATTTACATGCTGTATGTACAGATGCAAGTTGAAACCTGATTATCAGCTTATAAATACGCATTTTAGCGCTGAATTAGAGCTGACTGGGTCTTACAAGTTAGAAGACTCTCTGTGCTTTCTGTGCTGTGCTGCACAGCTGTTTTCATTGTTGTTGGATTGACGTTCAAGCACACCTTTTTAACATCAATACGATGTGAGACATTAACCTGGAAGTAAACATGGAATTTGAACCACTGTAATACCTTCACATTTTTGAAAGCTTTCCCATGAAAATAAAAACGGATCCCCGTGCACCAAAAGCAAGTATTGTAGCCACTAGATTAACAGTAAGAGCTCACAGGTGATCTTGAAAATTAAATTTCTTGTCGAGATAGTAATAGTTAACGAATACCGAGTTGAAGTTGAAGTATAATGATATCAAAAGTGATATTTATCAGAATATGACGTAGTCGTATGAAATGCATCAGTTAGGTTTTGTTGGCGTTTAGCTCCTGTACCACTTTATACAGGATTAGATCGAGATGTCGTTGAGGCGAGAATTGTGTATAGTGAAAATTTTGGTGCGAAGAGTAAATGGTGATATCTTGAGTAAAGTTGCTACCAGCATAATTTTGGATCAACAATTTTGAATCATTTACACTGTGTCAGAATTGAACGCTATCCATTTCACATATAATAAACGTGGTGAGGACAAAGAGCATATCTTTAATTGAACATCACATCTGGTTTGAAGGGTTGTAACGTTGATCTCCGTACAGTTAACAAGTGTATCCTAGTGGATGTTTCAGACGACACACATGACATGAACTGGTCCTAGATCTTTCAGAGTTATAATGGAATTGAGCTGAATACAGTAAATCAATGTAAATATTCTTTCAACGTAAATATTCTTTGAATCAATATTGATCAATGTAAATATTCGTTCAACGTTTTTATATCTAGATACTGATTTCATGGAATCTTTCAGTTTTACGTCCTACAGTTATGCCGGCTAGACTAAAGAAGACGGTGATGAAAAATGAATGCAATAGTAGAATGAATAAAGTGGGAGGAAATGGGAGGAAACTCACGAACACGGTGTTTGTCTACCACAAAGCTCATTTGGCGCGAGCTGGGATCGAACCAGTGACCTAACGCACCAGAGGTGAACACTCTACCACTGAGCCACCGTGCCCCATATTAATTTCAGGTTGAACACATTTAACTTCATATAAATTGAATATTTCAAGAATGTACCGGATTTGTATTACACAAATTGAAATATTTGATTCGATGAGAATTAATAATTTCAAGAACTGGAAGAAATCGAGTTTAGAAAAATGAACAACAGAAGTTTCGTGTCCTATGACAGACATATGCAGCCTTTTCTTTCGATATTGCTTCATCCCGTTCTTGTTTGCTTTCGCCAAATCTACATCTACATCTATATCTTTTTCTTAACAAAAATGCACTCCTTTCTGTACCAGATGAATTGTTTTCCAGACGAAACTCATGACTTCCACAAAAAGGTATGCTGATTTTGATCTATCGAAGGCAAAACCACGCATAATTCTGTAGGAAAGAAGTCAGCTTACGTCAAGAATCAATCGACGAGCAATTCTGCGAAGTAGCTTATGGTAGCGTAATATATTGGGCCATCTTCATATAGAAATGAGCTTAAGAAGGAAACATGAAAACGCTCAAATAAATATTAGGGTTAGAAAAGTATAGAAATGAAGAAATCCGCTGTAGAATTGCATTAAGTAACTAAAGTACGTAAATTAAGATTTGAAGAAAAGAAAATACGAGAAAAAATGGATATCAGAATAGTTCACTCAGAAGTAACTGAAAGAAAACTAAACGAACAGGGATATCTTTAAGTTGTTTTCTTTTTACATGTATATTATTATATATACTTGGTTACAACCAAAGACGAACAATTAGGAAATTTTAAATTTAAAAATTAGTGGACGTGAAAATGTATGAAAACCTTTTCTGTACAAAAAGTTGAAATACTGTAAAAATAGGATCATTCTGAGGGAGATAAAATAAACGGATTGTTTAATATCGTAAATTATCTAATGAGCACTATCTAGTATTCTATTTACAATTGTAATAAATACTATTATAATCCATCCACATTACGTTACAAAAATAACATAAACCATTAAAATTATGATTGTATAATTATAATTTTTTAAAAGTGATTTTACATTTGAAATTTACAAATTACAGTAACAGATAGAAATAGTACGGCCAAGTTTGGCTCCAATTTCATCTCCCCATGAATTTGCCAGAACGTGATTGCAGTCGATAGCTTCCGATGCGTAGAACACCCCTATGAAAAAAACAGAGTGGACAGATGCACCGTTGCTGAGATATTGCGTCCTAGAGATGTGGGATGCCACGAAATGGCGCCAGCATCGAGGTTAAGATCGAGGTGGCAGTTTAGTTTATGAAACTCAATCAGAAACATCCTCCTCATCAGAAGCATTTTCAGTGTGAAGAGAAATGGACAATCGATGACCGGGCACAATAAACTCATGGTTGTGGTCGTAAGAGAAGTACCAAATAATGGTGGCCACGTGTGAACAACACCCTACAATTAGTTGAGAGAATAAAAGATAGAAATAAGAGCTTAATCAACGAGTTTAATATGATACGGAGTTATGTCTGTGACCACTATAACGTGTTAGCTTCACACTTTATGCAAATACCCTGCCTGGGGCGTGAAGAGGCGATCTCGCACCTGTGCCTCGATACTGCCACCATATCGTGGCATCTCACATCTTTAGAACGCGATATCGCAGAAACGGTGCATCTGACCACTCTGGTTCCTTCACAGGCGTGTTCTACGCATCGCCTGCATTCAAGCTCGGGAAAATTCATGGGGAGATGAAATTGGGTCTCCAGGATAATTCTTTGTTCAAATAGTTCATTCAGATGACATAACACAAATATCCTCAGGCACAAACAAGTTAGGTGCACTGGACAACGGAACAATCCCATGTGACCATTCATCTCGTAAGGCATTTGAAAATTTTTGATTTTACAAATTACGTCTCATTTGTGGCGTAATTGTTTCAGAGGCATGAGTCATATACGAGTATTTTGCTAATAAAACAGACCGTCGAGAGACCTAAGTCACATTGACCTATCATGTACAGACAGGGACAAAAAGTGAAACATCACTATTATTCTGCCTGGTTTTTCTGGAAATGTGTATACATTACTGAAATATTAATTGTAAAAAGCTAGCAAGTAAAGTTACTTCAAATAGATGAGTTCTTTTGCTTTATTGCTTTTCTTGTTTTTGGTAGGCATCGAACCAAATAAAGAGATGTCCACTTTGTATGTCGCCGATATTTTTTGTATATCAGCCAAAATAATATGGTCATTCCTCGACCTGGGAAATAAACTCATCTGGCTATCACAAGATTCACTTTTATCATTCTACTTATTTCTAAACATTACTCAATGAATATCATAACCTAATTACTTCATTGATTATCACAAACTTATAGGAATCAATATTCATTGTTCAATTCAGTTCGTCCGTTTAGTTACTCATGAAAATCAATGTCTTATTCAGTACTTATAGTTAAATCTCTTTATTATTCTCGTCTAATCTCGTAATTATTTTTTCTCTTTTCAGGTAAGTAATTGTCTACATCTAGGATTCATTGTCAAATTATATAAGTCTACAGCACGTAAGTACCTGCTTACGATTCGCATTTATTTTTGTTATGAAATAGTGAAATTAATGTAAGAGTTAAATAATATTTTCATTCTGATGCTTTGAGAAATAATCCTTAAATATAAATAATTTATTCCCCAAGAATTAATTTTGTATTTTCATAGATATTAACTAATGTGATAGAGATCATAGTATTAGGATGACATTACACAACTCTAAAGTTATGTAAATCTTCATGAATCGATAACGGTTATCTCAAAGTTAATATACTTGTTCCATTTCCTAACTAGAAATTCATTATGGAAAATACTTGCCTATCTTGTACTATTTGTATGCTCTAAACTTTTGAATATTCGACAAACGAATATTGTCATTATCAAATTGTGCCTTTTCCGGTGTTTTTACGTTTCAATTTTCAAAAATAGAGATATTAGGATTTAATCTAATCTCGACGAAGCTTTTGTTGAGAAAGGCCAACTAAACTCGGTCTGTCAAATCGAAACCTGAACACACAGGTTTATATTCTTCGTCACTTAGGTATTGTATTGATATTCATTCCTTCATGACCTAGGTTATTTTTCTTTCCTTTACTTTTCTCTGTGTGTTGTTTTCAAATTAAGCAATTTTATTTTTTTCTTTGTATTCCATGCCATGAAGAAATAAAGAATAATACCAGTTTAGTTGCTAAGGTTGCTTCCTTTTCCTATCTTTTCTTTGTGTTTTTTAAAGAAACTATCCCTTAATCATACTTTTTTTTTACTTATTTATATTGAAATAGATGAATTTGGCATAAAACTGTTATAATCAATTGTAAGAGAGAACTATTGGTTGCATCTAATCAGTTCTTAAAACTACGTCTAAGTAATAGTGAAATGGGATAAAATAACTCATCTTCCTTCACTTCTATGCACTAAATATGCGTTGCAAGGATCTTAGGTTTCTAACCCATGTTTCTTCTTTTATAGCTCAGTGCCTAATGTTCAAGAATTAAATGAAATGAAACCTTTCACATTTACGTCCCACAACTATTCCATGCTGGCTAAATGATAACTGAATAAGATGATGGAATAAAGAAAATGGGAGAAAACTGGAGAACCTCGAGAAAACCTACGCACACGGCCTTTGTTGCATATAGCCCACTTGGCCCGAACTAGAATTAAACCAAGTACCACAGGCAAGAGAAGTGAAGCCTTTACCACTGAGTCTCTACGGTCCTTATCTTATATTCAATAAATTAGTAAAATATACTACTAAAATAAAACAGTAATATTAGGTTCTGCATTCATTGTTAAACAATGTCACGAAAATGAGAAACTCTACAATTTCTTGAATTATAAACTTACTACTTAAATTATACGGCTTAAATACTAAAGACAACATAAAGATCTGTCACCAATCAAGGGTGTACAAGTTTGGGTTTCAAAGCGCCTTTGCCACTATATTGAAATAGTCTTGGACCAATATAAAATCCGTAAGCCTCACCTTATTTTCCAACTATATTAAAATATTGGTTGCAGCTGTTGAAATGCTTAATAGATTTTCTTCATAAATTTGGAATTGAGAGATATGGCTCTCCACTATCCAAAAATATGATATTTACTGTAATTCTAGATTCCAATTTGGGGCCTTTTAGCGAGAGATACATCAATAATATCTCGTAAGTCAAACTTAAAAGAGTTTTAAAATAGTTTAGAGTGTGAATTTAAGTGTTGGCTAGTACTCGTATCTTATGTATTGGGTTAAACCTAGCATAAACAGATTTCTCTGACACACATCCATTTGGTTGATTATCAGTGATGAGTCTACCTTTCCACACTATAGATTAGCTCCGATCCTGAATGAAGTCTTGATTGATCGGAGTCAAATATTACGGAGACGAAGTAATGTTGGACTAGTACTCATTTACCAGTTCCTTTTGTAAACCATGCTGATCTCCCACGGTATCGGTGGTAATAAACGTAAGACGATTATTATTTCACTTATGAAATATATTAGTCTATGTCTGCTATAGTTTAAAACTAGGTCTGTTAAATGCAAAATATTAAACTCAAGTAATGCCCATGATGGCGACAGATATAGATCTTACGTCGTATATTTTTTAAGTACCCCTGGACGCCATCTTTAAAATTACCTAAGATTTTATATTAGGATCTTTGCTGAGGTAGGTAACCAAAATGCTTGTGGACGTGATGTAAAGCCACATGCAGTCTGAAAGGTTTTCCGACTCTGTGTTCCAGATATTCCAGAACAAATTAGAGAATTTAGGAAATAGGAAATATGTCTGCCAGCTTTCCATAATGAGTTATTTCGTTATGTAAGTAAAGCTGTTATCAGTGTATAAGAGGAATTCACAAAAGTGATTCCATAACAGACTGCTTCTGTTCCGCTTCTTCACATATAATTATTTACAAGTGAACTTAGCCATATTTTCTGATATTTCTTAAACTTATACTACTAAAATGAAAATTCAATTTGACTGTAAGCAAAATCTAATATTACGACTTCCATAGTAGAAATAATTAAGTTAAAATGTTCGTA
Organism: Thermobia domestica; assembly: GCF_964235325.1. Classification (NCBI taxonomy): domain Eukaryota; kingdom Metazoa; phylum Arthropoda; class Insecta; order Zygentoma; family Lepismatidae; genus Thermobia; species Thermobia domestica. Next base: position 212,409,078 of record NC_137462.1, on the reverse strand, counting down.
ATTTTTTTTGAAATTAACAATAATTCCAAATGTTTTGAATTCAAATATTTTCATGTATTAATATTTGTTATGTATTTAGCAGATCTTAAAGATTCTGAAATATATTTTGATAAATTGTATCTTGTGAAATAGGAATATAAATTAACCTTAATCTTTTCTCGTTGTTTACTAAATTTTTATTATTTAAAAGACCTTTGATATAAAATCAATCAAATCTTTTTACACAAAAATTACGGTGCTAATTCTAAATAAAAATATGTCGCGGCAAAATAATAATGAAGCGAATTTTAGCTTAAGGCAAAAAGTATAACTTCAGTAATATTTGGAAAGTTTAAGGCTATCTTATCACTAACAAACTCTTAACCGTTTATCTCCTACCTTCTTATATATATATATATATATATATATATATATATATATATCTGCTTTAATATTTTTATATATAATTATTATCTTTCATTATAAATTTTAATCTTTATTTTGATGTACACGCTTTACCATCAGATGCTTTAATTCATGCCCCGTTTAAGCGTATATATTATTTTTTATTCTTTAAACATATATTATAATCAAACATTTAATTTTATCATTTGTATATAATACATACTGGTAAAACATTCCATAAAATAACGCTCAAATCACGCAACGTAGTAGTATCTTATTGACATAATGAATTCTTTTATGATACCAAATCTATATATATAAAAGAGAACGCACAAATCCTTTGTGAACTCATCACGCTAATACGGCTGAACCAATTTCTTTCATTTTTGGGGGGTTATTATGATTTGGACCCTAGATGGTTTTTATCATATCACTTTAATTTTTAATTACCAGTGTCTTGAGATAATTGACCATTCAAGTGTCCATACGTACAAATCCTTTGTTATTAGTTCATCATAGGTAAAAATAAACGTATTTATATGCAACCCGCATGACCATGTGACTCGGCGGGTTAACATAAATGACAGGCGCTATAATTTTAACATTTACTGCAATTTGAAAGCGAAAAAGTAAAAATTATCTAAGTAACAAAGTTTATTGCGTTCCGGGGTGACCGCAGCGAAGCGGGGTGAACGCTGCTAGTTATAAAATAAATACAACTAGTAGGTTTCAGTTTAAACTGTGAAACTACGATAAACTTACAGTATAAACTATGGGAATTCGTTATTAAAACTGGAAGTGTAGATAGACTTTTACCGTTTTCGATTTCAGTATAGGGATAGTGTCCTAAATAAAGTGACACTTAATTCATATATATATATATATATATATATATATATATATATATATATATATATAAAAGACATTTCTCGCTGTTTCTTTCAGTGTTTGCTCTATATAAATTAATATCAAAACCGAAAGTAGTAGTGTATTTCCACTACTTCTAATTTCAGTAGAAGGATAATCGTAGGGAAATAATCTCTTCTTTAGATATTTTGTTCGTATCAAGTGCCGCATCTTCGTATCTATAACAACGTTTGTTTTATTGAAAGAATGAATATTAAAACCCGAAATAGTGGTAAATTTCTATCAATTCTGGTTTAAATAGAATGACAAGGACGAAGATATCATATGCTCTTGGTACCTGATTCCGGATGGAAATTGTAACTTACAAGTTGGTACATGAAGATGAATAACTAGACAAACAAATTTCCATAATAAGATGCATTATATACTTGACTAATTTTTCTTTCTTTACGAAATAACGTAGATAAAACTAGAGAAAGATAAAACTATTCCAACGAAAATACATAAAATGAGTTAACTTATTAGCCTAAGCTAGAAAATAATAATTCTAAGTAAACAAATTATCATCTTGAAGATGATACTGGTATCTTCGAAACAAAAGTTACAAATAAATTCTCATGGGCATATTTATTCTGTATCTATCCTAGTTTCACTTTTTTAAAATTATTTTTGTAATATTTGCCTTCCCGTTATTGTCTGACAGATAATGGAATTCTCTCTGTGTTTAGCAAGGTATACTGAAATGTGTTCATTCGTTCCACATATATTGGTAAAAGATGTATAATAGATAGTCATATATAGCTTTAGAAACTACGGTACATTATTTTTTCTGGTGATTGTGTGATTCTTAAATGGAAGTAAAATATGATAATTCAAATACTAAATATTAAATATAGGCCACGGTAACTCAGTACTAAAGCGTTAACCTTTGATGCTTACTGCCGCTGGTTCATTCCTAGACCCAACCACAGAGTTTGTGGTGCACAATCACCTTACTCGTTGATTTTCTTGTAGCTCTCCAGTTTTCTCTCACTTTCTTCATTCCACCATTTTCTACATTGTCTTCCTCAGTCTGAGCATAGTCGTTTGACGTTAAAACTATAGTATATACATTTATTTGAAATATTTTTAAAAATAACAGTATTTTTTTAAATAAATAAGGTAAATTGTAAAACGTATTTCATTTCTTTTTCATATCTTATGGTTGTAGTTAATTGAATCCAGGTACCGCCAGACACTACACTGTAAACTATGCGGATACAAAGTGATTGTAAATTTGGGATTTCTATCACGAAAACATATTATTGATACAATTTCCTAATAGAAGTCTAATATTGCTAGATTTGATAGAACAATTTGCTTTGACAACACATTATATGTATTTTGAAGTGATAACAATGCCATTTAATACGTTCAGGCAGGAACACTGCGTTGGAATCAATTTTGTCAACAGTTGGAGTATCAGATATCAGAAAGATTGAACGAGAGTTAACAGAGAGCAGTAGTTCATTTGCAAAGTGGGAAACCAATTGAAAAGGGCAGCCGCCTGCATGCAATAAATCTTTCACGAAGCCTACTCTTAATTGGAATCGCTCCTGGAAGACACAGACTGAAAGAGTGAAAAGGAGAAGACCATTGAGGGGCAGAAGGGGAATGGAAATGGAATCGAAAATGGATTTGGCGTTCGTTGTGTAAAGAAGCTTCGATTCACTTGGTGTGAAGTGTTTAAATTCACGTCAAAGGAAGGGAATTTGCTCTTTTGCTTTGCTTGTTGTGTCCTCCAGAGGGAGATAGAAAAGAGAAAAACCGAAGTGCAGATGAAGAAGATGTTTGATTTGACCGGTTAAATTACTGGAAATCTTCACTTTGTCCTCACTTTGACTTCATCTCCTGTTTTGTAGATGTTCATTAAAGGTTCCTCTAGAACATAAGTAGGCCTGAGGCGGGCCTTGAAATTCAACAACTTATGTTAAGTGCAGGATATAGTTACATCGTGTTAAAGGGGTCGTTTAAAGACCCACATTAGTCATTCAAATTCTTAACAAGAGAATCAAATAGCTCATTTTATGCATATCAAAACTATATTTGGGGATGTCAATCACCAAAATTTATAATTTAACCTTTTGTACTTATCACAAAATAATTTCGGAGAGCTACATCGTTACCCTGTTTTATTGCTGTGACATACTATGTCGATTGCGCTAGTTACCCTGTTCCTATGTAGTATTTACTTAATTTCGTTCTATTACAACGATCATAAGTAGCCCCGTTTTCACACACGGAACACAGGAGTCCGGATCCAGGGCAACATATTTTCAGGGACGGCATATAGCAAGTGGAGATTGAAGTATGGTTTGCAGAAAAGAAAGACTTTGTACGAGAAATAAATTTAAGGGAGAATCACTCGCGGAGATCTTGAGGCTTCACACGGAGTACAATTTGGTAAAGTCTGCTGTAGAAGATTGATAACGGAATATTGACAAAATTGTCAGAGCTGTTTTCAAATAAACTTTCAAATTCCATCCTCGATTAAATTATTTGCGTGTTTGGAATAGGAGCAAAATTTGAGAAGCTTTCTATTAGGAATCTAAAAGAAGAAAGTTTGATTTTGGTAAATTGAACGACACAACCTCTGGATATGTGCCTTTACAGACTGACACAAATAGATAAACAGCAACACAAATATATATAAGAGAAACATATATAATCAACCTCTTGAATTTAGAATTCATGAAACACATTAATCTGTTCCAATTTTGCATTGAATTTTTTCACGATAGCAATTGTTTACCCGTATTCTGCTCAAAAGTTAAAAAAAGAAAGAAAAAATAAATAAGTAAGAGGGAAGGAATCAAAATAGTGATGTTTTCAGTGTAAAATTTCATACATATAGTACCTCTGAGTACATAAACAAAGAAACAAATGAAACGAAATATATTAGATTGGTGCCGTTTCTTCGAACATTTTTTATAATTTGTATCTCTTCATTCTTTTGAAAAAAGTATGGAAGAATCGAAGAAAGCACAAAATGTTACTGGGGTCAATAGGTTGATTGTAGTAACCATAAACTAAATGCAGATTATTTGCCTACTGTACTATCAGAAATAATACTCTTGCCGGCTTGTGTCATTGAAATAACACATAACCAATTATATTTTGCATTGAGGGAGCACATGCCCCAGCGAGATCTTCTGAGTCCATCTTTCCCTTGAGCTGACATACATGTGGTTTTTAGTGTACTTTGGACGACAAAATCTAAGTAATTGCATACAACTACTTTATAAGGAAAATTTTACTTGATTTCAGAGTTCACAACTGTGAAATTACTTTCATTTCTTATTGATGTAATATCTTGCTGTAACTCTAACAGATCACTAGCACAAGCTTATTTTATAGCTTCGAAATCATTAGACAACAATGGAGGGCAAATATGCAGATATATAGCTTCAACATCTTTATTACTTGTAAGACTCATAATTTATTTATACTATTTCTATCCATTCATTACCATCATACCCATCCACATTCTCGGAAAATATAAAAAAGTTATCCTTCTTTCAGTAGGGACTGTGTTCTCTTCGATCTCTTGTGATTCTGAACATTTTGAACATTTTAGTGTAAAATATTTTAATAAAAAACGATTGAGATTGGGAGAATAATTGGAAGGTGTAGCTCTTTCAACATACTACACACAAGTCACAATTTATTTTACGCTACAGTAACTATTGAAAAATAGTTTGAATCCATAAAATGTTGCCGTTGGAATGAGCGTTAATAATAATAATAATAATAATAATAATAATAATAATAATAATAATAATAATAATAATAATAATAATAAATCAATAATAGAATTAAAATAAAAATTACCTAAACAGTAAAATTTGATGAAGAAAATTAATGTATACGACTGGACTCGAACTCGGGTCTTCCACTTCGCAATTTTGTTTTATATCACTGCGCTAAAACTCGTTCATCTAAACTTGACAAATTAAACAACTAGCTTTGCAGAACATGCATTTGCTAAGTATATTTTACTTTAAAGTGTATTTGTTAAGTATATTTTTATGACTAACTAATATTCATGAGAGTCTTGACACAGTTTAAATAATTACAAAATATCTGTCATCTTTTCTTCTTCCTACGCTGCAGGACCTACATTACAAGTCCTACGCTCATAAAACACCAGCTTCAACTTGAGGAACGTTTTGAGATATTTTCCTCATTGAGTGAGATTTATTTAATCTTTTTCTGAGTTGAAAAAGGAAATGATGAATTACTCAACCAATGATAGTCTTTTCATAGAGACCTTACTATATGGACTAGTCTTACATGAAAGGTTTTCAAGTAGCTAGTAGTTGTTGTGCTACATGAAGTAAGTAATAGGAGTAGGTAATGGTTATCGTATTGGATTCCTAACTAGGCGATCCGAGTTCGAATCCAAGTAGGTCGGAAATTTTTAACATTGCTTTAATTTCAATTTCAATCTATACTTCGTGTGATGTGCAAGATCTCCTTTGAAGAAGGAAAAAGAAGTTCTAATGGCGAGATGGACGGGAAATTCGAGTAGCTCTATGAACGTAGAGGAAGATTTACAAACTTATTTCCTTCAAATTCAATATTCAGTATTTTCTTGTTCCAAATTTAATATTTTCAATTAATTTTAACCATTTCCTAAGTTATGTATTATCAATGTTTATTTATTTTCTTCTGACATGAGCATGTAGTGAAAGAATACATTATACACCCAGGGAGTTGTAATCTCATTGATATATGGCACTCATTGAACAACACACTCCAAATAATAGAGATTAATCTTAAATTGCAGGTATTACACATGCACCAATTACACAGAAAAGCTTGTTCGATGCTCCATAGGCTTACCAACTGTCGTCTCCTGGTTGAAATGTTAGGTGCAAATTGTGCTGCATCTGTCAAAGTGTTTGTGAAACAAGCAAAAGTACTGGAGCCGAAGTACTTTCGCCGTAACTGTACCTTTCAGGCACAACTTGACAGGAATAAAGCATAAAGCAAGGTTGATCAATTTGGTGCACAAAATGCAAAAACAAAAGACAGTGTAGAAATTATTGAACTCACTACGAGATAGCAACCCAAATAAGTATTATTTAGTCCTGCTAGGAATAATGAAACGTAATTCTTAATTACCAAAAATTAGTTTGGCTTTATAACCAGGTAGGTGTAGTATTCCCTTATATATTTTTTTCTAATTTGTTATTTCGCTTAAAAATTTTTGACATTTTTTTTTTGAATGTATCGTTGACCCATTTTTTCTTACGATGGCTGTAAACTATACATAATACAACGAATCATTCCTTAAAAGTGAAACAAGTGTTTTTAATCTTAACATCTAGAACAAAAACAAATCGGTGAAGGTAGAGCAGTTAGCTACAATATTGTTCCTCAGATTCAATTTGTTATTGGAAAACACGCATATTTAAGCTTGTTCTCTTTAAGTAAAGATTTTCCGTTCATACTCAACTTTAACCCTTTGACTACCAATTTTTTTAAAATGTGAATATTCTTTTATATGTACACGTACGACTCCTTTAATGTAGGATATTCCTTTCATCTCTCAACAGTTTTGGAAACTAAACACAGTCTCCTAATCACATTTGAACAGATGAGAGAACAACATGTATTTTTTTTTTAAAATTTTGTAAAAATAATCCCAAATATATTTGAATTATTCGCATGGGACACATGCGTCCCGTTGGTAGTCAAAGGGTTAAACTCTAGAATCTGTCTCATATGTAGGATGAAAAGGGCTTATAGCTCCAAACAAACCATATATATATATATATATATATATATATATATATATATATATATATATATATATATATATATATATATATTGTAAGATATTTTAGATGTAAGCAAACGATGCTTACAATTTTTGAACATCTTTCCTAGAGTTTTGATGTAACTGTCAATAGTCATGATGTTCTGATTTGCACTCTGTGTTGTCAAATCTAATTTAAACTAAAATCATGTGCAAGACAAGATACTTATATAGGCTACAGGTATTTTTGCCAAGGACGAAAGAATGTCACATATGAAAACCTAAAAGGTGCGTAGAGTTGTTAATTGAAAAACTCGTATCAAAACTAAGTTTAACCCTTGAAAAGAGAATATAATATAAAACAAGACAATGACATTTCTGATGAAATTCGCTTGTCGCAGGATCATTGATAAAAATTTGTTTCAGTGGCAGTTTTTTTCATTTTTAAATAAATACAGGTAGTGAAAATGATGGGAATAAGTAGATTTTATATGCGAAGGTTGAGGAGTAAATCATGGCAATCCAAAGGATGTATTAAATATTATGTGCTATATACAACTGAAAGAGTACCCATATTGGATATTTTTTGCAAAGGAATCATGAAAGAAAACCCAAGCAACCCTGTGACATACACATGTAGTAATGCACTTGTTAAAAAAAAAAAAAAAAAAAAAAAAAAAAAAAAAAAACTCGTCTCATTATGATAAATCCTCAAAATATATAATGAAATCTCAGTAATGTTTAACGATATGCAAATGTGGACTGAGAATGCAGACTGTAGCAGGAAGCCTGACACTAGTACTTTACCCTCTGGTCAATAGATGGTCCTGTGTATTGTACTGGAAGAGGACGGGGCGCAGGAAAAACAGTTGTATCAGCCGCAGTGTAACAAGAGTAGAACAGCGATCATACATCAAAGTAGCCGTGGAAGACATGCAAGCGAGTGAGTCACCAAAAATTGCTAGAATCTTTAGTGACATTGTTCTACCATATCGAACTGGTGCAAGTTGGGCAGCAGCTTTTCAGCGAGAATGCCAAGCAACCAGCGACATGAAACGGTCTGGCCGACCTGTGAGCGTGCGGACTAATCTGTCACGTGCCGTGTGGAAACATTTATTGAAGAATGCGAGGCGATGAATTAGAGACAGAGACTGGCATTGAGAAGCACAGTATTCATAAAATTTTGACGCAAGATCTGAACCTACGTAAAGTTGCATCAAAATGGGTTCCACATACCCTCACAGAAGTTCGAAAGTATAAACGATATGCAGTTTGTTACGATCATCTACAGCACTATGACAATGGAGGCAACTAATTACTTCCCAAGATCGTCACCATGGGTAAATTCTTGGCCAGTGCGTATGAACATGCGTTGAAATTGCAGTCATTAGAGTGAAGACATTCAGGATTATCGCGTAGGCAAAAATATCGGCAGAATTCCTTGCCCGCACGATTGATTATAATTGTGGCATATGGCACAAGGGGAGTACTTGTTTATCATTTCGTTCCACATGGTACCACAGTCACATCAACTTATTACAAAGACTTCCTGCAGTGACGTATACGACGTGCCCTTAGGAAAAAGCGTCCAGATTGATTGCATAATGCAATCATATTAAATGATAATTCAAAGCCATATAAAGCAACTTTTGTACGAGACCTATTGCACCGATGGGGATGGGAAGAGTTGGAGCACACAATGTATTCACTGGATTTTTCACCGTGTGATTTTCATTTCGTCCTCAAGATGATGAACCCACTGTGTAGTAGATGTTAGATCATCCACCTTGCGATTATTTTGAGCGTTTATTATATTCAGAGAAGGATTTGTAACATCGATAGCAGCGTGTTGTAGACAATGCGCGAAACTATTTTGATGGTTATTATAATGAGACGAGCTTTTGTAACCTGTGCATTAATACATGTATATGTTAGAGGGTTGCTTAGGTTTTCTTTCATGATTTATACCAACAAAATATTCATTATGGATACGCTTTCAGTTGTATATAACACATTTTTAATACATCCTTTGATTATCAAAATATTACTGGGTTGCCATGACTCACTATCCAACCCTCGTATATTAAAAAATCCAAAACTAAATCATAAATAAATTAGATAAACATTGCAAAAGTTAGCATAGACTGATAATCAGGGCCCGGATTTTGTTGACAAGTCAACTTTTTTCTGTTACGCATAAGACAAGGCAAATTGTAATAAAAACGTTATCCATCAACTCTAGGTTCTAAAAATATATATTTTTAGGGTCAACTTTTGGTCACTTTTTGCCGTTTTTTAATTTCAGGTCATTTTTTAATATCTTAGGGTAACTTTTAGGTCACTTATGATCTTTTTATTTTCTTCTACGTAAGGAAATCTTTAAATGAATACGGTTTACAGTTGTGGAAAAGACGAAATTGAATAATCTCTTTTCTTGCTTCCTGACTATTGGGTGTGGAAAAACTGCATTCTTAACAAGCTAATGAAAACTAAACTGTAACTGGTTAACGAAAGGTGGGGTTTGGTAGGTGTCCAAACAGATAGTTTTGGGTTGTTGACCACAAAGGATGTGATCACGTGAATAACTAAAAATGGATTAGAAGGCGTACAAGGATTTTAAACAGGTTTTTATCTATTATTTTCATGTAGTCTGCACTTGCGAACTTTTATTGTTTAAGAGTGCTTCCTAGTTTCAACTAGGGAGTGAATTGACGCTTTCAATACTTACAATGCCGTACATCAACGGACATAAATGATCAATGGACTGCAACTAACTGAAACAAAACTTTTTGAATATGAGCGACAAACGTTAATTAAAATCCAATGGATATTTTAAAAATGTCAATGTTTTACGAAATAAACATTTAAGAAAACGCAAGTTTTAGGTCAGTTTTTGTGAATTTTCGGGGCATTTTACAGGAATTTTAGTGTCATTTTATAGGTCACTTTCTAGAAAATTTTAGGTCAACAAGATCCGGGCCCTGCTGATAATGAAGAGAGAGAGAGAAAGAGAGAGAGAGAGAGAGAGAGACAGAGAGAGAGAGAGAAACAGTGATAGAGACTGGGAAATGTAAATGTATTCTATGGTTACTATTTGCTGCATGGGCAGCTTTGAACGGAAATTTAACGCCAAACATAAATTTGCATTAACGTTATTCGAAACATTTGTGTGTATACTGACTTCTTTCAGTTAGTATAATTTCCCTCTTCCAACTTCCTTTTCATTTTTTTTTCACATTTACTTTATAGGCGAAAAATAATTTGGTACTAAGTCTCAACCAAACAGTTTCTGCCAAGATATGTTATAGCCCGAACTTTCGTGCTGTTTCAAATTTCTCAATAGGGTCGATAGTGTTTCAACTTAATTTATACACAGATGGCCCAAAAATAGGCGCACATCCCTGTATTGATCAAGTATAACATTCTAACTGTATATTTGCTTCGGCTGTTCCGAGCTTCAGATATAGGTAAAAAGACATTAAGAACAAATAATAAAGAAACTAAGCGTACCTGATGTTTAACAATAAGAAATGAAATAAAATGCAATAAGCTGATTAGTATGGTACTGTATACCTACTTTTGGGCCACCCTGTATATTGTAATTTATTTAAGTCAAATTTTCGAAAGGAATTTTTTTTTAGTCTTTATGTAGTTGAATGTACTGTTTGTTACCTTTATATGTTTTCTGTTTTTAAGGAGAACAATGTTAACTGTTTTGCGCTTTATCTCGTTGAGTTGATACCTACCAGTGATCTACTCGTATTTGTTGTTAAAGATTTTTTTCTTACTCACTTTTAATGTTTTAAAATCAATATGAAGTACACCATTTTTTTTAACAAAATAAATTGTATATTTCAAATTAACCTTGAGTTAATCTACTTCTTTTATGACAACAAGAGATAAAATAATTATTGTTAATTAGCAGAATTTGTGAACTTTAAAATAGCATTTGTCAGTACTGGTTTAGTATTTGTCAATATTGGTTTGTTTTGATGAGTACTGATGTGATGGCCACGAACTACGGGCTTTATTTGGTAAGTAACTCAAGTAATAGCCCACACTGAGAATTTTGACATTTAGACCTAATGTTATCATGTGACAACTGCGTTTAAACTGCAACTGTAATGACAGGAATTGTTATGTAAATCATTATAGCAGCTGTGATTCTTGAATTGTGTTGAATTTAATAACTATTGAGCTCCCGACTTTCGTATGGATGAATTGTGTTTAGTCACAAGTAAATAATGCATATCTTTCCTTTCTGCGAATAATAATTATTTTTATTATATGGTTAAATGTTTACTTTATTCCGATTCATCTCGATGGCATTACTCTATGATGAATAATGGATTATGTAATGAATTGTTGTGTCGAATGACGGAATTATGTATTTTGTTATGGTATAATAACGTGAGCTATATTTTAAATCTCTTATCTAACTCTTATGTTATTTATATCAACTGTCTGATGTACCTGTTTCCTGCTGCTAGTTCACATAGAGAATGTAATAAATAATATCATCTGTGTATGAGTTATCGAAGTTCATTTCTATTATTTATATATATGGTAGAGTTTAAGTATGTTGATCGTCGAAAGAGGCTTTACTTCAGTTTTCGCATATACTTTGGCACAAAGTACTTCTTTAAAATTTCGTGTACAATACTGTGACGAAGACCTCGATCATGCTTGGAACTATCCATAGTTTGTCAAAACTAAATTTAAACTCACAACCGCACATAAGGCGAGAGTGGGAGTGGCATGCTTTAATGGTTTGTGTGGAACGCCCCGTGTAATGAACAGTTTGTTAGCCGTCCTACGCATATTTCTTACGTAATGCTATCGCAAAGAACACAACCAATTAAGAAGAATCAGAGTTCTATCAAAAAGATTTCTTTTATTTATAGTTAATCGATAATTATTTCAACAGTTACCTGCTTGCAAAAAAATCTTTGAGTTTTACGTCCCACGGTTATGCCGGTTAGGCTAAAGAGACGGTGATTATGAGAAATGAATGAAGAAAGAAGGAGGAAACGGGAGAACCCCGAGAAAACGGCGTTTCCCCACCACAAAGTTCACACGGCGCGAGCTGGTATCGAACCAGGTACTCCAAGCACCGGAGGTGAACGCTCTACTACTGAGCCACCGCGCCCCTTTACGTGCTTGCAAAATATTTTCCTAAGGAAAGATTTCATATGTTCAACCACCCACTTTTGTCAATCCAGGTGATATATCACTACAGTATACACTATAATCATTTTGGTATTAACCCCTCAAGTCGGCATTTAAATCTATACTTCTCTACCCTACTAGTGATATTAGATATGTTCTACTACTAGAATTTTAAGGCCTCTATTTAAAATATAAAGAAAACTCCATAGATGGCAATGTAATGTTGAAGATTATGCCCGTATTATATGTATTTAAATGGCGACTTACAAACCTTCACTCGTTTTGGACCTTTAACTATATACACTGAAGATGGTGGATGGACGTTTCCAGAGCTCTCATTGAATAGACGGAAACTACCCCAGCAGCCGGACCTTCAAAACAACGAATAACTAATCCTATACAAATAACCTCATTAATTAGCAAAGGTTATGTTCTTACACATCGAGTGATTGCTGCATATAAAGAGCTTCCACATTTTGTTGCTACGAAGCACTAGAGCAAATTCAAGTTCAAATCACAGAAAAAGCCATTGCGAAATCAAGATCTGCCAGCATTTTCAATATGCCATGGAAACTGTTAAGGCACACCTGTTCCTAAGAATTGTTGTTAGGAAGATACCAATTGATACTAAAGTGGAAAACATCGAGATAGACCTTACCTAATTAACAAGAGGTATTTTGCTTAAATAATGTGGTTAGCCATTCTGATTAGTATTTTTCACCTTTTACTTCAGTTTTACAAGTAATGTGATGAGGTGTTACTTATAATATTTAGACCTTGACCCAACTTCTCATCAAAATATGCATTTCAAGTTCTTAAAGATTCTGAAAGTTTGTATTTAAAAAAAACCTTAAGGAAACCTTATTAAACATGAATCTATTAAATTCCTCAGGTGGGTTTATTTTTTCTCTCTCAACACTCAGGCAGTAGAAAACGGAAAGAGAAGCAAATTCCAAGGAATAATTGTAATGAAGCAAAATATACAACATACAATATAATATATAATATAATATAATATATAATATAAACTTCATTACAATATCATATATAATTGTAATGAAGTATAAAATAATAAATAAATGGTTGTTTAATATAAAACAACTACTTTAACGATCTACTACTAAAGTTTGTATTCACAACAAATATTCCTACCAGAAACCAAACGTGGGTCTACACGAGTAGAAAGTTTGCACATTAGCCTGTGACTAGTTAAGGTGTTCATATGCACCTACTGTTCCATGTAGAATTTAAACGACATATATTCTCATATAGAATCAAACCCACGATTTCCATGCCATAGGTGATTAAACTTACTGTTAAACAGCTGACCACTGATATTATTTTCCAAGATATTGTATCCTCATTAAACATCCTCTTTCATTTCTATCTGGAATTCTATTAGTGAGTAAATATATAAGAACAAAAGTGACAAATCGCAGGTAGTATATATCAGAGTCCTTGAGTCTTAGTTTACTTTGTATTCAATCTCTGCACCCCGTAACTTGTTGGTAAACCCATTGTTTAATACCACGTTTTTGATGTTTGGATTAAGAGATTTTCAAGTAGACATTGGCTGGTTTGTTGATGAGAATTTAGCGTACCTTACAATGGAGAGGCTATATCAAACGTGCCCCTACAGGTTAGAAACGTGGGGTTAGAAACTCATGCTTTCACCAGGAATCGAACTCTGACTTTCTGCACCAAAGAGGTGTACGCTAACTATAACTTGGTACAGCCACGGGGAAGCTCACTAGAAGTATATAATTGAATGGAAAATTTTCGCTCTTATTCCTCCTTTGGTTGACTTGTAATTAACTCTAGCAATGAACAGAGATACTATATAGAATGAGATCTTCAGTTTAAGGAGGGATCTGAAGCAGTGTAGTGCCTTTGACTCTCCTACTATGAACTGAGCTTCCTTGTGGTTATATGGTTACGGTATGCACCTTTGGTGCTAGAAGTTTGAGTACGATTCCCCTTGAAAGTTCATGCGGTTCGGGTCATATTGTATTCGCCTCCTATATCCTTGCTCCTGAAAGGAATGCTAAGGTTTAGTTCTAACTAACTAACTAACTAACTCTATGGCCTATGGAACCCGGAGGTTCAATGCCGCGTTCACAAAAGCTCTCCACTGACTTCTATCCTTAGCTAACTGCATCCAGTTTCTACTTTATATTCCAATCTCTGCGAGACCCATCTTAATATTGTCCTCCCATCTGCGCATAGGTCTTCCTAATGGTCGTTTTCCGATTGGTCTTCCTGTCAAGACTTTGAAAGCGTTTCTACTTTCTTCCATTCTAGCTACATGACCCGCTCACCTAAGCCTCCTAGATTTCACGACCATAACAATGTTGGGTAAACCATATAAATTATGTAGTTCCTCGTTATGAAGTTTCCGCCATTCCCGTTCCTCTTGGGTCCGAATATTCGTCTCAGTATCTTGTTCTCAAATACCCTCAGAGTAAGTGACCATGTTTCGCAGCCATACCAAACAACAGGCATGATTTCCGTTTTATATATTTTAAGCTTCAAATTTCTCGACAGAATTGGCGACGACAAGAGATTTTGAACCGAATAGTAACAGGAATTCCCTGCTTTTAGTCGACATTTAATTTTTCCGTGAATATGATTTTCCTCTGTTAATATTGATCCTAGGTATTTGAAACTATCCACTTTTTCAAAAGTATTATTTAATATTTTAACGCATCCATAGTTTGCTGTATTACGGTCCCGACTCACTTCCATGTATTTAGTTTTCTCTGCATTTACTTCTAAACCGATGTCCCTGCAAGCGTTTAATAAGATCTCTGCATTTCTTTCTATTGTTCTCCTATCATCACCTATTAAATTTATGTCATCAGCATATGCCATAACCTGGTGAATACCGTTCAATTCTAGGCCCTGGTTGCTATCTTTGATTTTCCTTATAGCATATTCCAGAACGAAGTTAAATAATAATGGCGACAACGCATCTCCTTGTTTCAGACCATTTTCGACGTGAAAGTTCGTGGACAAAAATTTTCCTACCCGGACTTTACTTTGGGATTCATTTAAACATATCTTAATTAATCTAATTAGCTTTCTCGGTATTCCAAATTCTGTAAGGACGTTGTATAATGTTTCTCTCCTAACCGAGTCGTACGCCTTTCTAAAATCAATAAATAGTTGATGTACCGGGGTATTGTATTCCCACTTTTTTTCGAGTATTTGGCAAGTGGTAAATATTTGGTCGATAGTTGATCGATTCCGTCTAAATCCGCATTGATAATCTCCAATAATTTCATCTGCGTATGAGGTCAGTCTTGCTAATAGAATATTTGAAAGAATTTTATAGGATGTTGACAGAAGAGAAATGCCTCGATAATTATTACAGTCAGTTTTGTCGCCTTTCTTGTGAATTGGAACAATGATTGATTCTTTCCACTCTTGTGGCAATTCTTCTTTGTTCCAGATAAGGAGAATGAGTTTGTGTATCTTGTTCCAGAATTATTCGCCTCCAGCTAAAATTAACTCAGCCGGAATTTCATCTACACCCGGAGATTTGTGTTTCTTTAATTTCTTTATAGCAGTTTCTACTTCTATTCGGTTGGGTTCTGGAATATACGGTTCTGCGGTGTGTATCTCCTTTTCTCCACGCACACTAGTTTTCGGTTGCGTGTTAAACAAATCGTCAAAGAAATCTTTCCATCTATTTAAGATGCTATCCGTGTCAGTGAGAACTGTACCGTCAGATTTCTTTAATATATAAGCACGAGGTTGATAGCCTTTCTTAAATTTGTTGATTCCCTTATACATGTCCCGGATGTTTTTATTTTTACTATTATCTTCAAGTTGCTTAATGTTAGCTTTCAGAAAATCGCGTTTCTTTGTTCTAAAAGTTTTGGAAGTTTCCCGCCTGATATCTGCGAAATTTTGTGTAGTTATTTCATTCGGATTTTGTAGCCAGCGTAATTTTGCCTGTTTTCTCTTCTCTGCTAGTTTTGTGCATTCCTGGTCGAACCATGGTTTGTTCCTACGTATTTCCGCGTGTCCCAATTTTTCTTTTGCTGAAATTTTAATGCTATCTCTAATTTCAATCCAGGCATCCTCAACACTAGTGCACTCCGAATCTTCTAAAGCCGAGAATCTATTCGAAACTTCAATCTGGTATTTCTCTCTTACCTGGCTCTCTTCTTATTTCTTTAAATTGAATCTCTCCGTTTTCGGACAATGAATATTACCTTTATTCAACGATAACCTCTCTCGTATTATCGCTGCTACCAGGTAGTGGTCGGTGTCGCAATCAGCCCCTCTAAACGACCGGACATCAATTATGCTAGATTGCCTTCTTCTATCTACTAAAACGTGATCAATTTGATTATGTGTTTTCCCGTCTGGTGATGTCCAAGTGTACTTATGAATGTCGCGATGTGGGAATTTTGTACTCTTCACGATTAGGTTTTTGGATGTTGCAAAATTTACGAGTCTAACACCGTTGTCATTACTTTCCTTATGCAGACTTTCGTTCCCTATAATCGGTTTGAAAATATCCTCTCGTCCTACCTTCGCATTGAAATCCCCTAATAGAATTTTCATATGGTATCGCGGGAGTTGGTCAAATACCCGTTCCACTTCTTCGTAAAAATTGTCTTTTATATCGTCATCCTTATCTTCAGTTGGGGCATGTACATTTAAAACAATAATATCACACCACCGTCCCTTAAGAGTAATAAAAGAAAGTCTGTCAGCGACAAATTCAACCCGTTTAATTGCTGGTAATATACGTTTATGAACGAAAAACCCTGTCCCTACTTGTGATTTTTGTTTTAGTTCAACTTCCGGAAATTGAACTCAGAACCTAGTTCACCGAGGATATGCACATTAGACACTTTCGTTGTTATTTTTATTTTTAAGCAGAAATTGAAGTACTAAATTTATTCGCCTTTTCTGTTTTCTCACTTTATTTTGAAACATTTTTCTGTGTTTTCTTTTAATACATTTACTTTACTCTCCTTTGTTCTACCTTATCATATTATGCAAACGACCGAAACATCACACAAAAACACCGAGGACAGTTAAAAAATGCACATGCCTTTCAGTTCAATACGAACCCAGAATAAACTCCACCCTATAGTCTGGAGACGAACGCTACAAACCATTCATTTATGAATACCAGCAAGAAGATTAACGAAGAGATTTTTGCAAACTTATCGTATTCGTTGTTATTAAAAGTTGATTAGTATAACCGAATTTTGAACTTTCTTGAGCTTAAAGTTATTTGGCATATTAAATATCTGATAATATTGTTTCCACCTGGAAATAATAATATAGTAATAATCATTGATAAATCAAATGGTGGCTACGGAACGTCCTTTCTCATTATTAGTAAATCAACATAAAAAACAACACTATGTTACTACTCCATATCGAATTTTAGGTCAAAGTCTATTTTTCCTACAAATAGGCTCAGGAGTAGAAACCACATTATAAAATACAACACATCTTTATACAATTTGGTGCGTAAAATGGTGTTAGCCAACACAATATACCCTGCTAACACTTGTCGAGCTCGGAGCGGAATAGTTTCCATGTGCAGGTGCGAATGGTATCTAAGTATCAGGAATCCACCGAAATAAAGTAGTAATTGACAAGTTAATACGTGTATATTAAAGACAAGACGAGAAGGATTTATGATTTGGTGTATTATTATTATTATTATTATTATTATTATTATTATTATTATTATTATTATTATTATTATTATTATTATTCTGCCTTTCGGCAAGTCCTGGGACTAGTGACGTTTTTTTAGTTTATAATTTAATTTCCTGTAGGCCTATACGTAGCTGTGACGTATTTATAATTTCCTTGCACCCATACATGGTACATGAAACATGAACGTTCGTTGCGATAGAATGCAGATTCTTTAGTTTAAAAGGCATTTCTATCAGGCAAAATTCGAACCCATGCTAAAATAAACAGCTCTACAAAATTCTATAACGTTAACCACGAAATGACGGAAGTATGATTTCCGAAGTGTTCCCTCTGTGTTAACTTGTGCTTTACAGGCTTAAGTCATCCCTTTCACTCAATATGCTAGGTTTTTTGACATTTCTATCTATATGAGATTTATCTATTTACCTACCTACCTTCATATTTTTTTTTTTTTTGTAAACTGTTATGATTGTATTCTGTATGTTAATTATGGCTGCAACGTGTAGATGGTCTGTTGCTCTTGTAAGACTATGCATGTCAGAATTGAGGGAAAATAAATTTTCATGTAAACATAGATCCGTGGAAGGTAAGGGTCTAAGTTTAATCTCTTGGACTTGGTCTCTGGAAGATAGTCTAAGTTCTTTTATGACCAGAAGTGTACAAATCTGCCACTTTCAGCTCTAACATTAACCCTTATATAGCAAGAATGATCAGAAATACATGGCTTTCTGATATGATCTTAGCGTTCCAGAGAAAAGTTCCTTCTCTAATCTTTTGCTGTATTACAATTGGAAATTATAGTTTTACTAGATCAGTTTCAGTATTGTGTTTAGTGATGTGAGGTGGAAAATTTTCCACTATATTTTTCCGGAAAATTTTCCGTACTAAAAAAATATCAGCAATTAAGTAACAATTTCTCAGCAATCATAAAATTGGTTGAATTCATGTATAGAAATGTCAAAGATTGAAAGATCGTGTAAAGAATCTGAAAATTTTCATGGCTCAGACAATTTTCAGTACTAGGTAGGAACAAGTGAAACAATTTTTCATGAATCTAAATATTTTCTGTCTTATATGGAAAAATTGAAGAACTTTTTATGAGTCGGAAAATTTTCATCATTTTGCAGCAAAAAGTAAAACAACTTTTTGTGAATCGGAAAGTTTTATTGCTTTGTAGAAACAAGTGAAAGGAATTTTCATAGATTAGAAAATTTTCATCACGATTTAGAAACAAGTGGAAAAAAACTTTTCGTAAGCCGGACAATTTTGGACATTATGTATAATGGTGTTAGGTGGAAAATTTTCCGTTATATTTAACTGCGCATAGAGTTACAAAATTGAATTTTTGTAGAGGAAAGTTAGTCAGCAACAAATTACAATTTTCCAATTAGCTTTCAGGAACCGGAAAATTTTCTAATATTTCAAGTTGGGAAGTAACATTTTACGCAGTGTTTCTCTCTCTCGCTCTTCCTCTGCGAACTCCTTCGTTGCTAAGAGGTTAGCATACGCGTCTTTTGCATGGAAGACCTGCCTTCGATTCCCAGCGGGAGCTCATGTAGTTCGGATTCCACGTTAATCAGTTGGTCCCGTCATTAAGTCTCGCTGCCGAAAGGGACGTTAAACTCAAAATTAACTCAAATCAACTCCTCTCTCTCTCTCTCTCTGTATATATATATATATGCAAAGTGCAGAGAACATACATCGAGCTCGTAGAGTACAAATATCCCATTCTATTATATAAATTTCAATTTATTAAAAGTCATGAATATTTTCCGATTCATAAAAGCATACTCCACTTATTCCTACATTGTTGTTTAGCCGTAAAATTTATTGGTAATGAATATTGTCTTTAAAAGTTTCATGAAGTGAAAATATAACGATTCTTCATTTCAAGAATGTTTAAAATACTTCAATGCGTCCTTCCCTCAGATTCCACCTTTGATCTTACAATACTAGATTTCGTCAGTTTAAGACGCTTAAGACGGTTTTCTCATAGCTTTACTACTTTTCTAGATTTACATACTGCAACATTTATAAATAAGTAGATATAATATAAAGTGCCTACTGTAAATTTTTGACTACCCAAAATTCGAGTTTAACTAACTCATGAAAGCAAATGCTGACCATTTTCTGGAAATAAACATTTATTTATTTATTCATATATTCATTGAGAAGAGAAAGTGAAACATACCTAATAAGGAAGCTGATTTGTGTAGTTGTTCTTCCAATAAAATAAAAGAAACATAAAAAGCTGCACTATTAGCGCTGCGTTCTAAAAGCAACAAGTAATTTAATTTTAATTTACAAAATAAAAAAACATATTTCTTTTTTATATATGTATGTACTTGTTCTATCGAATCGTCATTATTTCCAATACATTTTTATACATAATAATGGTAGTTTTACAATAGAAATATTTGCTCTAAGATGTTGATTATACAAAATTCCAATATTGAAATTATGATTTACAAGTGTTAAACACAATAAAATCATTTTTCTTATTTTCAGTTACAAAAATAATCTTCATAAGGAACTTTTATGTAGTTATTTCATTATATAGGCTGTCCTACATGTGAAGAAATAGTGGAATTTTCTGTTTCTGAAATTTATAAACTCATAGGTCTCTTTTTAATTTCTCGTTACATTTTAAATATTGGAATGGGATATTTGTTCTCTACGAACTCGATGTATGTTCCCTGCACTTTATATATATATATATATACACACGCACACACACACACACACACGCAGAGAGAGAGAGAGAAACACTGTATATTTTTACTTCCCAACTTGAAATATTAGAAAATTCTAGTTTCCGAAAGCTAATTGGAAAAATAATAATTTGTTGCTGTCTAACTTTCTTCTTCAGGAATTGAATTTTATATATAGCTGAATGTGCAGTTAAGTATAGTGGAAAATTTTCCACCAAACATCACTATACATAATATCCAAAATTGACCGGATTATGAAAAGTTTTTTCACTTGTTTCTACATCATGATAAAAATTTTCCGATTCATGAAAATTCCTTTCACTTGTTTCCACAGAGCAATAAAACTTTCCGATTCACAAATGATGTTTTACTTTTTGCTTCAAAATGATGAAAATTTTCCGACTCATAAAAAGTTCTTCAATTTTTCCATACAAGACAGAAAATACTTCGATTCATGAAAAATTGTTTCACTTTTTCCTACATAGTACTGAAAATTGTCTGAGCTATGAAAATTTTCAGATTCTTTAAACGATCTTTCACTTTTTAATATTTCTATACATGATTTCAATCAATTTTATGAATATTGAGGAACTTAATTACTAATATTTGTTAGGACCGGAAAATTTTCCGTTCTTAACAAATATAGAAGAAAATTTTCCGTTCCTCTGTGAAACAAATATACAAATATAGAAGAAATATAGAAGAACAAATATAAAAGAAAAATAAATATAGAAGAAAATTTCCGCTCTTCTGTAAAAATATAGAAGAAAATTTTCCACCTCACATCAGGGCTAAACAACGATGTAGGAATAAGTGGAGTATGCTTTTATGAATCGGAAAATTTTCCGGAAAATTTTAATCACTGATTGTGTTTCTATAATTTGGAAATATGCAACAGTTTCCCAGTCTGAAACCGAATTCACTTGTTTAATTTTGATTTTTTTTTACAGTTCATCAGAATACGTATAATAATGACTGCATGTAGTTTGTTTCTCATAGGAAAAGAGCAGCAGATAAACGCAAAAATAAATTCATAACAAAAAAGAGAATTTCTTTAAATTTACCTACAAACTTAAATCTTCTATTGTTATCTTTTTATGTCGTAGGTTGATAGATGATCTAACCTGTAGCAAGGAAATCAGAAAATGTTGGTAGCTACCTAATACGTTGTTATGGTGACAGAAACATATCTTTTCCTTCTTTGCTCTGAAAGACTTTGTCTATTTCTTACGTTCTTTTTCCTGAACACAGAGAATACCTTATTCAATATTTTTGTCTTTAGTTCTGAAAATAAAGACAAAAACAAAACAAACATCATAACAAATAGTTTTGAAGAAAAGAACTTGAAGACAGTCAGTAATTAAATGTTTTCTTCTTCAGATAATGAAATGTTTATTATTGCCACCCATCTAACAGCACTAATTTTCAATCTTGGTTTTTTAAGCAACATTTTTTTCTATTAAAGCAAGTGTCTCAAACCTCATCATTTTATGGAAAATTATATAAAGAAAACCTTGTTTTACGAATTTGGTTGCTTGTCAATAAGACTCAAGAAAACTTTATTTTGCAAATATATGGGCGTTATTATTCCATTATTCTATGAGTCATACAGTCATAGTATCTATTAGTATGCAGCAACTAGGGTTGCCAGATTTGTAAAATCAAAAAGGAGAACTCTTTGGCTTTTAAAAAAACACTAAAAAAATTATTTTACCAAAACTTAAGTTTGCTTTCAGATTATATCAAACAGCACATTTTAAAGAAAAAGAAAAAAATATTATAAAAATGAATACATCATTAAAGAAAACTAATTTTAAAAATGCAACTACAAATTATGGCTGACTAGCAGGCAGCAATATTAATGCTAATTTAAGTCATGGTACTAACAACTTATTTGAGGGGCCTAGTATCAAAAGCTGCCAAATTCATTTTTCTTTCTTTTTTTCTTTTTCTTTTTTCTTTCTTTCTTTCTTTTTTTTTTGTAGAAATTGAGTTATATATCGCTTGTTATGTTCAAGGAATTCTATGGAAACAGTATTTTGTTTAAAAGCTTAATATTTCATACTAAAAAAAAATAGTTCAAATATGGGCCTTTGTACGTGTGTATATGGAGCTTCACTGCACGTTTTGCGAGATTACTCGAAACTAAGCGAAATGGATGTGGCGGATTTTGATACTAGGCACCTCATATATCCTATCTCCATTCTGGCATTATTTTATGCATCTTGAAAACCTGTTTTATTGATTAATCTTCTGAATCATCCCTGCTTCATTAATTAGTCTCCAAACTTGGAAAGGAGGACAAAAGTGCGTCCGGCTTGGGTACAAACCCGGACATCAATTTTTGTGTCCAAAAGCCGGACGTCCGGAAACCCTAGCGGCAACTGAGGTGATGTTTGGCATTATCCAATTAACTTGTGATACGCTCTTGCCAAACCTCCAGCGAATAACTTTCTTACACTAAGAGAATAATTTTCTTACAATATGTTATTTAAAATCTTGTCTCAGCAAGAACATACAGCATGTCACGAATCGGATTCCTACGTCAGAGTGTTGACAACGTCCCTGAATGAGGATTGATGGATATGAGAGCAGCGCTTACGGTTAAACTTTAATTCGGCAAACGCTATTTTTGATAAATTTTTACCCCTCCCTCCTCCTTGTCATACGTCGTAACGCAAAGCCTTCCCTTCTTTTTTACATTACACTTTTGATTTATGTTTTTTTTTTTACCAATTTTGCTCATTTTCAGAGTTATTACTATAAAAAACTATCTTTAGTGGTAGATCTTTTTATTCCAAAATGTTTGTATTCTGAATATGTTTGTAGTGCTTTTTTCACCAACAAATCAAAGTATTAGAAAATGGTAAAACCGTAATAATATTTTAACCCCATAAAGGGCCTGTGACACATCCATAAGGTGTCTGGGCCACAACAACCGATTTTGATGAAAATTCGTAGACTAATAGGACACCTTGCAAAACTTATGTAACTAGCAGGAATTTGTCGAAAATGCTGTAGTTTCTGGGATACAGTCGATTAATTAGTCGTGATATCTCGAGAACGGCTCCACCGAGATCAAGCAAAGTTTGCAAGCCATAGTAGATACACGATAGCTTTAAAACGAAATTAAAACGAATTGTCTGCACCTACGCAGAATGTGCAAATAATTGTGCGCAAGCGCATATTTCGAAAATCTGAAGATGCGATATATTTTTTCTTGGTTAGTTTGAACTATATGACGAGTGTAACATAATGCAAGGAAAACACTAGACTCAAAGGTGAGCGTTTCCAAGCAAGTGAGGTGAAAAGATGTTGGGGGTGGTCTGGCCCGGATACCCCCTTTAGTTACGGCACTCTGTCTGGCTTTTCAGTCTTACATTTCCATTACACCTGTGTAGAAGTCATATAGTTAACGTTAATAGTCGCCATATTCGGGTCGTAGTGATATCAAGTACTGTAAGTCATCAACGTTGCACAACAGTAATACAGTATTAAGAGAGCGTAAGGATAAACTATGAGGCCTATAGTCGCAATCTATTGAAACTAGTGGCAGGCACAAAAACCGGTTTTCCGGTTTTCGGTTTTTAGGAAAACCGAAACTGGGTTTTGAAAAGTTTCAAAAATCCGATTTTTCACCGAAATCGGTTCGGTTTTAACAGAAACCAGTTATCCGTTTCCTACAAAGCAGGTTCGGTTTTTCACCGGATCCGGTTTCGGTTTTCTTCAAACCCGGTTCAGTTTTTTTCCTCAAAATTGGTTCTATTTCTGACCAGAATATTATCCGTTCTTCTCCGGAAATCGATTCCGTTTTCACAGAAAGAGTTTTACGTTTTCCAAAAGTTTTCACAGAAATAATTTTTGGTGAGAAACTGAACCGTTTTTGGAGAAAACCGAAACCGGTTTCGGTAAAAGAAAAACGAACCGGTGTTGGAGAAAACGAACCCGCTTTCGGTGGAAAACGAATCGGTTTTGGAGGAAATGAAACCGGCTTCGGTGACAAACCGAACCGGTTTTGGTGAAAACCAGACCGGTTTTTGTAGGAAACCCAAATGTCGGTTTTTCGGATTTCAGTTTCTCTAGAAGCCAGTTTCCGGTTTTTATAAAAACCGGTTTTGCCCATCCCTAATTGGAACCAGGCTATACTTTTTTGTGACAAGACTGTTTCACGCGACGAGATGAGACAATCGCAAAGGTCTCGTCTCACGACCACACTAACTATAATAGGTAACCCTATGGCCTATGATTTTGCAAGTTTCTTTTAAGCATAGATGCCTGCATCACACTGATGTATTCCAATAGACCGCGACAATAGGCCTGATAGTTTATCCTTACGCTCTCTTAATACTGTGTTACTGTTGTGCAACATTGATGACTTACAGTACTTGATATCACTGCGACCCGAATATGGCGATTATTAACGTTAACTATATGACTTCTACACAGGTGTAATGGAAATGTACGACTGAGAAGCCAGATAGAGTGCCGTAACTAGTGGGTGGTATCCAGGGGCAGACCACCCCCAACATCTTCTCATCTCACTTGCTCAGTCTACACGTTTTCTAGATATGCGCATGTGCACAATTATTTGATCATTCTGCGCAGTTCTGCGCAGGTGCAGACAATTCGTTTTAATTTCGTTTTAAAGCTATCATGTATCTACTATGGATTGCAAAATTTGCTTGATCTCGGTGGAGCCGTTCTCGAGATATCACGACAAATGTCATCTTTAATGAATAGACTGTATCTCAGAAACTACAGCTTTTTCGACAATTTCCTGCTAGTTACTTTAGTTTCGCAAGGTATCCTATTAGTCTACCAAGTTTCATCAAAATCGGTTGTTCTGGCCCAGACACAGGCCCTTTGTTTAATTAACAAGTCTTAATTCTTCGAAACTGCATATTATCGTTTTCCCAAAGAGATCGCACCCATCCTTTTAGGTCACCGATGATCCTAAGAAGGAAATACTGGATCCTTCTAGTGTCCAAAGAACTAACACTGACCTCTTTTCTTGGGATCCAGTATACTTCGTGCATTTGAAGTTTGGCACTGTCGACGATGCAATGTTCTGTTCCTCTTCAACCACAGATTCAGCTTAGCTGCACGCGTGAAGGAGCAAGACATCGTTTGTGAACAAGATGTCAAGCATCTTATTTGGAATTCGGACTTTAGTTTACTCCTTTTCAAATTATTATTGTCTTATATCAGTGCGAGAACGCGAATAAACTCGATTTCTCCAGAAATATTCAATCCAAAAATAAATTTAAAAAAATAGTACGAGATGAATATCCGACGAATTAGGATTTTAATATCTTATTTTGGTCAGCAAATCGTGGGTCGGTCCGTCGCGGAAAATATTATTTCACGAAAATGAGTCATTTGTGTGCGAATTCCCTTAGAAGAATAGAGTGTGCAATGATTCAAATCAAAAGTTTTAAATAATACTCTCATAAGGAGACTTACAGAAGTGTCACTTACCGATTTGAATGAAACATTGCACACTTGTAGAACACCAAAAAATAATCTACAACAATTTTTTCTTTTCTTTTCTTTTCTTTTCTTTTCTTTTCTTTTCTTTTCTTTTCTTTTCTTTTCTTTTTTTGCAATGGTGAAGATTTAAGGGTAGAAACCATCCTTTGAACGTTAGCGGTGGTCTCTAAGTATAGACCGAAAACAATCATTTGATTTAGAAAACACACTGCCAGGAGGGGTTTAGGACAGTTGATTCAGAATCTGACGTCAAAATTACAAAATTTAAAATGCCGGATCCAATATAGTGATTACAATTACAAAATGTCTTCTAGTTTGAATTTTTTCGCAGTTAGCCAAGAGCAATTATAGTTTGCAGAGATTACTGTGAGGAAGTTGCAGACCAATTTGAAACCCCTTTCTGTACTTATTTTAATGGGATGATTGATTAAAGTGTCTCTGCACATCTCACTATAGCGTTTACAAGGACACAAACAGTACAAAGTGTGACGCAGTCAATAAATCTATGTCTCATAGCTACACCGTACAGTCTTTAATTTCTGTTATCACCGTTGTTAATTATTTTGCAGGAAAAGAATGAAACATTTGACCCTATGGTCCAAAACAGACTCTTTTAATCTGAAAATATCCTTGTGAAAGCATCAAATTAGGGAAAATTAACGTAAGTTCTTGTGAGATCATAGTTTCAAGAGGTTTTTCTCCTAATGTCTAATGCAGAGTCCGTTTTGTTATTAGATTCGTGGAGTGGTCACAATTCATCAACTTTTCAACCTATTTTACGAATAAAAGGGTACTTCAAAATAGAAACCATTCTGCACTAACTAATAGAGACTGGTAGGATTCAGTCTCTTGATGTGTTCGTCTTTAGGCCGGGCAATGGAAAAACTCCTTGAGACATTTTGCTGATGCCGTCCTCTACAACTTGAACATAAATTTACATCTCCGTAATAATATAATTTAGATCCAAATCACTGATTCATAATCAGTTTTCTTCTCCCAGATTTGCAAATCTTATATGCGTGATACAGACACAGTTAATTGGAAGAAGATTGTGCTGCATTTTGCGATTTGTTTAGTTATTAATGTAATAAGGTGAGCTTGGTGTAAAAAGTGTTTATACATCATACTTTTTTCTTTACGAAATATCATTACTGTGAAGCGTTTTTTCAATAAATTCATAAATATAACAATTGAGGATTTACGAAGTTCTGATATAGTGATAGGTGAGAGGACTCACTCACTATACATAAGCACCCCGAATAGGGAAAGGTACAGAGACTCACTTTAATCAAGCATTCTGTTAAAATAAAGGGGTTTCAAATCAATAGAAAGGGGTTTCAAATCGGTCTGCAATCTTCTCGTACTAATCCTTACCAACTATAATTGTTCTTGGTTAACTGTAGAGAGTTTCAAAAAACAAGACATTTCGTAATTTCAATCGCTACGCACTCGCCAATCCAAAAATGATGGTCGCCAATATCTCTCATGAACAAATTATGAAACATCCCACCCCCCAAGGCCCAGTTCAAAACATTTCAAAAACAGATGCGCCAGAAGGCAACCATTTAATTCATTCCTCACCATCACCGTATTCTTTAGCCTAGCCGGCATAACCGTGGGATGTGAAACTCAAAAATTTCATTTCATTTCATTTCGATAAGGGAGGGAAGGGAGGGGCGAATTACAACGTTGTGAAGAGTCTGAAGACTTCACTTGCCATATCTGTTGTGATGACTTCATATTTCGTGTCTTTTCTCACTCAGTGACAATTATATTCGTGCGAAACAGAAACTACGCAGCCGTGTGAGTTTAGGTAGAAAGCGTTTGTACTGAAAACTGGTCGCCAGATCTAAATTTCTAGTTGCGAATGACTTCCTGGTGACCGGAAATTTTGCACTCTGGTCATGACAATACATGATATTGCTGTTTCATTTTTAAGTTAAAGATAATTTATGATATGATAAATTATGGAAGAATTAGATCATTAATAATAATAATAATAATAATAATAATAATAATAATAATAATAATAATAATAATAATAATTTATGGCTACTAATAATCTCACTACACTGAATCCATCCACTACTTCACACTATCTTTGAAGCCTCGAACCTCATTTCTGGTTAAAGTAACTATAATCACAAAAGGTTAACTTGTAGATTATTGTTAAATAGATCCATAATAGACCATTAAGTGCATTGCAGAGCATTTTCAACTAAATTGCTTTGCTAATTATGTTTTCAAAGTTATTAGTTTAATATACATTTCTTAAGAAAATTTGGAACAATTTATTACATTCTATTTAAATATATGCGTAATAAAATTGAAATGATTAACATAGCGATCACCCTTTGAATTGCTTGTTAATATTGGAGCTTCAATGCTTCTTGCAATTAGTAAGCATTAAAGCATAACTTAGTTCTAATTTTAAATTAATTAATGTAAGATATACTTACCTTCTTGATATAACGGAAATTGATGACTCGCTGAATTATTTTAAACTTCGCTAAAGCATCTGTGAATGTACGCACGGAATTCTTTCCTTTCGCTATGAATCTACATCTCGTTTCTTTAGAAATCTCATAAACAATAAAGTTTAATTTGTTGTAGAACAATAATGAAAGAACAATTGTTATTTTCTAAGGAAGCCAGTCTTTGTCTGTGATGTTGATACTTTTTGTATTTTGAAGCAAAAAGTTTCCAAATCGGATTACTCTCGCAACGAAAGTAAAGAAATCGCTCTACATCTGTCTGGAAAGTTCAATATATATATGTAACTTTTCTCTTTCTGCAGTAAAGTAAGATAAAAAAAGCAATATCATAAAATAACTTCATTTTGCCTTGAAAAACATCTTTTATATATATTGATGTATTGTAATACATTGTCTCGGTTTCTACGACAACAAGAAGTTTAAAATTCTTATTTCAGGTTAATTTGAAGGTGAACAACATTCGTTCGATCGTACATTATATGCTACAGAATTTGGTTATTGTGAGTAAAGTGTTCTGAAAGTTGAATGGTAAGCTTTTTCGTCCTAATTAGTAGCAAGCAATTATAGTAACAGAATCGAATAGATGATATGGAGTCAAAGTTGTCTGAGAAGACCTCCAAGACAACATGAAGGTGGAACATAAGAGTTCAAAACGATGGACAATATAATATACATAAATGCATTCAGATATTAATCCTGAAATTTATAACAATAACAATGGAAAACTGAAAAAGTACAGAAATACTGTGTGTAGATCTACAATACTTCGAACCTCTCACTTGGATAAAAGCTCAAAGCTGTCACGTCGTCAAAAGAAATGGACATATATTCAAACGGAGGTATAGGGACAGGACACATCTTCAACCTGTCACTTCCTGAAAAATGCAACATAATCACATAATCACATCATAAAAAGAAACGGTCACTTCGTCAAACGGTCAGATCATCAAATAGTCACATCTCTAAACGGTCACATCGTCACTGAAAAGGACAGTTCGTCAAAAAAAAAAAAAAAAAAAAAAAATTACATATCATCAGAAGCACGAAACGATCAGCTCCTCAAAAATAGAAAACGACCGAATCTTCAAAGGAATCGGGCATATCGTCAAACAGTCACATAGCCAAAGAAACAATCTGATCATTTTGTATTTTTGAGGAAGTGACCCTTTGATGAAGTGCCCGTTTCATGCCTTTGATGACGTATCCGTTTCTTTTAACGAAGTGTTCCAGGGAGTACACTGAGAAAAAAAAATCGTATGTGGTGTACGTCAAATCGTATGTTACATTTGTAAATCCTGTAGTGTTTGGACTTAACGTACAGCAAACGTATGACTGAAAACGCATGTTTTATAATACTTTCTGTATGAGTGTTCCACCTATACGTACTTTCCGTATGGAACAATATAGGCTTTCAGGATCTCACAAACAAATGGAAGTATATAACATGTAGCTGACGAAGGTAACATACATATATGCATGTAATATAAGGAAGACTGTTAGATATCAGACATCCTGCAAGGGCATGATGTAACACATGAGGGCAGTGCCTATGTAACATAGGGATGACGTATGCTCTGTACTGATTTCTGTAGTAAGCAAGAGGATTCAATATATTTGTACAATATACCGCTGTCCGGAGAACAGATTTTTCTCAGTGTAACGTTTCTTCGACGATGTGACTGTTTGGCGAACTGGCCGTTTCTTTTGACGACCTGACCACATTATCTTTTTGACGAAGTAATAAGTTTACGAAGTGTGCTTCTGTGTTGATGTTTTCACGATATGTCCGTCTCAATTGATGATGTGATCGCTTTGAGCTTCCGACGAAATGACAAGTTGACGAAGTGTCGTGTTCTCTTACGGACAGGTTTTATTTTGACACGATTTGTAAATCCCAGTTATTTCAGTGCACCAGATATTAAGTCGTTGGACGTAAAGTTAAATATGAATACCATGAACGTGTAGGAAGTTATTTAATTGATGCTTAGTGAACTATGTACAATATTATGACATTAAAGATACATTTTTAGTATTTGACAATTTGTAATAACGTTGAAACAATGTTATAATATTAATTTAAAATTATAATAGTACAAAAGTTGCTCAGTAATGAATTTGCTTGAAATAACAACATCTAAAGCTTCAAAAAATGATTAGTGGTAAACCAAAAGTGTTATTTCTTTCATTATAATAAGCAACTTGTTAGATACAATCTTTTAAATAATACCGAGATAATCTCTGTGTATAAAAGACTTCTAAGTGAGTGACTGACTAGTCAATGCCTAGGTCAAACCATTTAAGCTAGAAACTTGAATTTAAGACAGCACATAGGAATTGTGTCGTGAGGTACCACTAAGTAAATTTTTTGGAAATTTGTTGCTGATAGTGACAAGTAAAGGAGGCAAATATTATAGTAAAATGTTCATATCTTTGAAGATTAGAGACATGAAATTTTGTATAAATGGGCTTGTCATTTAAATAACTAGATACGCGTTTCAGCGTTTTTTGATAATTATCCAGGAGGAAAGAAAAGGCTCGAGAAAAAATGAATCGTTTCTGTCGAAAAGGTTTATGTGCAAAAAACAAAATTTTCGGGAAATTACTAAAAACTGATTTCTCAGGATTCGCTTTGTTCTATGAAAAAGAAAAAAAATATGTGTAGGCCTAAATGCACATGGTTACTGAATGTTTATTAGTTATATAGGATGTAACAGCAATTTATTGTTAATCTTAAAAAAAAAAAACATTAAACTTGGAGCACATACGCCATTTTAACAGAAAATCTGTGACAGGAAATGTGAACTAGGTTTTGTTTTTTTGAAATAAATCTAAAGACTGTGACGACAAAGAAGACAATGTGATCTTAAGGTGGTCTAACACCAAGGTCGGTAAGTGCATTCCATGTTTGGAGTGGGGAACCCATCTAAAGAGACAGAATTGGGAATGCAAGGAAGACGCATTGAATTGAACAAAAAAAAAAAAAAAAAGCTTTAAATAATAGGATTTTCATTTCCAAGCTACGAACTAGTACAAACCACTATTTTGCAATATGGGGAAAACAAGCAATGCATTGTGAGTCACTGTCCTCAATGTCGCTGATTACACGACAGAATGAGATAATTGACTGACAAAAATGTTTATGTTCATCCGCACATAGTCCATGTACTTTTCCAAGTCTTTGATCTTGTTCATCTTCAGAGACAACTATTGGTTCAGTTTACGTTTAGAAAGTAATTCATTTTTCGTAGTGTTGAATGACATAAGAAAAGTATATTTCATTAGTCCACGAACACTTGAATGACCTGTACATACTCCTGGTTTGTCCACAGAATAGATGAAGTGGTTGAAGTTCCTGATCCCAAACGTCATTTTATTCCTCTCTGTTTGTTTCTTTGTCTGTAGAGATACTGGATATTTTTGTAGTGTTATGATCACCATGACCTGAAATCGATAACATCTTCACCACTTAATTCAACAGTGAATTTATCTGACCTGCTATTGTGAATAATCAACTCCGTCAATTCATGTACAGTGTACAGGCAAATCACGTTTCCGAAGAGCTCGTTTTATGAAGGTAAAATCCCGATCACATTGAAGGTAGCTGTGACTGCGAATAGGAAAAATTTGTTGGTCACATTTGAATCTGTTTGTATCGGTTAGGGCCAGTAAAAACTTATTTACTCAATTATTTTTATTTTGACCGAAACAATTATCAGAATATATGTGGAGCTCGTCATATCTTAAAGCAGTCTCCAGATAGGCAAGAGCATTGATATTTCTTTGTGATGTTCTTCATTATTCCACTCCTGCTTCCTTAATTTTCTGTTAAAAGGGCGCATGTGTGGATTTACGCCCTTTTAACAGAAAATGCACATTCCAATGTCTTATATTTTCAACACGATTTCAAGAACAAAGGTCCTTTTAACACAAATCTGTACATCTACCTCCCAAAACTCATTTCTTAAAAAAAGTTATAATCGTAAAAAAGCAGAAACCAGTTCAAATGAGGCGTGAGGATTACAAATATTATAATATTCTGGCAAAGACTGTAAAGAGGATCTCACAAAACTCTCATCTGATATAGATAGTGACGGTTATGCGTTAATACATTAACGGACCTGCTCCTTTAACAAACTCTGTGATAATTGCTCTAGCTATTTATTACAAAAAAAAAAAATCCTTATACACAGTATGTATGGGATATGAGCTATATATCACCGTTAAAGTTATTCGTTATTCGTTAAGATAATAACGGATTGGCTCCATTAACGAACTCAGCCGAGATAACTGTTCCAGTTAGTTATTCTAAAAAGCAGAATTTAAAACTGCATATGTTCAAGAGTTAAGGCGGAGTAACGGACAAACGGACGGGCTATTAAGAACCCAACATTGCAAGTTTCATTGCATGACGCTAATAAGATTCCTTATGTCGTAACCTCTCAACGTTAGAGTCATAAAACTTGGTATTTGTATTTCTCATTGAAATAACAAGACACGTGTTTCAGCGGGTTATCATATTTGGTCTGGGGGGAAAGAAAATGGGGTAGGCAGCAACGTGGAGTTGACTCACCATTATTATAATAAGATATCAATATCCCGCAGTTCCTTAACGATCGAGACGTGAAATTTGGTGTTTTCGGCTTTTTATCTACAATAATTTACCCTTGTGTTTCAGTGTTTTATCAAGAAGGGAAGGTAAACGATGATATCGTAGGTTGCCCGTTTGAATGAGTCGTTTGAATTTTATGGGAGACTTCGAGTTCAGGCTAATTCTATATCGAAAGTGCAGAGGGCAGAACGGAAAATATTTCCCTGGAGGCATTCGCTAGTATATCATATATTATACGATTTACAAATATTGAAAACGTGATGAAACTTTCAAATACTACTGGCATATGAATAACTGGACTCTTGAAGATGTATAATCCATCTTGAACTCCATATTACAGTTCTAAAACAATGTGAAGTTATATCTTACACTCTAATGTTAGTTACAAACTGTATACAATGAATCCAACAATATTGCATCTTCTATCAGCATTTTGTTCAATGCCACTTCCGTACAATAATAATAACTTATTTGGATAGTCTATATTTTGGTATTTAATCACCTTGGTATAGCTGATTCACTATGCTTCACTTTTAAGGAAGTGAGCATTACTAGATAAAGCAGAATTTAGTATTGTGTTATATCCAAGGACTGCACTCAGTATCCAGACGTAATGACCACAAACATCATTATTGTTTTTACTGCCATCCGGCAGTTTATACTTGCTTTCTGCTTAAGGAAAGCCTAATGCGATGTTTTCGCATTTTTCTCAGTGCAATCACTATCACAAGAATTCTACCATTAATACTTCTTTGAAGGTGTTATGCATAACAATATTATCAATGCAGTTGCAGAAACGCAATAGATTTATGGAAAATATTTGAACCTCCTTCGATCTTAGGATACACATAGATAAGTGTAACCATAAAATCCCATAAAATACTCTATTTGCGGCAAAATGTTGAACTCTTCTATCCCTTTAGTATAAAGCCGTTAATTAATGTGACAAGATAGAAGCTCCTAAAGTGGGTACTAACTGTACGAGTTTGTGTACAGAATTTCATTTTCCAAACTTGACGGGTCGTGAGGAACTCTATTTCTCGCATTAATTCTGAGCTCACACCCTATTAAGATAAACTGTTTACTAAACAGTGATGACTGAAACATAGCTCGATGAAGGTATTATGTTCCGAAATTCATTGAGCTGTCTCGTCGTTATTAAATCCTAAATAACAGACTACATCGCTTTCAGTGTGAAGAAAAAATAAAAATTTTCCTTTCCACTTAAAATAGAAATTTTCAAAAACTCTCGGATACGTGTTCGCTTATTTTTAATAAAGAGTTTCTATGCTAATTTTCATCTTCTAAACTTCAGAGATACACGTGCAACTCTATTGTGGGCAAAATATTTGAATCCCTTTTACCTCCCTTAGCACACGTATGTTTTAAAAATACTTTCTTATTAATTACTATAGTAATGAAGATCTGTCTAAATCTCACGTATCTATATATATTAGTATGGTCTGGGTATCTACCAATGAGTCACTTACACTCCTTCACATGAAAGTTCACAGTGCTCCTTTTTATCTTCAGGAATGGAATTTTTTAAAACACTGAAATATATGTTCCCTTTGTTTGAACTAAAAGTTTACATAAACGAATTTCACGCCCCTAGTTAAAGCGAGCACTCACATTGGGGCACTTTCTCAATGAAGAAAGAAGAAACTTGTATATTATAGAAATGACCCATTTCCCCCTTAGAAGCAGTACTTTCGGAAAGGTTGAAACACGTGTGTCATGATTTTTATTTGAGGATTTATATCACAAGAACTCAAATGCCCGGTCCTCGCACAGGAAGAATAGGTTTTTCGTCCATTTAGTACACATTTCAATGAAAGTATAGTAATAAAAATCCGTAATGTGACCCTTTCTCATCCCATGCCAATGAAGGACTAATTCGGACATGAGCTGAATCGGGAAGTCATCTTCATCTTAACGACCCCGAAAACCATTCATTAAGCACTAATATAGATCGTTCTCGATTATTTTTACATGTTACCTCTTCACTCTCACTTTTTCTCACTTTTATACCAACAATGTAATAGAAACCTAAGTTAAGGCATCATTGTCCACTAATGTAGTAAAAATCATCAAATTCGGTGCAGCAGTCTTGAAGGAGTTGGTCCCCAATTATCGTTGCTTTCATCTTTTTATAAATTGAATTTGCCCCTTTTTTTAAACAGAAATGTAGAAACAAGCTGGGACATGTGTCCTCTTATTTTAAATTAACCAAATCCGAGTTTAACTTATCTATCTTGACTAATACGTGAAATACCGCATTTTTTGCATACACATGTGAATCCCTCTACATCTCTTAACATTAAGTTTATCCGCAAAACTAATGAGATAAAAAAAACAATTACACCAGGATCCGCTGATGTGCTATCTCATGCCAGGGCAGCAGAAAATTCTAAAAGGCTGAAATCCATGTTTGCTTATTTTTCTGTAAGAGTTTATGTACCAAATTTCACATCTTCAACCTAAGTGAATCCTTACATTCGGCAATTTATGAGTAAGTACGGGAAACTCTCAGTATGTTCAACTTGACCTCATAATCCCTTAGGATCAGAATTTTCAGAAGCGCTTGAATAAACTTTTCTTTATTTTTAATTATAGGTTTATATACTGAATTTCAGATCTCCAACTTAAGGAATTTCTCACATTCGTCTCTTTCTGATTAAATAAAGGGAGATTTGAATATGTTAAAATTGTTCCATTGTCCTCCTTTAGGAGCAGAAATTTTAAAAATACTGAAACACACTTCTCCCCATTTTTCGTTAAAGAGTTTACATACAGAGTTTCATTTTTCTAATTTCAGATAATCGGGAGATACATTATTCTTGGTAAAAGTTTTGAACTCCCTTTACCCCGCTAGGACTTGTATTTCCTAAAATCCTTCTTCATTCATTGATTTCCTAACAAAAGGAGTATTCTCTCCATTACGTTTCTATCTATAGCAGTATAGCATGGACAATAATGGGTCAGTGACTTCTATTCTTTTGTATAATCGCATAGATTAGTCTTCTCTCTCCCCTCGCACCATTCTTTCTGTTTCATCTTTAGAATAAAATTCTTCCATAAACATTGTTCAAAGTACGTTTCTTTCCTCTCTTAGGTTATCTACAATGTTGCTAATCCTTTCGGTACTATATCTAGTACTTATTCATTATTTTTCATTTCTCTTATTTTATGCATACTCTTGTTGTAATCACAGGTGAATCCATAAGAAGAGAAATAGGGACAATTTTTCCTTCCAAAAATAGTGTAACTAACTTATAATTGTCAAGGGCGCCGATTTCTCTGTAAATTTTTTGGGGGGGGAGTATTCAGATGCAGAAGATACATATATGACGATTTTGAGGCAAATTGCATTTAAATTATGCCAAATAATGTATATTCATAAATACAACAGGGGAACCCACATTAGCTTTGGGGGGGGGGGGAGGAGCCGGGACCCCCGTCCCCCCAGGATCGGCGCCCTTGATAATTGTAGCCTTGGAATGCTGACATTTTTGAAATTGAAATGTCAATACTGCGAAATAAATCTAGATCTTCCAACATTATTACAACTATTTATATAAAAATGATACAGATCGAAAGGTTGGAAATTAAGGATATATATGTAAGGATAAGGAAATTATATATGTATGTATGTATATAATATTGGTAAAGGTGATTTGTAGTGTTAGAACGGTTACAGCGTGTGACACAATATCTTGTCCAGAGGTAATAGAGGTAAAACTGCATCATCTGCTACTGTATAGTACAGCGTTTCCCAACCGGTGTGTCGCGGCACACTGGTGTGCCGTGAATGTAGCGCTGGTGTGCCGCGAGGAAATCGACACAAAATTATTAATTCTATAGCAATCAAATTGCAAGACAAAGGAAAAATGCATATTTGTATTATACATTACTATGAACCTCTACTATGAATCTACAATTTTGTTTCGTACCTTGTTACTTTTCTGTACATGTTTAATGTTGAAAAAAGTATTTATCATTGTTGTGACCATTATTGCTCCTTTATTGTTGCAGACTATTTCGTAATTTGAAATTTTAAAATATCATTCAATCATTTCGACAAAGCAATGTATGCATACAAATTACCTACATTTGTGTTTTAAAAGTAAAAGAGATTTGTTTGTTCGTTTGTTATTTAGTGATCTTCCTTCTTAGTGAAAGGTTGGATACAATTTTCAAAAAAGAAAGCGTATTTTTTAAAAACCTGAGTCCAATATTTCATTTCTATTGTTTCGTATTTTTAAATTAGAATGAAAAATAAGCATAATGATTTACCACGGGGGAAAACCAGTAATCGAGCTTTCTTCTCTGCGAGAGAGTAATCACAGAAAAATACCACAGTGTTTTATATTTACAAATGATAAACTCTATGAGTGTGCCGCGAGAATTCAAGTTACACCCGTAGTGTGCCGCAAGTTGAAAAAGGTTGGGAAACGCTGGTATAGTACCATCGCTGCAATCTGAAAGTTCACAATCTTGGTTTCAAGTATATTTTGTTTCTAATATGAAGAGAGTCATGTGACATATCTTTTGGGATATCTTTTCACAATAGCACATCTGACGTTATTCCCAACGTACCTCTAATCATTTTTCCAAACTTACAAGGTGGATTTGTTTGATATTGCATACTGTAAATGCATTCAATACTTCAAGTCGCTTGGGGCAGCATTTAATATTAGCCAGCTGAGCTAATTTTGCATTATTCTGGTCTGATAAGGCACCATTTTAGGGGGTAAGACTCAAAAATACTCGGAAGTTGAAAAATAAGATCCACCCTAATACAGAGTATAATGCCAATAAAACGTAATACTCAACTTATATAGAAGAGGGACATTCTTTCCTCAAAGTAAAGGTTAAATGAAAATAAAGCTTCACACTTACTAGATATAAGCACATACAGAATATAACGTATTTCATTCGTCTTTGCGCCTCAGGTTTCCCCATTTTACATAAAATAGGTGAACCTCTCGGCGGCGTTGGAACGAGGATAGAAAGAGAGAATTCCTGCATACACAGGAATCATTCTTGGGTTCGTGTTTCAACTGGATACGAACAAAGGCCTGCCACACAGAAAGTAGACGTGTTCGCTACTTGGGTATGAAGGACCAGTCAAACACAAGTAAATGTTTGGTTAATTGCGAGAAAATAAGTGAAACCTTATTACATGCATAATGCTTGACATGATCTTTTTTTTTGTATGTGTGTGTGTTAATATATGGTGTATTTAATACACCAGGGAATCAACTCTACTGTTGGTCATTTTG
This sequence comes from Thermobia domestica, assembly GCF_964235325.1. Taxonomy (NCBI): domain Eukaryota; kingdom Metazoa; phylum Arthropoda; class Insecta; order Zygentoma; family Lepismatidae; genus Thermobia; species Thermobia domestica. Next base: position 212,370,571 of record NC_137462.1, on the reverse strand, counting down.
GGCATATTTAATTTTTTCATGTCCAGATATTAAAAATAACTCTTACAACGTAAGAAGAAAAGAAAAAGGAAAAGGTGTTAACTTTTCTTGTACTTAGGTGTACCGTACAAACTTTGTGATATAGAATGAAAATTATAACAAGAAAGTGTATTTGGCCAATAAATAACATAAAGTGAATGTGGAGTTTTACCCAAATAACAATTCAGCTTGGATAAAATTCATAACGTAAATAAAACTCAATATCGTAGAATACCCAGAATAACTGGAGCAAAAGGAAAATAAATGAATTTTCTGGAAGCGAGGGTTTTTAAGATAGCTTAGTGTAGAGTGGTACTCCAATGTGTTAACACATGTCTACAGTGTCTCTTGTGAATTAAAGAAGGGATGTGCTGAATTTAAAACGTTCTTTCGTATGAGTAACATCACCGTTATAATTTATTTTTCTTTTAGTCGAGTCCAGGGTTGAAAAAGTACACACAGCTTTGATCTCTTCTTTCTCAGGAGACACGAGGTACAAAAATGAGTTTTATTTTACAAATACGACCATATAAATTATAAGACAAACATAATTCCATCGATATTTTTTCGACCTTTCTCTTCCTTTTACACAGGAACACAATGGTACATTTCATAACTGTGTTTTCACGTAGGTTGACAGTGCTTCTAAAAATTTACTTACAAACATACACACATTTACACACTCATGTCACTTTTTGCACATTAGCACCATGTATAGCTTTCCCTTCTGAAAACTGTTGTCTAGTTTAAGTGCACTTTTTGCTTATTGCTATTTCAACAGAGGACAGATTAAGAATATATGTATTCATATTTTTTTTACTATTCATATCTTCCTTACTCGAAAGACATAAAAGTTTCAAAATTGAACTGAAGTATTTTATTCTATACAAGGCAATAGAAAAGTAAGATCTAAAATATAGATATTACGGTGTGATCAGTGCTAAACTAAGGATCAGGGCCGGACTGTCTTTCTTACAGCCCCTTTGATAAAGATCATATTTAATAACTAAAATATTGTGAATAAATAATAGCCATGAAATACTTTTTTTTTAAATATTTTTTCCTGAAATAATAGACAAAATAATTCAAATATCTTGTGAATCTCTGTTGGTAGTACATTCTCAAGGCGTGTATAAGATAGACTAACCTAAAGTTACAGCTATATTGCTGAGGTTGTCCTTTCTAACTAAGCTTCACACTAAACAGCACTTTTGAAGTACCTTTATTTCAAAATGGTTTCTCGTGGTAATTAAAATCATGTGCGACTCTAGATGTAATATCTATATAAGATGCCTATAGACATCCATCAGTATAAATAACAGAATATCCCTTCTTACCCGATTAATTAGTATGGCGCCCTTCCAAGAAATACTGGGGAAGTTGTTCATCCCAGGAAGAGGATATGGCAGGGTACATGGCATCTACAGCCGTTCTGAATTTCCTAAACACAACTTTCTTCTTTCCAATGAACTCATTTTTCCAGAAGTGATTTGCATACCATGTAATAATTTCATATGTCAGCGAAATAGGTTGATGAAAAGGCCAATTGAGTATCTCATGTATAAAAGTAATTTTTAGTTTCAACATCTTCAACTATTTTTCTTGCTTCATATAAATGAAAGCGACAATCAAATACTGCAGTATATTTAATACATATGTCTACTGTTTCTTCATTTTAATTTATTATACATTTTTTCAATCGTTGGGTTTTGTTTGATTTGGGTGATGGTCGTACCAAGGGACAATAGTTTATATATGAAGATCAGTATTTGTTGTAATGATCTTATAAATAAATCTAAATTTGAAACCAAGATGCCTAATTTCACATTCATTGCGTCTTCTACCAATAAGTGATCTGAGAAAATTTCAATATATTTGTTGTTAAGCGTATATTATGTCTCTTAATGCTTTATGGAGCAAAAATCTCATTATAATGAGAAAGACGAAGCAAACCATAATTTCTGGATAAAACTTTTCTCGTTTACTTTAAAATAAATTGGTCGTTGAAAACAAGCGAGTATCGGTAGATTTAATATTGTCCCTTGCTGCAAAAATTACTTTCCCTTGGTACTTATTAGGTATGTAGGAAGGGGTAAAATGACTTCCTTAGCAGAAGTTGCTCTGGTATTATTCTCATTAGTGCGATCCGCTTGCAATTTTAACAGTATGAAGCTGCAATATCAAGCAATATGGAATACTTTTCTTTTAGCCTTGCACAAAAAATAAAACTTTTAAAGCAAAATATAAAATGTTTCTGGAATGAGCAATTTCCCTATCACCGTTTTTTCGAGCCAATCCACCCCTGCTCATGCTCATAGATTTGATTCAGTCATATGACATTATAGTAGGCAACATTTTACTCATCGGTGGTCACGAGTATTCAAGTTCAGTCTTACTAAATATTATTATTAATTACCATTGATGACTTTCACAGACCCCAACGCCCACTATAACTAATTGACTCCAAACTTAATATATTTGATTCAGTTTGAAAGATGTTTAATAGAATATTTGTTAGATGGGACATTTAACTTTCTAGGATGCCTGAACGCATGTTTCTATGCTTCTCAATACATTTTGTTTGAGAATATATTTGAATATGTTTGTAACTATAATTATTGTTCTATATTTGAATGTCCCTGACTTTAGAATAACATATTTCCATAGTATCTGTTTATATTTCAAGTTTCTTTATAAAACATGCTTAACAATATTTACAAAACTGGGAAGAAATTTATATTACACAGGAAATCTTGTTTTACACAGTTTATCTATAAAATAAGATCCGTTACATACCTTTTTAATGTACGAGAGTCATTCCGAAAGTAATGCCTTTATTTCTGTATATCTACTAGGGGTACGAATAACTTAATTACACAATAGCATAAGGAAAGTTTCAGATACATATAGTCATTTTCCACATAATCACCATTATTACCATTTGTTATACACTTTTGCTAATCATGAACAAGTACCTGCTATGCCTCATTCTTAAGCTACTTTCTTAACAGATGCAATGATATTATTCGCTTCAAGCAAATGTTACCAATATAGTCCATCTTTCGTAGTGCGAAAGGGATGAAGTCAGAAGGTATTAAGTCCTGACGAACAAATCATTACATCACCAGCCACACAGTTGAACAAATTTAACAATAACCCCATGCTCGCCAAACTGGTATGGGGCCTAGCATTATCATGTTGAAGGCGAAAGCCCTTTTCCTGTCGTAGCGTGACTTGTAATTCGGGTCTCAGCTTAGTGAGTGCCTTCTTGTAGCGTTCTGAATTGACAGTTTCTTCAGGCTCAAAAGCATCTACAAAAACCAGATTTGCTAACCCAAAAGACAGAGCGCATTAACTTTCCAGGGAATGGCTGTCTTATCTCTTTACTCTTGTACTGTTTTTTTTTGAATTCCAGCTTGCTCATACTGGTGACGTTACGTCTAATCTTTGATGGCGATTATGTTTATGAAATTTTCCAGTAGGTTTTGATAAGTGTCGATGCGCTGAGTTTTGTGATCATTTGTAAGCATACTCGGGAACCATCACCCATAAACTTTTCCAAGGCACTACAGCTGACGTTCAGCTGTAGATACAATTCCTTGGTCTCAATCCATCGATCACCACGGATGAGTTGATTGAGGCACTGTTCATTGTGAGTGGTGGCAGATGAGCACGAATGCCTAGGCAGTGGTTTGTCCCACACATTTCTCATCCACTTCTGGCCGTACTACTCATGGCCTTCGTCTACTCATATTCATTGTATCTTCTTTGTAGATCTTCAGCAAGCATTGATGAATGTCAATGGGTGCAGTTTCTTTTGCAGTTAGATACGAAATAAGACACATGTACACTGTTTTTCATTTATCTCTATGTCAGATTCCATTTTGCTTGACTGCTACGCTTATTGTTGTCTGTAACAAGGAAACGAAAACAACATAATATTAGCAGATATGTTCCACGTTTACTACAACGCCAGCACCATTCGCATCAGACATTTACATAAGCACAAAAAATGAGGCATTGCTTTCGGAATGACTCTCGTAGATACATTATAAAAGAAAAGTTTTATAACTCTGAAGTGGACAGTACATTTTCCTCTAGTAGAGTGTAATTGTATTAATTTATATTAATACGCGAAAACTGCCAGTGACATGAGTCAATGCACAGTAACATTATTACAACTGTCAGCATGAAACAATGGAAATGTTTCTTGTAAAAGTTGTCATAAATGCTAACTTCAAAATATGAATAGAGAGAAAATATTGAGTGACAAAATATGAACACTTAGAAGAGCAAGATAAGACAAAGCTGGTTGGGTTAATTGAGTTGCACCCGTTGCCTCTTTTCAACTCCTTTCTGTTCTCTGTGTTACGCTTTCTGTGGGCGAGTCGCCTTTTCATGGTTTTATTCTGCTATTAATATGTTCTTTATTTTGAAACCTTATACGTACTTTAGTTCTGAAGCTGTTAAAAGTTATGCAGTTTACAGTCTTCACACTTTATGTAGAATTGCCAAGAGTAAAACGCGTATACCTAGTTTCAGACATAACTGATCTAAAATAGTTTATGCAGTGTTACTGGATTTAAAGTTTTATATATTACTGTAAGATCCTCTTCTTTGAGTTAGTTTCTGCATTATTATTATTATTACTAGCAGCGTTCACCCCGCTTCGCTGCGGTCACCCCGGAACGCAATAAACTTTGTTACTTAGATAATTTTTACTTTTTCGCTTTCAAGTGATATGATAAAAACCATAGAAGATTGCAGTAAATGTTAACATTATATCGCCTGTCATTTATGTTAACCCGCCCCGCTTCGCTGCGGTCACCCCCGAACGCAATAAACTTTGTTACTTAGATAATTTTTACTTTTTCGCTTTCAAGTGATATGATAAAAACCATTATAACGCCTGTCATTTATGTTAACCCGCCGAGTGACACGGTCATGCGGGTTGCATATATATACGTTTATTTTTATACCTATGATGAACTAACAAAGGATTTGTACGTAATGGACACCTGAATGGTCAATTATCTCAAGACACTGGTAATTGAAAATTAAAGTGATATGATAAAAACCATCTAGGGTCCAAATCCTAATAACCCCCCAAAAATAAAAGAAATTGGTTCAGCCGTATTAGCGTGATGAGCGGACAAAGGATTTGTACGTTCTCTTTTATATATATAGATTATTATTATTATTATTATTATTATTATTATTATTATTATTATTATTATTATTATTATTATTATTATTATTATTATTATTATTATTATTATTATTATTGGAGCTAGAATATCATGTTTTAGGAACTTGTAATTGGAATAAAAACTTGAAATTCGGTATGCTTGTACGTTTTCGTTATCGTGACATAAGTAAATCAGCAAAAATAAAAATGTCCAACTTTACAGTGGTTTTATGGGGAACTGAAAAATATTTCCCATGCTATTTATATGAGACACCTTTTACACCCCAAAATTATAGGGCACTACCTATAGGGATACAATGATTAAATTTGACGTGATTGTAGATTTTCGGCTTAGACTAACCGACAGAAAAAATGCCAAAAGTGAATATTTTTAATTTTTAAACAGTCTAAAGGGGGATGAAGAAATTCCCATGTTATTTAAATAGGCGTTTACCTGGGATACAAAATTTTATTTTTTAGATAGTTGAAATAGGAAAATAAGCTTGAAATTTGGTAGAATTGTGGGCTTAATAGGTGTGAGGCCGTAGGCGCAGCAAAGGCGAGAGTGTGGGGGCGAAGCCCTAGCTGGGCAAATCAGGACATATTAAGAGCAAATACACGAAATTCACTGTTGATAAATAGGCTAATACGTAAGAGATTCGTTACATTGTTTACAGATATAGACACGAAGAATCAAGAACATTTTTTCATAACGACTGTGGTAACCATAATATAACTCGTGGTACCAATATATTTCCGAAATCGGTTACATTTTGTTGCTAGTATCACAATTGGATTTCTCATTTCGAAAGTCAGACAACTGGATTTCTCATTTCTTCGAAAACTTCATTAATTCTAAATATACTCACCTCTACATTCTTTTACTTATCAATTTAATTTCAATATCTATTTAATACCAATGGCTGCAATAAAGAAAGAATATTCACCGAAAAAAGAAAAAAAATATTGTCTTTCCTTGTCTGGTTTTCCAACCACGAAATTTACGGAAGTATGTACTCCCATGCGCAAAAAATATTGCGCGTATACTGTAACTCACAATTTTTCGCAATTATTCCATTTTCCATATGTTTATTGGTAAAATTCAGTTATTAGTACGTGGAGATAATAGAAAGCAATCCATCTAAGGAGATATTTCCAAAAAATATAATAAAATAATAAAAATATAAGCAAAAAACAAAATTATGTTCGGTTTTGTGTATACTGGCAATAATGTTTTCGAGGGAATTTTTGGAGTAGCACAGCACGATTGCAGAGGGAATAACAAGATTAGTAGGAGAACAGCTGAATCAAGGAACTGGAAGTTGGAGCAACATATTGCATTTATTGGCTTAAATCTAGGGTGTAAATTGTCTGCCAAATATAAATTAGCTTCTGTAAGCAAGATGTTATACGGAAAATATAAACAAAGAGAAAAACTGTTGTCTTAAGTTTGGAAGTGACATGCTCTATAGCCATGAGCATTTATTTCTTAAGAAAAAGATAAGCAACAAAAGAAAATTTGTGTGGTCAAGTGGGTAGAGTAACGGACTAGCAATTCTTATACTGTTTTGACACCAGATCGAATCCCATCCGGTCCTGTTCAATTTTTTTTTCTTTACAAAACATTGTAGAAAGTGTATAATTTTTATGTTAATAAAACTGAAACAATACAATTAGGAAATAACTTTTTGTTTCCTCTGATGACGTATTTATTTAGAATTAGTGTACTATTAGTAATACCGATTGCTTTCAGTTTATGGTGTTGTATAGCTTCCTTTATCATCCTCTTTTCTTGAAAAAAAAATTCTCCAATAAAGTATGAAAAATATATATCTTAGTATCAAACATGATTTATCGTGATGAAATAAACAAGTTTCCCGTTATTAAAAAATAAAACTATAGATAATCATTGAATTTGGTCTTTAGGTTTTTATTATGCTATATATATTCTTTATAAGACTATACTTTATAAGGCAAGATGAGCGATCATACCCTCAAATTTAGCTAGTGAGTGAAAGATGTTTTCGGCACAAATATTTTACAGGTTTAGGTGCATGAAACACCAATACGCCATGGTCTTGACCTTCGTTTATTTCACATTATTATCCGACATATCATAGCAGGTAAAAAGCAGCATCAATCGGCAAGAAGAACTGCAAGTTGTGGTCTTAGTCTGTTTCTGATGCTCCGGACTCGATCGCCTAGCACGCTCGTCTATACCTTGACTCATACGTCTATCATTCAGTGCAGGCACATATCCAGCTTTTCTTTTCGGAGGGGACCCGACACGAATCCTCGTAAGCACGTAATTCTAATGTTTCCAAAATATCAATAATAATAATAATAATAATAATAATAATAATAATAATAATAATAATAATAATAATGCAACAGTTCTGTATTTCTCTTAAACGTTTCTTACTTGTCATTTATGAACCGGTCAAACTTAATTCTAACTCACACGAAATCAAAAAATATTTTCTAGAGACATGTAAGGAAAACTGTTTGCTACGTATATCACATAAAAAAAATAGCAAATGGCAATGAGTGTATCGTTCTAATACAGTAATGTTATAAACAGACCGGAAACGAAATTGTAATCCCATTTAAAAGTGTTCTTTAATTCCACCTGGTATCAATGGCATTACGGTATATTCTTACAAGTAACACTTCCCAAGTGTAACACTCCGATTTTGATAAAATTTGACAGGCAGATACTACACATAAAATAAACGAATACATGTTTTTTTTTTATTTTCTGCGGAAAAACTGTTTTACGGGGGCAAAAGCACTCACCCATAATTTTGAAAGTTGACGCCCGAAAGACAAAAACAAGTGGACCAAAGTGTACGAAATTGTGCACAGATATGGCAGACGTAAAATGAAGGAATACGTGTTTTGTATTTTCCTGGAAAAAACGGTTAGGTGGGACGCAGACCCCTCCAAACCTTTGATCATGAAATATCAAAAGTGCTAGTAACAATATGTCTGATGTGTGTAAAGGACGAAGAATTCCGATGACACATTGTGTATGGACAATACGCAAAAACTAAACGAATGCCTGTTTTAAGGGACAAAATCCCCCATCCAAAATGATGAAAGTTGACGCCCGAAAAGCAAGAAGAAGTGAACCGAAATGAATGAAATTGTGCACAGATATTGTTGACGAAAAATGAGGGAATATGGGTTCCGTATTTTCCTGAAAAAAAAAAAAAAAAAACGTTTCGGTGGAACACAGACCCCTCCAAAACTTTGATCGTGAAATATCAAAAGTGCTAATAACAGTATGTAAGAAGTGCTTAAAGGACATGAAGAATTGGAACGACACATTGTGTAGGGACAATACGCAAAAAAAAAAAAAAAAAAAAAAAAAAAAAAAAAAAAAAAAAAAAAAGAAAAGAAAAGAATGCGGGTTTATTTTCTGCGAAAAATTGGTTTTAGGGGGCAGAATTCCCCACCCAAAATTTTGAAATCGTGCACAGATATTCAAGACGTAAATTGAGGTAATTGTGTTTCGTATTTTCCTGAAAAAAAGCGATTGAGTGGGGCACGGACCTTCTAAGCTGTTGATTAGGAAATATCAAAAGTGCAAATAAGTATGTATACGTCAGAAGTTCCTAAAGAGCATGGAGAATTGCAACGAAACTTCGTATAGGGACAATTTGCAAAACAATAAATGGAATGCATTTTAATTTGTATGAAAAAACAGTGTTGGGGCCTAGAGCCCCTCCAAAAAAAGTTAATATTACCGTAAAAGTGCAGGAAGGAGTGGACCGAAGCAAATGAAATTGTGTGTAGATATTGTATAGACTGTATGTAAAATAAGGACTTTCGTGTTTTAAAGATGTCCCTATCAATTTTGGCACATCAACAGCAAACAGGAAATTAATTGGCACGTGTTTTTGTTTATGCGGAAAAACATTGTAAGGGTTAAAGTTGCCTCGTAAAATACTACAAAATACGCTATACTGTTTGTGCTTGTTGTTGATCTGCCACTTGTGAAACACGAGAGGCTTTATTTTTCATATCCAATATCTACAGACAATTTCATTCGCTTCGGTCCAATCCTTCCGACACTCAACGCCTCGGTCCACTCAAAAGGTTTTTTTCTCTTTTCAGGAAAATACGAAGCACGTATTTCCTCATCTTACCTCTACAACATTTGTGAACAATTTCATTCAGTTCGGTACATTTTTTCTTCCCTTTCTTGCGTCAAATTTCAAAATTCATGCGGGGGACCTTTTGTCCTCTAAAACCGTTTTTTCGCAGGAAATAAAAAAGCCGAATTTGTTTATTTTTTGCATATTGTCCTAACACAAAGTTTTGTTCCAATTCTTCATGTAAATTTAGGCACTTCTGACATACTGTTATTAGCACTTTTGATATTTCATGATCAAAGGTTTGGAGGGATCTGTGCCCCACCTAACCATTTTTTCCAGGAAAATACAAAACACGTATTCTCTAATTTTATGTTCGCAATATCTGTTCACGATTTCGTTCACTTTGGTCCACTTGTTTTTGCCTTTCGAGCGTCAACTTTCAAATTTTGGGTGAGGGCTTTTGCCCCCTAAAACCCTTTTTTCAGCAAAAAAATAAAAAAGCACTTATTTGTTTATTTTATGTATAGTATCTACCTGCCAAATTTTATCAAAATCGGAGTGTTACACTTGGGAAGTGTTACTTGTTAGAATTATAACAACAACGCATTGTCCACAGTTTGGACACTGACTCAAAGTAATCTGACATAAATAAAAAAAACTCAAAAGGGAAAAAGTAGGTTTATTAAAAAGTGCTTGAGGTTTGGTAAGGGACAGCTTCCAGGACCTCACGCTGGATACGTCACTGAGTCAATGCATTATATTTGTTTCTTGCAAAGATGATAATTAGATGCGTAATGTGTAAAATTATATCATAGTTTGACTTTTTATAGGTCTTTCCTTAACACATCCATATTATCCGGCGTTCTGCCTGCCTGTTTTATGTCGGATAAGCGAAACTCTACTGTATTTTCAGATAGCATATACACAGGAGCTAGAGGTCTGCACGGGCCGGAATTTTTAGAACGGACCCGGCCCGTCCCCTTTAATTTATAATCTATAGGCATTAGCGGATTAAGGGCGGAGCCAATGGAGCCCAGGGCCCCCAGCTCAGGGGGCCCTTTAAAATCCCTCTGTTTAATACTTATGCTCGCGGTATCGCTAGTCTTTGCATCAGCAGCATTTACCTGTTAATAATGAATAAAATTATTTAATTGTTAATAATGAATTTAACTAAACTAATTATTGTAAACTTGAAGCACATTCAAATATTACAGCATAGTTCTCGGTAGTTCCATAAGTAATTTCAGAGACCACGGTGTTTCAGTGGTAGAGCGTTCACCTTTGGTGCATGGAGTCTTTGGTTCGATCTATGCTCGCGCCAAGTGAACCTTGTGCTGGACAAACACTGTGTGTGTGGGTTTTCTCGAGGTTCTCCCGTTTTATCCCACTTTTTTCATTCCACCATTTCATTCATTTCTTATCACCACTGTCTCCTTTAGCCTATCCGGCATAATCGTGAGACGTAAAACTTAAAAATTTCATTTCAAATCATTTCAATCAAAAAACAGTTGCAGGAAGTATGTAATTTCGAATAAAACAAACTACTATATACAATTCTGAGTATATTATTCTTTTATGGAATTCTCGCGAACCTTATTTCTAAATTGAAGGGTAAGAAGACTAAATGCATTCTCTTATTATTATAGACCCATTTCAATTGAAGCAGTTGGAATAGTTGAAAAAAAAAAAAAAAAAACATACCCTATATTCCAGTGTGCCGCAATCGGTATAACGCGCCACACTGGTGTGTCCAGCAAAGTGAACAGTGTGACGCAAACTTTTTCCTATTATTTGCAAGAATATTTGTCGAGTTCCTGTTATTTATTATTATTATTATTATTATTATTATTATTATTATTATTATTATTATTATTATTATTATTATTATTATTATTATTATTATTATTATTATTAACGATTTTTCAATGGATCAGCTGTCTGTATACGGTTAAGCAACCACAAGTATCACATTGAAGGAATGAGTGTAATTATTTACTTTAATAGTAATACAAAAGTCTATTTGCTTGTATATTCTACCGGTAATAACTGCATCCGTCTAGAAAGCTAGGACTAACAACAAAGGGATACCAAGTTGTGACCACACACCGCCCCAAATCGTGGGTGCCACAATTTCTCTTCTACGCCTTAGAACAATAAGGGCTGTAGCGTTCAGGGAGAGAGGAAAACAACTTAATTCCATTGCAGTTATATGCTTATTAAATGTTAACTTATATTTATAAATTATGTAAGTGATCGTATCGTTTTCTGTTTATTATTATTATTATTATTATTATTATTATTATTATTAATAATAATAATAATAATAATAATAATAATAATAATTCTTATTATTATACATTTCTTAATACGTTGATTGCCATGTGTATGGAATTCCATACACACGGCTGTCCTGTACAGTAGAGCGTGATTATTTTCCATACGCAAACAATGTAGATATTCCAAGTTTGTTGTGTTCGTTCTATAGGTGTGTATGTAATTAGATACATATGGCGTAGAAATCAAAATTTAATGTCCATGCCACGTATATGAAAAACCATACACAAAGACACTTATGAATAAGGACATTGAGTTTGAGTTTAACGTCTCGTTCAGCAACGAAGCTATATGAGACGTCGGCCTACTGATTAACGTGGACTCCGAACCACGTGAGCTCTCGCCGGGAATCGAAGCCGGGTCTTCCACACCAAATGCGCGTACGCTAACCACTAAGGAGCTTATGAACAGAGACATTTATGAGCTAAAACAAAGGCGAAAACAAAGATGTGTGATGTGATTTTGAGTTTATCGTCCCTTTCAGCAGCAAGGCTATATGAGACGTGGACCTACTGATTAACGTGAAATCCGAACCACATGAGCTCCCGCCGGACGAAAACAAAGACCTTTGGAATTGACAATTGTTTGGGCATTCCAGTCGAACCTACCTAATATTAACAACGTTTCTACGATAATTTCGTAACATTGTATTATTTCTTTTGTTGATTAGCTTGGTTAGGCTTATTTAAACACTTTCTTCTTTGCACCGACGTGTCACATCTCTTGGATGAAGATACACTAGCTCTCACTGGAAATCTAATCCAGAACCAATGCACTTGAACCATTTGACCACAACAAGGCACATTTAAAAAGAAGTTTCGATTTTGTTTGGAAAATTGTGATTAGGTGTAACATTTAAAAATATATTTAAGAAAGGGTACGGAGTAAACGCACTGTACTTTCTCGCTCGAATATTTTACACTGACTTATGTTAGGCTGCAACTGTTATTGATACATTTATTTGGGAAATTGCGAATACAATAATGTTTTGGAAAACTTTGCTAGAAGAAACTTCAGGCCCAAAAGTAAAGTACCCATTGGTCATATTTCCGTTAGAAATAACTTGATCCATATATTAGAATTATAAAGGATATAATTGTATGTGAACTATAAGCAAAAGCGTCTGAGTAATTTCTGAGAAAATTATGCAAAAAGTCACCCCCAAGAATAAATTATCCCTTGTGGATCTTTTCAGTATAAACGAGCTATGCTATATTGTTAGTGTTTTCATAAACCTTTTTTTATGAAATACGAACACAATCACCTGAGTCGTTCTTGAGAAAATCGCAGGGTAAAACTTACTGTCAAAAGTAATATACCATTTCTAGATTTTCCGGATGAGGGAATTATACCATATAGCTAGGTTATTTATGTAATACGTATTTATAAAATATGAACAACAAACATCTCCTGAGTTGTTTTTAGGAAGGTCATCGGGAAAAGCTTACCCCCAAAGGTAAACTCTTCTATCTGTAATTTTGACAGTATATCAAGTAATTTTTAAGCAAATCGTCGGGAAAAATTTCACTATCAAAGTAAACTATCTCTTTTGGATTTTTCTTTTCGGAACAAGCGAGTTATACCATATTGTAAGATTATTACAGAAAATATTTTTACTGAAATTAGAACAAATTTCAGTAAAAATACAAATTTCAGTAATAACTGAGACAATTGTCCAAAAAAAACAACCCTTGAGAAAACCATTTCTTCTGTATGTTATCGGAATAAACTATTTATGCTCTATGTTAGTTTATTAATGAAATATTTTTTTACGAAATATGAACAAAATTGCCTGAGGCGTTAATGGGAAAACCATCGGGGGAAAGCTCACCCTAAGATTAAGCTACTCCTTCCAACGAGTTGACATATTGTTAGGTAATTAATGATACGTTTATTTATGAAATGTGGTTGAGAAAATTGTGCAAAAAGAACGCATACCATACAGTAAATTACACCATATATATTTTTTCAGAAAAATTATTCATATGTGGTGGAGATTTGTTAATAAAATATATATTTATCAAAAGTAAATAAAATCGTCACAGCTTTTTTTTTTTATTTCAGAAAATAGAATTATTTTAAATTTTAATCCTTCAGTAAATTACCCTTGCTTTTAAGTGTCGAAGGACATAAAATTCGAAAGATATTATGTTACTAAAACGTTATGTCTAGAATTCGGTGCAGATACGTTGAACAGTATGGCCTCTATTTGAGTGCGTGTAAAAGCGTGACGAACCGAGAGACAAATAGATGGACAGACATCGAAAAATCATTTTTTTCGCTATGTAGGAGCCATGTAACTTGAATTTATTGAAATCTGGTATTCGGTTTTTATAACTATCACCACACTTTCTTTTTTCGTCGCTCGAATGTGAAAACGAATAGGCCTACACCGACACGTAATGTGATAATTCGTAATCCCAAAAATTTAATTTGTTATGTTTAATGTGTGGTTACTCTAAAAAAAAAAAAAAAGAGAGCTTATGCATGTTACATAATTTTATTATCAGTTTTTCACGCTACTTTTTAATTCGGTACGATTATAGGTAATATTCATGGCATCTTTTGGAAGCATTCGCGTTCCTCACAAAGAGAGCTGTAAAATTTAGTTTTGTTTAAAGAAAGCACTCTTGATTTTTTTTTTTCACACAGACTTGCATTTCTTGCACTTGTGGATATGAAACAAAAGGAGAGAGAGAGAGAGTCAATACTTTAAAAAGAAATACACACACAGAAACACTAAAACAGTTTTTTTCTTCATGACAACGAGCTATCGCTGTGACTGTGTTCCTCACGCTGTATGTAAAGCTGCAGGTTGCTCTTGTTTTGTTTTTTTCTGTTCCTGACTCACAGACACTCGCAGTGAGTTGAAGCTGTGTAAAAACGGAGAGGGAACGGTTAAGCATACCATACCATAAACTAAAACCAATCGCTATTAGTAATAAATAGTAAGCTAATTCTGAATAAATACGTCATCAGGAAAACAAAAAGTTATTTCATTATTATATTATTTCGTTTCTTATTAACTTAAAAATTATACACTTTCTACAATGTTTTGTAAAGAAAAAAAATTGAACAGGACCGGATGGGATTCGATCTGGTGTCAAAACAGTATAAAAATTACTAGTCCGTCACTCTACCCACTTGACCAAACAAATTTTCTTTTGTTGCCTATCTTTTTCTTAAGAAATAAATGCTCATGGCTATAGAGCATGTCACTTCCAAACTTAAGACAACAGTTTTTCTCTTTGTTTATATTTTCCGTATAACATCTTGCTTACAGAAGCTAATTTATATTTGGCAGACAATTTACACCCTAGATTTAAGCCAATAAATGCAATATGTTGCTCCAACTTCCAGTTCCTTGATTCAGCTGTTCTCCTACTAATCTTGTTATTCCCTCTGCAATCGTGCTGTGCTACTCCAAAAATTCCCTCGAAAACATTATTGCCAGTATACACAAAACCGAACATAATTTTGTTTTTTGCTTACATTTTTATTATTTTATTATATTTTTTGGAAATATCTCCTTAGATGGATTGCTTTCTATTATCTCCACGTACTAATAACTGAATTTTACCAATGAACATATGGAAAGTGAAATAATTGCGAAAAATTGTGAGTTACAGTATACGCGCAATATTTTTTGCGCATGGGAGTACGTGCTTTAGCTTACGTTTTTTAAAAAAGTTAACTGATTCACAGAACGTGCCTCATTAACTTGCTTAACTACTCCTTCATAGCTTTCACTTGTTTTACTTGCATACTGAGAAAAAATGTATGTGGCGTACCTGAAAACGTAGGTTACATGTGTAAATTCTGTAGTTTTTGGGCTTAACATACACTAAACGTATAACTGAAAAGGTATATTTTATACATACTTTCCGTATAAGTGTTCCGAATAAACGTACTTTTCGCACGAACGAAAGACCTGTATGTGGGCGATCAGGATCTCACATACAGATAGACGTATGTAATTTATGGCTGACGTACGCAACATACGTATACGTACGTAATGTACGTAATGTGTACATAATATATGAAAGACTGTTAGATGTCAGACATCCTGCAACGACATGGTGTAACATCTAAGCGGAAAGAAGGCAGTACGTATGTAGCATATGAATAACGTATGCTAAATATTGATTCCTGTAGTAAACATAAGGATTCCGTATATTTATACAATATACCGATGTCCGGATAACGGATTTTTCTCAGTGGCGTTAGCTCGGTTTTCTATTAACCTAGAATGACAGGGACAAGAACACATAAACATCGAGGAGAGTTAAGATTCCAAAGGCTCTTTCAACGGGAATCGAAACCGGGACCTCATACACAAAAGGCACACGTGATAGTCAATAGACCAGCGAGAAGGGCACGCACTCGACCACTCGGACTATTGAAAACATTATCACAATGCACATGATGTGTTGAATAACGGAATCGTACCCGATTTCTAATTATAAGGACAGTTTCTTTGCCAATATAAGTTTTTCCATAGCAAATTCCTCAAATTTCATACTCAAGCCGTTATAGGGTACCTTCATGGAGAGTTTCACATCTTTATCTCATTAAGAAGTACCTAATGGGTATGGACAGTTTTTTGCTCATAAAAATTCCCATAGTACATTTCTTAAATTTGGAACTTTTTACTTACTCAAGTCATTACGTAAGGTAGGTACCATTATGCAGAGTTTCAAGTCTGTATCTGATTTGGAAGCACCTAATCAATGATGAGTCAGTGAATGAACCGATCTCTCTTTGGGCAAAGACACTTTTTCGCCCATAAAAAATTCAATAACACATTCCTTAAATTTCGGACATTTTTCATATTCAAGCCATTATAAGGTACCTTTGCGTAAACATTCATATCTTTATCTCATTGGGAAGTACCTGATGGCTACGGACAAATTTTTGCCTATAAGAAATTTCCCATAGCACATTCCTCACATTTCAGACTTTTTCCATATTCATGTCATTATAAGGTACCTTTTGCAGAGTTTCACGTCTTATCTCATTGGGGAAGTACCAAATCAATGTGATGAGAGAGTGAGTGAATCGATTTCTGCTTGGCTAAAAACAGTTTCCACAGCACATTCCTTAAATTTCGGACATTTCCCATACTCAAATCATTATCAGGTACCCTTATGCAGAGATTCATCCCTCTATCTCATTAAGAAATGCCCAATCAATGCTATGAGTGAGTCAGAAAGTGAGTGAGCCGATTTCTGCTTGGCTAAGGAGAGTTTTGACCCATAAAAGATTTTCCTTAGCATATTCCTTAAATTTTAGACCTTTCAAATACTTAAGTCATTATAAGGTACCAATATACAGAGGTTTACGTCTCTATTTCATTAAGAAGTACAATGTGACGAGTGAGTGAATGAACACATTCCTCGCATTTCGGACGTTTTTCACACTCAAAAGTCAGTATAAGGTACAGTACCTTTATGCACAATTTTACGTCTCTATCTCATTGGGAAATACCTAATCAATTTTATGAGTGAATGAATGAAATGATTTCTGCTTTGCTAATTATAGTTTTCATCCACGAAAAATTTCCCAGAGGACATTCCTCACATTACAGATCTTTTTCACACTCAAGCCATTATAAGGTATCCTTATGCACAGCATCACGTGACTATCTCATTGGGAACTAGCAAATCAATGTGATGAGTGAATGAATGAACTGATTTTTGCTTTGCTAAGAACAGTTTTTCACCCCTGAAAAATTCCCCATAACACATTCCTCACATTTCGAACTTTTTCCATACTCAAATCATTATAGGGTACCTTTATGCAAAGCTTCACGTCTCTATCTCATTGGGAAGTATCTAATCAATTTGATGAGTGAGTCAGTGAAACGATTTCTTGCATGGCCAAGGACAGTTTTTTGAGCATAAAAAATCCCATAGCACATTCCTCACATTTTGGACTTTTTCCATACTCAAATTATTACAAGGTACCTTTATGCAAATTTTTACGTCTCTATTTCATTGAAAAATACCTAATCAATTTGATGAGAGACTCAGTGTGTCAGTGAGCCTGACAACTGCATATTTTAGGGGTCCAGTACTCAAATATGGTTGTAGGTAGTAATGTAAGATTTGGTATATGAGCATATCTATTGGATATCTCCTTAAATTCTAAATCTTATATTTCTATCCTTAATAGAATCGTTTTTACAGAGCCTCGAAATCGACGATTTTACCCAAAACTCTTGTTCGTGTATAACATGCTTACGGCAGTGCAGGCAAGTTTTCATTTTTTTCGCGGAACTTGGCTGCCATGCACTGCCGCGCATGTTAATTTTTGTCTTCAAGTAGTTAAATAACTTTTGTTAATAACAATAACAATATGTATAAAGTTATTATTTTGTTTAAATAAAATTTGGTTGTGAAGTGTTAAAATCATACATAATTAATTCTTGGCTAAGCAAGAGATATGTAAATAAGTGTAAAGAAGATGTCAGTAAAACCAAAGAAAACCGTTAAAAAGTTTTTTAAACTATGAACCGACTTCAAAAGAAAAGCAGTAAACGGCAAAAAATAATAATAAAAGTGCATAAAAGCATACGATAATAATGACAATAATGAAGCAAATTGCCTAAAATTGTTATCACCAACTTATTGCTGCTGTGACGTAATATACTCTTTCCATTCAGAAGAAATTTGTCTGGACTCATTTACTTACAAACTACTGAAAGAAATTAATGTTCCTCAAAGATTGATTTCCCTTCTTTCTCAGTAACTACATACAAATGCTTATATACCTCTTGAGTATTTTTGATGTATGGTATGTTTATTTTGGCTATTTTATATTTCTACTTTTAGTTCATGTTTTACAGATTCTTTGTGTTTCCTGTTTGAGATACCAAAATATCAACAGCCTGAGTTACTATTGTCTATTGGTAGAACACTTACATCTTTTACACTCCGCATCAATAAAACTTAAAAAGAAATAAAACTTAATGACTCTTGAAGCACCAAACCAATCTCGATCAAATTTTCAACCTAGATGAAGTTCGAACCTGAGATGGTTTCTGTCATATCACTTTGACGGTGTAACTTAAGAGATGGAAAGGGGGAGCGACATTTAAAAATGACCGGTATTAGTGGCGAATTTATAATTTTTGGGGTCGCTGAGATTAACGGTGACACATGTGATGCTGTTTAAATTCAAATTCAGCCCCGCAACTTGGAGGAGGGGAGACATATAAAAAGGATCGAAATAACCAATATCAGTCTCGAATTCATAGTCTTCCAACGAGCAGACATGAACAATGATACTGCAGATGCAGTGCCCCACAACATAGGGTGGGGAGGGGATATATAAAACTCATCGAAAATGACCGAAATCAAAGAGCGCTTTAGTAAGCAGCACTCCATGATACGCAAAACCTTCCATATACTCTTCGCTTTTTGCGCGATATTTTTTCTTATTTTCATTTTCGGCAGATGCCTGCGGGTGCATTAGCTGTAGATTTAGAAAAAGCGTACGACAGTTTAGATCACAGTTTTTTGTTGCAGGTGCTCGAAGTCTGGAGGTTTCCTTTAGCCTTTTGCACAGTTATTAACAATGTATATACCACGACCAATTTCCGCATACAGACTAACGGACACCTGTCCCCTCTTATTCCGCTGAAACGTAGATTAAGGCAAGGATGTTCTTTGTCAACGATACTTTTTGCACTCGCATTAGATTCTTTAGTCAGACAGTTGGCCACCCTGCACACCTCTGGACCCTTCCGTTTCTTGAGACAAAATATAATTGGGTATGCGGATGACGTCACCGGAGTGGATCCTCTTCTTATGGCGCGGGTTGTTGTTACAAATTCGCCAGCTTTTGTTTTCCCAGCTTTTCCGTCGCCTTTATTTAATTCATCGTATCCATTTTATCAATAGTTACATTGCATCCAAGCTGTGGTACCGGGCTCGAATTTTCCCCTTACCGGAATTGTTCGCTAAGCGGTTTCACTCTTTATTCCTATGGAATATATGGCGTTTCTTCTATTTTCGTATTCCACGTGCAGGACTCTATCTTCCCAGTTCACAGGGAGATTGAGTCTCGTAAATCTCAGATTGAAATGTGAAACTCTGTTTATGCTCGATTTCCATGCTTCAGTTGCTATTAACGAATCCTTCACACAGCAATGGATACGACATTTTTGGTCTAGTTATGAACTCCCTGTGAGCCCCCCGTTTATTAACTTTGCTGATTGTTGTCCGACGTACATTACTTCACTAATACGTTATTGGATATACGGCGGTGTGGTTTTCTGCCCTACGGGACACAATTCTCGCACTTTGTATAACTTCCTTCTTTCGTTGCCTAACGATCAGATTATTCTCTGAATTCCTCACCGATATCCTCAGACTATGTGGTCACAGGTATGGGCTAATATCTCCGCCTCGGTATTACCTTCATATCTACAGGTTGAATGGTTTCAAGTGGTGCATCAGTTGGTCCCTACACGCGCTCGTTTATTTGAGCTAAAACGTGTTCCTGACCCACTGTGTTCTCGATGTGCCAAAGAAAATACACTATCCCATCGGTACGATCAGTGTGGGTGCTCCAGCTATCTGGAATTGTCTCACGTCCTTCTTAGGACGAATTTTTCGACGATCTCCACACCAGTTTACAGAATCCTATGTTTTGTTTCCGGATTTTCGTTATTTTCCACAGACCAAACAATAAGCTGAGCTTTTTCTAGTGGCGTGTACACTTGTTTATATCCATCGCCATGTGCCTTTGCTGGATGCTCGCACCTACTTGGATTTTTTAAAACGCACTCGCCGAAAGCTCTTTTCCCCCGAGTTGGACAGGCAGTATTTTAGTAGGTTTTCAGAAGTGGTGTTGCAGTAATCTCCTTCCTTCTCGTAAAAAAAAGCAACAACTCATGATGTAGGTTTATCGCTTTTTTTTACTTTTATTTTTAGCGATTATTGTTATACATTACATTTTTCCTTTTCTTGTATGTAAGAACTATTGTATTGTATTACCCTAGGAGTCAGTCCGGTTCTTGTACACTTTTTGTGTAAAGACAAGCACATGAACAATAAAAGCTATAGGGGTAACGTAAAGGCTTTATGAATAGAGCTATCTAACGTAGGTTCAATTCCTGTTCACGCCAAAGTTAATTTTTTACAAAGTGATTATGAAGTATCGACTAATCATACTGGACAAACAATACGTAAGAATGTAGAAGCAAACACCTGTATCAAGATAGACACGATTTACGAATGTTGGTTGGGAAAGGGCAAGGGATTTACCAGGACATTCGAAACACTTCATTGATCTGCAGTATACACTTTTCGTTTTATCATTGTCAGAAAGACACACTACATCATTTGTTCAACAAACAAAGGCTAAAGCAATCAGTGATGTAGTGGTAGCGTGCTAGACTTTCAAATGGCAAATATTGGTTCGATTCCCCATCAGGTAGTATGATTTTTTCGTATAAAATAATGGCTGCAAACAGAGATTCATCTTCTCTTGGAGAACTTACAAAGCATCACTGTCGATAATTCTAGTAAACAGTAAATCGTTCTACTTCATACACTCCAATGATAAGTATCTCTCATATTTATATTCGTCCTCCCTCTCCCACTTTCTCTACGTTTTAATATCATTTCTTTGCATGTTTCACTTCTCCCCACCTCTCTCTCTCTCTCATACACACAAACGCACTTCATGTTCTAAAGTTAAAACGGAGCAAGAGCTCAATATACCTGGTCTGGAGAATTTAATTAACTGGGAACTTCGGCCTCGTATTTTTCATGCTCTGGGAACAACATACCCAGTCCTGGTCACCTCTGACAGAAATACTGTTTAAACCCAAGGAAATAATTAAAATCTTATTTTTATATTCTGGGTTACCGAGTCTCAGTCAAATTTCCGGGTCACTACGGATTTGAATCCTCGACTCAGTGGTGGTCTATAACCTAACCAACATCATCCGACTGACACGATGATCCGTTTGAGCTCTTCGCGTGTTCATTCTATCTGTGAAAATTACGTTATAACCGGAAGAGATGAAATCAATGCTGGATGTTCGGAACAGATACATCTTCGGAAAAGACTAGAAAACGGTAACCTCTTTGGTTAATTGAAAACAAAATTTTATTTATATTATTTCGACACAAAATTTGTTCCCATCCTATAATTCAATGTGTTTTATTCACGTTGAAATTTGAAACATGCTACATCTATGAGGAACATAAACTTTTCCTTTCGAACATTTGCAACTTTTCATTACGATACAGTTTGGACTTTTAGTATAGGGTATTTCTGATAGAACTTTAGCAGTAAAATAGTACTCTTCAATTTTCGCTTTCTTTTTCTTTTCTTTCTTTCTTTTTTTTTGTTTGTTCTTTTTGCATTAGTAGTTTGAAATTGAGGATATGACCAACGCAATCTACTGGGTACATTAAAATGTATTTTGGATCAGTACGTTCAATGTACACTACCGAATTTGCAATCGAACCACGCGGAAACAAAGCATGTGTGTTAAACTTTTGACATTATCCTGGATGTGTCTCGGAGATATACAGTTCTACTGGAAATTGAGTATGCTATTCATTATGAAAGTGACATAATGAATGTTTAAAGCATCCTGTATATATTCAAATAGTTCTGAAAAATATGTAAAAACAAACGTTATTTCTATATTACTGTTGGATTTCTGGAAACGGAACCTTATAATGCTAGGTTCTTTTCTTAATTTGTTTGAATTCCACAATTTTATCTGTTCTCCCTTTTCTTCTTCTTCTTGTTCTTGTTGTTGTTGTTCTTCTTCTTCTCTCTCTCTCTGCCTCATTTTTAAATCTCTGTGTAATAGACATCCATTAGTTTCAACTTTTCATTATGTTTGTTTCAGTTTCTCCCTACATCAACTTATGAATCTTGTTTCGTCTCGGTTTTATTATTTCATTTTATCGAAACTAATACATGTGTGGTTTGAAATTAGAATTGTGCTCATGTTGTTAGCTAATTTTAGTATGAGAGAAAAGAACGGAGGAGAGAGAGGGGGGTCTCTTTACCTGACACGATTATGGGATAAGAATGTGTATATTGGGTGGTCTAACTGCACGGCGTTAGCTGTCGCAATTTTTTTGATGCGGAATGTACCAAGAGTCGGAGATTTGATCCGAAGCCGGTCAGCTCCAAATCTTGCTTTTGATACTTACTAAGACAATTCGTTTATTACCCAATGAACTTTAGTAATAATTAATTTAATAGCTGGTAAACTTCTTAATAAGGTTTCAAAAGTGTAAAACTATTTGTCTCTATCGCAGATTTGAATTCAGAATAAAAACTTTTCTTTTGTAATACAAAAATTGAACATTTAACTTCGTAAGATCCTTTGAACCCTTTCGAAAATTTTTGTCTCATTTTAACGTTGCGGGCAATAATCGTAGTGATCAAATAGCAAAGCTAACAACATATATAGTAAGTTAAAGCAACACGTAAGCTTTTAATGGGGTGTAAAATAGAAAATAAAACCAACAACATGTTTCACAGTAGTGGCTTGATAAAAAAAAAATCGCAGAAATATAATCTGCGACATACAACATTTTTGTGCTAACCTTTTATCGAGATACAAGCATCTAATATCACATTAGTTGTGCTCAAAACAGTTGAAATTTCTCGTTTCTCCCGAGTTTCTCTGTATTCCTTGAATTTCACATTTGAAATGCAAATGCGCGGTATCATTTCCAAGTTTG
The DNA here is from genome assembly GCF_964235325.1 of Thermobia domestica. Classification (NCBI taxonomy): domain Eukaryota; kingdom Metazoa; phylum Arthropoda; class Insecta; order Zygentoma; family Lepismatidae; genus Thermobia; species Thermobia domestica. The sequence goes on along the minus strand of NC_137462.1, from coordinate 212,347,205 downwards.
ATTCTTTCTGAAGACATAACGTACAAATCATCTAAGGTAACTGAAGTACGAACTAGAGCATCCTAGCGTGTTTTCTTCATTATTTTCTCACAATATATATCTGGTTCGAAAATATTTTTACCTTTATACGTATAGCCCATCTACAATGACTTCATAACGGAGACACTGAAAGAACTTTGTAAGCTAACACAATATTGTATTAATATACATTTATAGGAGTTTCGAGTAAATAAACTGTATATAACTATATAATGACTTTCTAAACTATTTTAACTTTTAGTTCCAATTCTGCCATCAATCAAACCATAGTTCTTGAATTGTACTACCCTATTTCAATAAGTCGAAAACCTTTTCGAGCCAAGGGCATATGCTACTTTTTGAGGAATTTCTCGTGTAAGTGCCTGCATTCTGGGCTCTGCTAGGGGGTCCCAAAATGATATTAAAAGTCTTATTTCATGAAACGTCTATAAAGATCCCAAAATTTCTTCACAATTTAGCATCCAAAGACATGTTCGTGGTATCACTAGAAAAACCTGATTTATTTTGAAGACAGTCTCTGATAATTATGTGATCTGCATGGGTCTTTGGTAATTAGAGTCTAAACAGAAGTATCCTAAGTAAAAGTTTACTTTGAAAGGGAACTTCATTTAAAAAAAAGAGGTAGAAGTACATGTGATTTATCTGAGCCCAGCCTATTAAATTGAGTCAGCTATATCAGTTAATCTTGATAACATATGAGAAAGGGTGAAAGGCTTTTGTCCCGACACGGAAGGAATACAGGTAAGTAAGAGACTAACACTTCTTCCAAAACTTCAATGCACCTCCTATAACAATCTTGCAAAAACAATTAAAGGTACCTCCTTTAACAAATAAAAGCATTTGTCTTGAAACAACTTTTCCACAGCGTCATCCAATGTAACATTGTTCTCAAAATTCTTACTTTCAAGCCGATTTTTGATAATAGAATTATAGACTGATGTTATAATGTTAAGAGAATAATGAGGATGAATATGCAGGTTATAACTTAACTGTTACAGTTTTATCATTGCTCAATGACTCTTATCAGAGAGAATGTTGCTTTCCAGATGTAGGATCCCTGTCGCAAGCTATCAATACCGCTTCATGTTGATGGTTTAATGTAATTAAGCTTGAAGCCTCCAGTAAAATTCAGTGATGTATTCACTATGTGGAACATGGTTAAAAGATGATTACCTGCCTTCATAATTGATAATAACCATCTGTGTTCATAAAACAATCAATTTTCAAAGTATCTTCCTGGAGTAATACTCTATAGGTAGTCAGAATAACATATTATAGTAATAAATTTTCATACAAGAAAACTTATAACTGCCACGGATGATTATAGTAGGAATAAAAGAAATGAAGAAAATACAAAATTAAAAAAAAAACAACTAGTAATCAGGATATTTACTAAATGTACTAAATAGTTGTTACTGAGCTCTAGAAAATTTTAATAAGCAAGCATGAATATTTCATGTTTCTTTGTTATTAGTGCAAAAGATTTTGAATCTAGTAACTACAAGTACTACATTTAAACATTTGAAGTAAAATAATAATAAACTGAGAAATGTTTCTTCCCAAAAGTGTATGTACGAAGAATGCTCTTTGGCATTAAAGTACGCAGAATATTAACCAATAATTTTTTTGAAGAATAGAAATCCAATCTAAGTTTTAATTTATAACTGAGAACTAGAAATCAATGTGCAAAGAATAGAAAGCAAGAAAATCATCTGAATACCACTCGCTCAAGCTCGTAGTCAGTGTCGTATAGAAATTTGGGAGTATAAAGTTTAGGAGCACACAATGGTTTGAACTAATGTTTGGCGTTATTTACAGTGGAAACAGAAGTGTTGGACCTTTGCATTCAGCCCATCACCGGTGCGGAACTGCTCACTTTGTATAAATCTACCACCAATAGCGTTCACGGTTATTCATGGATAATTCTTGTTAACACAGACTGATTTCCGAGAGAACAGTTTTAATTTCTTATTTCAAGAACAAATGGCCAGTAGCATGTAAAAGTTTGCACAGGAGTTCCGAAGTTCCATTTTATTTTCTAAAACAAATTTAACTACATTTTGTTACTTTACACTTTAATGATAGACAGCTGAATTGTTTCAAAACAAATGTTTGTTCAATTCACCACACTTAATACAAACAATGAAACTAAGCAGCAATCACAAGATTTCAATTATGGTACCTTGCGCTTTACTAAAATGTACAAGGGGCATTGAACATAAATCTACTGCATGCCTCAAAGGTAATAAATTTAATTGATATAGCCTAGCATGTATTCCAATGGGTCGATGTTATGTGTGGAAAATAACTTTGGTCACTATTTATCTAGGTATATCACGCTAGAAACGAATTCAAAAAATCACACTTTCCAGACTCTTCTCCAAGGCTTCTTATCGGAGATAGTTGTTTGACACACGAATGTTCCCTTTCGGAATGCACCCTTTCGGATCAGTTTATTTCTTACGTTCATTTTTATGTATAGAATCTTGGAAACTCACAAAGGAAAGAAATGAGGAACTGTACTATCTGCCTACCTCGGAGACAGCTAACACTTCGACATAACACGACTTGGAATCGTATCTTGAAGTGGACCTTGCGTTGGTTTAGTATTATCAACAGAGACCGCAGAATCGTGTTCAATACGGGACGATATTATGCATCAGTTACATTGACAACTATTCCTTTCTTTAATAAATAAAACAAGTTATCGTTCACAAGATAGTAATTCGTTTTCCGTGAAAAGGTATTTTACAATGAAAAATTTTACATATGTAGTTTTCTTTCAGGTAAAGGTGAGTCCCATCACTGATTAGAGATATTTGAGAGAAGGTTATGGAGAGTGAGATCTCTTAAACTACCGTTGCGATATAAGTTATGTTCATATATTCAAAATGGAAATGCACACTGCAGAACCGTATATTCCAGAACCTAACAGAATAGAAGTAGAAATCGCTATAAAGAAATTAAAGAAACACAAATCTCTGGGTATAGACGAAATTCCGGCTGAGTTAATATTAGCCGGAGGCGAAAAATTGTTGAACAAGATACACAAACTCATTCTCCTTATCTGGTACAAGGAGGAATTGCCACAAGAGTGGAAAGAATCAATTATTATTCCAATTCACAAAAGGCGACTAAACTGATTGTAATAATTTCCAGACATTTCTCTTCTGTCAACATCCTATAAAATGTTCTTAAACATTCTATTACCAAGATTTACACCATACGCAGATGAAATTATTGGAAATTATGAATGCGGATTTAAACGAAATCGATCAAATATTCACCATCCGCCAAATACTCGAAACGAAGTGGGAATACAATATCCCGGTACATGAACTATTCATTGATTTTAGAAAGGCTTACGACTCGGTTAGAAGAGAAACATTGTACAACGTTCTTACAGAACTTGGAATACCGAGAAAGCTAATTAAATTAATTAAGATATGCTTAAATGAATCCCAAAGTAAAGTCCAAGTAGGTAAAATTTTGTTCATGAGCTTTCACAGCAGAATGGCCTGAAACAAGGCGATGCGTTTTCTCCATTATTATTCAACTTTGTGCTGGAGTATGCTGTAAGTAAAATCAAGGTAGCAACCAGGCCCTAGAGTTAATGGTATTCTCCAGGTTATTGCATATGCTGATAATGTAAATTTAATAGAGGATGATAGGAGAACAATAGAAAGAAATGCAGAGATCTTATTTAACGCTTGCAGGGACATGGGTTTAGAAGTAAATGCAGAAAAAAGCTAAATACTTGGAAGTTCGTCGGGATCGTAATATGGCAAATTATGGATGCATTAAAATATCAAATAATACGTTTGATAAAGTGGATACTTTCAAATATCTAGGATCAATATTAACAGACGAAAATCATATTTACAAAGAAATTAAATGTAGACTAAAACCAGCTAATTCATGTTATTATTCAGTTGAAAAGCTGTTGTCGTTGCGAATTCTGTCGAGGAATTTGAAGCTTAAAATATATAAAACGATAAACATGCTTGTTGTTCTGTATGGTTGCGAAACATGGTCGCTTACTCTGAGGAAAGAACGTAGACTGAAAGTATTTGAGAACAAGATCCTGAGAAAAATATTCGGACCCAAGGGGAACGGGAATGGGGAATGGCGGAAACTTCATAACAAGGAGCTACATAATTTATACAATTTTCCCAACATTGTTAGGATAATCAAATCTAGGAGCCTCAGGTGGGCAGGTCATATAGCCAGGATGGAAGAAAGTGGGAACGCTTTGAAAGTCTTGACTGAAAGACCAATCGGAAAATGACCATTAGAAGGACCTAGACGAAGATGGGAAGACAATATTAAGATGGATCTCTCAGAAATACAAATACAAAGTAGAAACTGGATCCAGTTGGCTAATGATAGAGGTCAGTGGAGAGCTCTTGTGAACGCGACATTCAACCTCCGGGTTCCATAGGCTATAGAGTTTGTTAGTTATCCAAGCATTATTGTAGGCTTTCCACATCTGTAAGAATATTTTAATATAGATTATAAGGTGTTTAGCAAAAAAAAAAAAAGTTCAATACTTTTGGGATACCAGACACACCAATGAGATAACTGCTGAATTATAGATCATTTTAACTGGACATTGACAACAAGAAAAGTTTATTGGCTTATTTTAGTGTTTACTTATTATCCAGTTCGCTTATGTCTCTTGTGTTCATAAATGTGTCGTGTTTGTTCAAGCCGTGGATACACCATTGTAGATCATGTTCTTCATATTATGTAAGAACGTAAATCACGAAAACTAAAACTAGATACGTAGAGTAAGTATTTTAGATTAAATACTTACTCTTGAATCCAAATAAGTATATTACGTGTGCAGAAAGGGATGTCTTTATTATGGAGTTTCTCCTTCTTGCGTAAAATGTACTCCCTCCTTCTTCTCCCATCCTTTTGTAGATTCACAATTAATAATTCATTCAGTCGGTCACATACTCTCTTTCATTCCCTCATCTCTTTTCTCGTCGCTGTGTCTCTCCCTTTATGAACCCCATTAATTCAAAAGCCCTGCAGAAAGCATTTCCTTGATTTTAGGCAGATATTGACAGCCTTATTGCTTTCAATTAGCCAGAGGGAAAATCAATGCTCTACCAAGGAGATAGATAGCTAAGATATTCCTATCTCGGTGCCCCTGTGTTGCTTTTAGACGAAATAAAAAAATAGAGAGTTTTGAAAAAATCCATTGACTTGCTATTTTAAAGTTCCAAATAAAGTCTGGCTATTTTTCTCTAATCAAGATCAGCCTTATTTCTGAAAAAAAAAAAAAAAAAAAAAAAAAACTATTTCGTTTATTGACCTTCAATATTATTCGTTCAAAATTATACTTGAAGTTTCTGCAATGGCCCATTTGGTTACAAATGAGGTCCGGACTTGCGAACTCGGACGTACGTTACTGTAAGTGAATATTCTCCTTTATAAATATTGTACTGGGTGGCCCATTTTAATCTTTCCACGGAAATATCTCGAAAACAGTTGAATAGAAATGAACGAAACAAACACTAAAATAGGAAATGCTATGGGCACATCGGATGATGTTATCGCGGTGCCTCTCGCAGGGCAGCCCTTCATGGGGGCCCAGGGCCCAAATTTAAAATTTTAAATGGAAACATGGAGCGAGTGATACCTCGTTCGATAGATCTTTAAGAACTAAACAGCGTTGCGGCAATAAATTTGTCATATGGATCACCGTATTCAAAATGGCTGTCGAGACATTATGCCTATATCAGATAAAACGTATAGTACCACTAACTTGAAAACGGTTGGGAATAAATGAACAGAAAAACAATGAAACAGGAAAATGGCATGAGACACGTCGAATGATTTCTCTATGACCCCCACGTTCGCCTTGCATAGCGGACCAGGGCCCAACTTTAAAATTTTCAGTGGAAACATGAAGCGAGTAATACCTTGTTCGATAGATCTTTAAAACCTAAAGGGCGCTGTGGAAAAAGGTTACTCATATGGGTCACATTTTTCAAAATAACCACCAAGACATGGAACTTGAATCAGATAAAACGTCCAGTGCCCATAGAATGAAAACAGTTAAATATAAATAAACAGAACAAAAATTCGAGTAGGAAATCACAGAGGGTATTTATCATTCCACAGCTTGAGAATGATGCAACAGAGAAAAAGATGATTAGAGTAAAAGTGTCATAATGCAAAGAAGGAAATCTAATTCTTAGAAAATTATATTTCAGACTTCCCTCCGTAAGTGGGTGAAGCGGGTATGAGTGGTAAACTCTCAAATGAGAACCTCACTTTTATTTGCAACAGGTATGGTTTGTCTGAAACATTTGTGTGTACTAGTGACTGGTACCGTAATAAATAAAAATTAAATTAAATTCCATTTGAAGGGTAACACCCAGTTGTATTGGAAAGTGTGATTTGATGGGAAAAAGAAGCAACGGAAATGCGGAGCAAAGGTTTTAATAATACATTTTTGGAACTTGCAAACATTTTTCTCACCCCTACAGCTCCGAGAATTTAATGCAACGTACGTAAGATGTTTGGGATGCATCTTAATCAGTATGTACTGGTACAGTTTCGTTACTGACGGTCACAACTGAAATTACCGCTGAAAGCTATTCTAAATATAACTGTAGACATCTCAGTGAACCTCATATCCTACCTCCTAAATTTTCTCTCAGGTAGTATTGGGTATGTTGAAAATGGGCATGCACGAGGACTCACGAAGAAGCGTGGGGACTCACGAAGTGTGATATTGTTCATTTCTACATAGGGTCAAATCCAGTCCACAAATGTATATCTTTTTTATATATAAAGAATGTGAGTTCCATTGATAAGGAGCTCCTAGTTACGTAAGAAATGTATAATAGATCTATGTAATATAGTACAGTAGAATATACATGTTAAACATTCTCAAATTCTTCCCTTTTTGTCTCTAATGTATACTCTTAAACACAAAGTAACGTGGAAACATGTTCATCATATAAACTAATTCTCTGCTATTTTGTGCATGAGGAATCATTGTAGGACAAAATAAATGGCCACTAAATTATATCAATTCTAGCAGAAAGTCCGGTTTAAATAAGGGAAGAACAACGTGTAATACATATAAAAACGGAAGTTTGAATGTTGTAAAAAATATATTCTTTTTTCCTTTATGATTAGATATGTTTGAAAACGCCCAATCGTATAATTTAAACAAACATATTGTGTAGCAAAGAGCATACGTCCAACTTAAATAATTTCCCATATTGGGCATATTCTGACTGAAGAAAGAGAAATTTGAAAGTTTATTCCTTTGATTTTTTTTCAAGAAGCGGAATTATCGAAAACGCTGAAACATGTATTCCCTTTTCTTTAATCAAGAATTTATACACCGAATTTACTCCTCTGTTTTGAGTGAAATTTCTTATTGGGCAATTTCAGAATAAAGAAAGAACAATTAGATATTATAGAAATGATCCCCTTTATACCCTTAGAAAAAAATCAGGACACAACTTTGGTATTTCTCCAAAATATTAATATGAGCGTGAACGTTTTTAGTTTCTTAAGATAGTAGATCTGGCAATAATGCATTCCAAGTAATAGGGGAAAAGAACGATACTTCTGAGCACAGCTTACAGTTCACTATTTGAAATGCCCATCTCCTCTCTTGTGATTTATAGTTTAGGCAAATTGTTGTTGAACCGGACGTTTCCACTTTACATGAATCTGGTAGCTGTCATAAAAAAGACCTTGTCACCCGATCTTTCTATCTACTGCTTAGTTTTTACAACTTCTTGTAAGCAAGAAAGGTATCACCATCCATGCAGCACTGCAGTCTAGTGGACAAACAATTAACCTCCTCATTAAAAACGTGTATTTTGGCGCACTGCCCCTTCCTGTCCAAAAGAATCCGTTGTTTCGGAAGCGGCGAAACTGGTTTTTCCTTTATGTCAGCGGGAGGGCGATAGCAGGTAGCAAGCAAGACGTCCCAGAAAGTTGGACACTGTTCGATTCCTTGCAAGATGGAAAAAATGTTTTATGACCCTTTCAAGACTATGTGTACACGGTGATATATGGTAGGGTTTCAAGATTTCTTTTTTATGACAGCTACAAGTTCTTCTAACGTGGCAACCCATCTTTATGGAAAAATACCTGAGGAAAACAATGGCGAAAAGTGTACCACTTTCCGAGGTGGGATAAGGCCACTATGGAGAATCTTCCTCTTCCTGACATCTAGGAAGAGGAAGATATTCCAATATGGGATATCCTTTATGGGCTGTATCACTGATTTCAATGGAGGAAATAGACCATTATATGAGAATGCCCTGCGACCATCCTAAACACCACAATGTCATGACGTACACTCATGTCCAAAATTATTGTCGCATGTCTATACATGTGTTGTTGTAGGAATACAATTTGAAAACTAATTCGCCCGGTATTTCTTATAGTGTTAGCATGTGTATAATCGGCAAAGACATGTATATGGTAAAATTCGTGTCAAAAGAGCAGTAAATAAGAATAACAAAACGAAAATAAAATTTTCGTGTCCATTTAGCAACATTTTGTTTTACTCATTCTAATTTTCGTATTTATAATTCTTTTCCTATGAAATTTACCACAAATATACATTGCCCGATCATGATATACACATAATGTCAGCATTAAAAGTACCCTGCAAAGTAATTATCAAATTATATTCATACAAGAAGACAATTATAGATATGCGACAATCATTTTGAACATGAGTATACATAATTGTAAAGCTTATAGAACGCAGATTTCAACTATGTAGCATTGATCCCTATTTGACCCACCGAATAGAGGAAGAAAAAGAAGAAGAAAGTTCAGAAATTACAAAGTATTTATTTATTTATTTATTTATTTATTTATTTATTTATTTATTTATCTATTTATTATTGAAATATTATATCGTAATTGCTGCATACACATGCTGTATCCCTGGAGAAAGTATACCATTGTATGCGAACACCATGCAAAGTGATAGTTGTCCTCATTTGTTTCAAATGGAAAAATTGACTAATGGAAGTTGAATGTGGGCCTTAACAGCCTAACAAGTTGACCTTTCTATGAAAAAAGACCTTAGAGCAGGGTTTCTCAACCTGGGGGTCGCGACTCCTAGAAGGGTGGCGAGATGATTTCATGGGTTTCGCGAAAATAAGCGGAAGAGATAAATAGTATATAATTAGAATCTAATACCGGAAAATATTATTTTGAATTTTGTTCTGATAGACATATTTTTATTTTTTTACATACTGTTAAAAACAACAACAAAAAAATTGGTATACTAAACATTTTCAACAAGTGCAGGGTTGTATAAAAATAAATTTAAATGAAAGAGGTACCGTACTATAAGAAAGTAATGAGAACTGCATATTGAAATACCATAAAAATACAAATGCAACAAAACCTGCATATTGAAATACAATTGAAATTGAAAGCTAGTGAGAAACCTAAGCATGGTGTGATTTCACTAGTGTGGCAATGTCCGGTTTAATTTTCGTGACTCACATTATCAAGTTATTTAAAATACTAAATAACCTTTTTAACACCTATCCAAGATTTTTAACCAATATTACAAATCACTTTATTTTTTAATCATATGACCCAAATTAAGAGAGTTATGAAGTTTTAAAATTTTTCGAACTTCTCCATTTTGAAACAGACGGACCGGATTGGATATTTGAAATATGAATGAACTGACCAAATTTGGTTTTAATCCATTAGCTTTTAGGGAAGTTACTGTATCCACTGTATACATGAAATAGATTCTACTATTATAGAAATAGATGGATATCGTGAGATCTCCGCAATGGGTACATTAAAAATCCCACACAAGCTTATTACAAACCAGAAATTAAAGGGGTCGCTGGTAAGAGGATTTGATATATCAGTGGCCATGATAGGAATTTGGTTGAGAACCACTGCCTTAGAGAAACGGAGTTGAAAAGCGTACCACTGTCCGAGACTGCATAGGTCCGGTATGGGGAATTTTCCAATATGAGCGCCACATTTCCTAGTACTTGATAGCATTATATGTTAAGGATTGTTCAATATTTGAAATCTTATTCTTTATATGAATTAAAAGCAAACTCTTAAACAAGTTTTTTTTTCAAATATCTTTATTACAATACAATTTAGATTTTACAAAGAAGTAAATACATATGATTTTCTGTTGTATTTGGTAACCTTAAGTTAAGAATTATTGTGGATTTGTGGCCATTCGTAAAATATTTTAATAACAAACGAATCGTATCACGTTCATCATTTAACAATACCCAAAAGCACTGTATCGCAGGAGATAAAGTTTTCATGTGCACACTGTTCGAAGCAAACGTCGTAGTCTAACTGACTAAACCAGAAAAAATATCCCTCCTAAGAGATTTGATTCAAAACTTCAAGACATTTTCGGCAAATCAAGGAGTTGTCTTAAAAATCTCAATTGTTTTGTGTGAACTTAATGCCACGAACAGCACTTTTTCTGTACTACCTATAATCCAAAATCAAAAATAAAGTTTTCTTTCTTTTGGACCACCCTGTTACACGTATACAAACCTTCTATTTGCATATTTCAGAGTTTCATACTTCATTTCAATTTTTGTAAAAAAAAAAAAAAGGAAAAAAAGGTGTCATCACTTGCTGTAATACTCGTATTATTATTATTATTATTATTATTATTATTAATAATAATAATAATAATAATAATAATAATAATAATAATAATAATTAGCTGCTCTTTAGAAACATTGCTAACGTGCGTGACAAAGGTGTGCATAATACCTTGTTCCATTCTAGCTGGGAGCACTAAAATTTTCTGGTATTGACCCAGCATCATAAGGCAATTGGAGAGCTACCTGAATTAAAAGGTATCGAACCCAATATAGATTGTCAGAAATAATGGCTCACAACAATCACTGCACTGACCATTCACCACCCAATTGAACGCGAGCCATCTGGCTGCCCATTGTCTTTCATAGTTGTAACTCCAGGAAGTTTACTTTAGTACGTTCTTACTTCTTAATAAATATTTTAATACTGTTTAACTGTGTATTTTCTTGCAGTACACAGAGGTGAGGCGAATTGCAGGAGATATAAATAAGATAAAAAGTCACATACTTCGAAGTTTTCCTAAGTTTCGTATTGCAAGATGACTTGAGTTTAGATGTGGACTTAGACCATAGTACTTGAGGCAGACAGTCTTCCCACTGCTTCACTAAGAGTCGAAATGCAGCCGAGAAAAAGAATTTGCACTGAACCTTGCATTTCTGCACACTTAAGTTCATCATCGCTGTAAAACACTTTCCTTTTCAAAATTGTTTTCAAGAGCCCAAACAAGTGGAAGTTGTACGATGATAAGACCATGCTGTAGGGTGGGTGAAGCACAACCTGCCATGCACAGGGCAGGCGATCATTGGTATGTATAATAATGGCACCAGATGTCAACATCCCGGTACATTTCCTTCGCATGGCCGTGTGTAAATTTGTTAAGGGGAACGGTCTATCGCTCTGCATTCACTCTGATGCCAGATTTTTGAATTCTAACTGCAATGATCCTCGACGGTCGAGAAATGCCGTAAGCATAATCTTTGCAGTGGAAGGTTGGATTTTCATTTGCTTCGTTTTTTGCAGTGATGGCTATCTCATTGTTGGTGGCTGCTTTGGTTGAGGTTTCGAAATTGTGGCACCACGTCTCGTCTTCTGCCATAATGTGCAGAAGAAAGTCATCAGCATCTTCGGCATATGGACCCAAATATTAGAAAATACGTTCATCAGAAAGTAACTGTAGAAATCTGCGACTTTCTTTGTTATTATCCAGTAAATGATTAGGCTTAAGGGCATAGAGCTCGACTTGTAAGTTATTAGGTGTTTTACAAGGTCCATTGATAATATATTATTAAACAGTATAGTACTTTTTTCACTTTGTTGAAATCTGCGAATATTGAATTAAATTCACTCAAGATATTCACTATCCTTGTAATCAGAAAAATCAAATGCTTCTACTTCAAAATCTATGTTGAACAACTGAAACTTGTAAAGTGTGTTATATTAGTTTTTTTTTCCTAAAGCAGAGTGGAAAAGCTTCTGCTTGCTCCAAAATATACTCTGATTCTATGTCCTCTAAAAGTTGACAAAACTGTTGATGGAAAAATAACTTTACTGTTGCCTCTTTTCATGTTTGACACACTTCTAGAGGATTTTGTCATGCTTCAATGATTTGTCACAAAGAGCAAACTGCAGGGCAATTAATACAATTTTCTCTCAAAAGGCTCATTAGTTCAGAGTTCTTCTGGTGCACTATATGTTACAGTTGATAAATATTTCTCAAAACTACCAAATTTCTCAACAACATTTTCAACTGATTCAAATATATCTGCTCCCTTTACGATACAATAAAGAGAATCCAAGTTTGACGACTACTCTTTACTTGAAACCTTTTCCTCTATCGTATGTATAAAACAGAAGCTGAGTTATATTTGACTGATTTTCGTTTCCATCAAAGCACAATGAAAAGAAACGATATTTCTCGATTTCGTTTGATATTTTTTCCCATTATTCACCATTTCTAATACTATTCTCTTTGTATGATTGAGAAACCCGTACACATTCAAATTGATTCGTCGTTTTTGTGCCACCAAACATCTTTGCTGTTTATATTGAGCAACTCTTCATTATAATTCAGTCACTGAACGGCTTTTCGCTTTAGCAAGCTCCAAGGAAACTGCATAAGAATAATATAAAGCGCAATTTTGAAGCATGTTAACTTTACTAAACATATCTGTTTACTGTTTAATTCCTTATTTATTTAATTATTTGCAAACCTTCAATTAACTTTCTGATCGCATTCGTATTTATTGTATTAGCTTTCATGTACAGTTGAACATTGGTTTTCACATTATATTTTTTAGGTTCTGACACAATCAGCATTCGCTTCTGATCTTTCCGGTTTCCATTTTGATGGTATGAATATAACCAACAAAATTTTAAAATTTTTGCACAAAAATTCTGCACATCTAGTTATTTTCAATTACATAAACCACTCTCTCAGACACCGTTACTACTTTGTGAAATATGGTCCTGATTAGCTCAATCGTTTTTGTGGTTATTGTTTCGGAATCTGATTTTAACCTTGGGTCTAAATGACGTAATTTACGTGGAGGAACTTGAATAAATTTCCTGAAAGTACTACTGAACTTAACTAATAGGAAATAATCAACACAGTGGGAGAGATTAGATAATGTCATGAATGAAGTCAACTCTGATAGCATTAGTCGATTCAAAGAAACCTCGAAGTGATCGAATGGCAAAAGAAATAGAAAGTTTTGTCTGAAAAAGATTTGCAGTTCCACGTCGTGAGAATATAGTTAAAAGTGGTAAAATGAAAGGATAACAACGAAATAAGTTATACTACTTATTCACAGTATAAAAGTTTGTATCAACGTACTTCATTAAGTGTCTTTGTTTGCTTCTATTTATAAACTCAAACAAAATTAAATTAAAAAAAAAAAAAAGATACACATACATTCTTGGTAAATCAAAATATACTTCTCATATTTAGCTTCAACGAGTGTATATTTTTCTTTTACACATTTATCCAACCTCATATTCTATATTCTACAAAGTGTGCTATTCATAGCCTTGACTTCAAAGGGTTGAGAGAGTGTCTTCTATATGTGAAACTTATCTAAACACTACTTTCTGAAAGCTGCGTTTCTTTAACTGAATCCCTTGATGTAAATAAACAAAAGAAAATGCATTTATTAAACGTGCAACTGTTAATAGACATCAAGGACAACTAGAGTAAGATGTGTCTCTTCTAATTGCCTTATATGAGCATTCAAAAAAGATATATTAATTTTATCATCTATTCTTAGACACTGAGGCGTCTTTGGTTTTCTGTAGGTGTAATTATAGAAAAAAATAAAAGCTTACTTGTCCTATACTTTCGTTTATTAAGCTTCAAATTACACCTACAAGGTAAAATTCATTTTCCAGTTTTCTTTTACAGTCATTAGTGGCAATACCAATCCTAATCTATTGGCTTCGAAGTAGGATTATATTTCTTTCTTCTGAATAGATAGATTCGCGTGTCTAAACATTACTTTATTTCATACTAACATTTATTTGACACAAAAGTGTCTACCAAATGTGTTAATCTTTTAGCTTTGCAATGTTTATAAAAAGTTGTCCACTTAAACATACTTAGGTCTTGTTTATGAAACGTTTGTTGTTGATTAATTATTTGATTTATTGCTTGGGTTTAATATATCTTTTCGTCATAAATAACCAGTGACAAAATACCATATATCGCATAAGTTAAAGTTATATAGAAAATAAAAATAAAATAAAATAAAGAACGAGTTTTAATTTTCACTACTGGGGGCTACACCAGAAAGGAGCTGCTGCTTGAAGATAGACTGGAATTACGACTAGATTTCTATCCGAGATTCAACACATCATATGAGGATATAACGCTGGACTACGCATATAGGAAACTTCTTCTAAGATCAACAAAGTCGTTTCTGCTTTCCTCTCTCGACAATGCTATTCCTTGGATTTGAATTATTCAGAAATATACGGTGTTCCTTGGTAGATCACAGCGTTTTTCACTAACAAATAATAATGAATTGTGGTCTCAATGTTCAGGATGGTTCATCCACTTTCAAAATTAGATTCACGAACTGACATATCATCTCTGTCATATTTCGAAATAATTTAACAGTTTAGCTCTTATTTGATAATTATGAGGTAATAAAACTTTAATTTACTCTTTACGCTGAAGTGTCGATTGTGAGCCGACACTGCAGTTCTTCAGTGTTTGCATTCCGATGTCTTACCTTGGCTGGCTTATTTTAATTTTCCTCGTAGAGCTTTGTACCCATAACAACTGATGATAGTGTTCACACTTGGTAGCACTTCAAAAATTTTGTAGTCGAAACTTTAAAAAAATGCAGAATGAGTCTCTTTCTCTGGCAAAATATGAACTTCTAAGACTTCATTTCATGGGCTAGTATTTATAGAGCACAGGAACCCACTAGAAAATAAGAAGAAGCTTTCTGTAAGACAGAGTAATGGCCTATGCTGATATACGGAAACTTGATGACTATATCTCTGCTTACTGGGCGTAATATGGACATTTACTGCTGTTACTACAAATTATTAATTAAGCATTCCCTTATTAACAAAGTTAACTCATTTAATATTGATGCAGTTGGTGAAGTGTTGGTATGCCTCTTTACTATCTATGGAATCTCAAAAATATATGCATCATAATTTGAAAGATTTAATTTAAATACTACTTAAATTTAAGATCGAGTGTTGAAATTTAAAACTATTTTCAAATTTCTTCAGAATACTACAAAAATAAAAATAAAAATATGAAAGTATAAAATAATTGAATGTAACCTTTACAATATTTGAAAATGCCAGAAATACTGTTTACAGGGAGTGATATGATCTTGTGTAGTACAGCACCACAAATTGTAAAAGTCACAATTGAATAATAGCAATGGTGGCTCGTGACTAAAGCCAACATAACTTACATGTCATACAACGAAGTGATTCTTTTCCCGGAGGATTCCAAGAATATATGTGTTGGTAAAGTCCGCGACTAATAGGCTTACTCTGTGTCTTTGGAATTGCCAAATTAATGCAGAATTTTTGATGCTTTCACTTTGACACATACCGGTGCATGTGGCTATAGAATATGCTATCTGCATGCCTGTTTAAGTGTGATTCGAAACATTAATGATTGTGGTATATATTAACACAGTGCGAGTGAAAACACAATGAGACGTTACTTCCGAAAATTCTGTCGTGTATTTTTATTTTTGAAAGTTAAGGGAGATGAGAGGTTCATTCTGCTGTTGGCGACGTCATATTGAAGGACAGCACAATGAAAAATGACACGAGAGTTTACAGAGCAACTTAATGTTGAGCATTCGATCGTAGCCTGATGTTCAAACAAACTTGACGTTTCAATTTCTGTTCTACACTTCCGCTGCCGCTGTTCTTAAAAAATCCATTTCTCGATCAAATTTACACATGAAAGAAAACTAAAGTCTGTACAGCAATCGACAAGTTCTACCAATAACTGGATCGCGCTCGTGCCTGTAATTTTATTTGAAGCCGACTTTACACTCAAAGAAGTTGATGGTGATTATGAGGGGCTTGGTCAATGTGGTGATCCACTATATTTTACTCAACCCAGACGAATCCATCACGAACGAGAATCGAGCAAATTGACAGAATGCATCAAAAATTGGAATGTTTGTTTTGAGTGTTATTTAGTTAACATGAAAAATTAATTCAAGTTACACGACGACGACAACAATGTGAATAAATGACGCTGCAGAAATTACATGCATCATGGTACGAAACGTTGCCTTAGTACTGTGTTAACTACATCTCTCCCATTCTTTTCCATCTTTCTAGCATATGGATATGTTCTTATAGGGAGTCGTCTTCAACAACGAAGATATTATTCAGGATTCCCTCGAAAATTGTGTCCTCTATAAGACCAAAAGTTTTCGTGAGGTGATTTTTTTTAAATTCCAAACTTAGACGAAAATATATACACCATATGTCTCCAAACGCTTTAGCCTAAGGGCCACACTGACTTCTTCACTAAGTTTCACGGGCTAAGACCTTGCTAGCTCATAATACCAACACACTGTTGCGCCAGTATAATCTTGTGAGTAGTAGCAGAATTATGCAAACCATCAATTGATTAGTCGAAGTATACAGCGCCATCTTGTAGCGAGAAGCAGAAATAAAGCATGTTCTGTTGGGTGATCGATTGTCTGGAAGATTCGAGTACTTTCGAGTGTTTTTGACTATGGTCTATCCACCAAGAGCCCGTGGTGTAAATATGGGAGACAGCCAAGAGTTGGACTGTTTCAAATTTTGAGTTTGAAGAGACAAGTACTATATGAAAAGCAAAATATAATTTGATTAGTAGTTTTGTGACTATAGCTTCTTAGTGAAAATACAATATGTTTAATTATGAGTAGATTAAACTAATTTATGCTACTTATTCAGAACTCTGGCTTATGTTACGTGCCTTTTATGCACCAGTTCTCAAAGAATGCAATACAAAACGTCATTATGAGACAACATTCTCAGAATTACTTTAAATTTACAGGAAGCCTACGTTTAGGAAGATATAAATCTTTGCAAAGTGGGTTGAAATCTCATAATTTGTTGTTTAAGAAGATAAATGCTGAACAACAAGCAGCACTTCGTGCTAGTTTCTGCGTGGAGCATTCAATAGCGAAATATGGAAACATGGAGACGGCGAATTAATTAACCCTTTCACTGTGGAAGGTGACGGAAAGAAAATTTCCCTAACCTGCAAATGTCGATTATAGTCGACGTGTTAAAATTTGTCTGTATCTTGGTTTTGTTTTAGTTAACTATAGTCGCCAAAGGTTTTCTGTGTGATTTCTATTGTTTATCGAAAACAATAGAACACAAAAAATTGAACGGTACAACTTTGGCGACTACTTTCGACAAAGCCAAGATACGGACAAAGAAATTTTAACCCGTTGACTATAGTCGACATTCGCATGTTAAGGAAATTTTCTTTCTGTCGACAAAAGTCGACTTCCTCTGTGAAAGGGTTAAGGATTGCATGAATAAGGAAGTAGAAGAAATGTGTTTCAAAACATCAGTTTGTCAGCAAACATTGTGGTTCGAACAGTAGATGATACTGTAGAATATATATTAAGCCAAAAAATCGACACTTATAGTGGTTCTCCTTGGTCCTGGATGAGTCAACAGATGTTTCAGACACTGCTCAGGTGTTACTTTTTATTCGAGGATTAGATAAAGATTATGAAGTATACGAAACATTCATAGCATTCACAGCGCGACTACTGGAGAATATATTTTAAAAGTTGAAAATGCTGTTCTGGAAAACAATCTTTAATGTAAAAAAAATAAATAAACTAACTAAACTAACTAACTCTATGGCCTATGGAACCCGGAGGTTCAGTGCCGCGTTCACAAAAGCTCTCCACTGACTTCTATCCTTAGCTAATTGCATCCAGTTTCTACTTTGTATTCCTATCTCTGCGAGATCCATCTTAATATTGTCCTCCCATCTGCGCCTAGGTCTTCCTAATGGTCGTTTTCCTATGGGTCTACCAGTCAAGACTTTGAAAGCGTTTCTACTTTCTTCCATTCTAAAAAATAAATAAATAAATAAAATAAAATAAAATAAAATAAAATAAAATAAAAAATGTATCACTACTGAAAGTGGCAAAACATGTGTGGAGAAAATAGAAGTGTCGTTCGTCTCGTATCAAAGGTCGTATAAAATAACAATAGTTCAAAACCATTAATCGTACATTACGTCATTCATCAATAATCTTTGTGCGGGAAGGGCCTGGATATAACAGAAGTTTTAAAGCTACTCATGCCAGTTGCTAATTGTATCAGATCACATGCGCTAAATTATCGTCAACTACGTGCGCTTATTGCAGAAATTGGAGAAAGTTATTTATCATATTATATTGCAGTACGCTGGTTTAGTTGCAAAAAAGTTTTAACGTGACTTTTTGAGCTCTGAATAATAACACTAAGCAACACGCATTTTGCCCTTGAAGTCTAATTGTTATTTTCTATTAGCGTGTGTTGAAGAAAGAGAGAAACGCGCGATATTATTTTGAGTAAACTTTGCTTTTGTGTCGTATAGGACGAAATATGTGCTAGAAATTACCTCTATGAACTATGTAATTTCTGAGGTAGTTGAAATTCGTTTTCAGATTACTTCCCATCCCATCTGGCAACACTGCGTGGCTCTCGCACGATTTTCTTATTCTGCAATATCACAAATTTGGATGGAACGAACTGCCCACAGTACCAGTGGCATATTTAGGATTTTGTTTCGGGGGGGATTGGCTAACTTTATTCCTGGAAATGTGAAAATTCTGCAAAATACTTAATTTACTTTAATATAGTAAATACAATTTCGGGGGGCTTAAGCCTGGAAACCCCATTAAATACGCCACTGCACAGTACCAACTGGTATTTCTGCATAGTGTATCCATCAAAATAACGAGGTGTTAAAAATGCACCTAAATTCTTATATGCCAACATTCCTTCGTCGATAGTCCCAGTTCCACACAGCCTTCGGTATTCTGTTCCGTCTTCCCCCGAGAAATCGAATATCTTTGAAGAACATGACTCGTCAGACACTGATGATAAAGATATGACAGATGTGGATCACGCGTGTGATTTTAAGCCAGAAGAAAGTATAAGGAGCATTCATTTAATTCGTAATCACCCTGTACAAGTATAGGAAATTGTTCACCTACCTTAAAAGTAATCACCTCTGGCAACGACGCACTTTGTCCACTGTGACACGAGCCATTGGATGCCTTTCCGGTAGAAGGCCTTGGGCTGCCGGCGAAGCCATGACTTGACCTCCTGTGTGTTCTAATCGTCCGAATGGAATCCGTGTTCACATAGAGCTTTTTTCAGTTCCCCAAACAGGTACAAATCTCAAGGGAAGAGGTTCGGACTATAGGGCGGGTGACGGAGAACATCCCACTTAAACTTCGTCCAAGTCCCCTGCGTTGCGTTGGACGTATGCAGCCGGGGATTGTCATGAAGCAAAATCACACCCGCCGATAGTTTCCCTGGGCGTTTGGACTTGATGGACTTGCGGAGATTGTGCAACTTTTCTCCGTATCGGGCGGCGTACACTGTCTATCCGTGTTCCAAAACTCCATGTGCAGTAGCCCTCGGATATCGAAGAACACGGAGGCCATGACCTTTCCCGCTGAGATCCGAATCGATTTGGACTTCTTTGGAGGGAAAGAGGTGCGGTGACGACACTGCGAACTTTGAATTTTGCTTTCTTTCGGGAACCTGAAAATTTTCTAATATTTCAAGTTGGGAAGTAAAATTTTACACAGTGTTTCTCTCTCTCTCTTCCTCTGTGAGCTCCTTCGTTGCTAAGTGGTTAGCATACGCGCCTTTGGCATGGAATACCTGGTTTCGATTCCCAGCGGGAGCTCATGTAGTTCGCATTCCACGTTAATCAGCTGGTCCCGTCTTATTTAGTCTCGCTGCTGAATGGGACGTTTAACTCAAAACCAACTCAATTCAACTTCCCCCCCTCTCTCTCTCTCTGTGCGTGTGCGTGTGTATGTGTGTATGCAAAGTGCAAAGAACATACATCGAATTCGTAGAGTACAAATATCCCATTATATCATTTAAAATTTCAGTTTATTAAAAGTCATGAATATTTTCCGATTCATAAAAACATACTCCACTTATTCCTACATCGTTGTGTAGCCGTAAAATTTATTGGTAATAAATATTGTCTTAAAAAGTTTCATGAAGTGAAAATCTAACGATTCTTCATTTCAAGAATGTTTCAAAAACTTCAATGCGTTCTTCCCTCAGAATCTACCTTTGATCTTAGAATATTAGATTTCGTCAGTTTAATACGCATAAGACGGTTTTCTCATAGCTTTACTACTTTTATAGATTTACATACTGCAACATTTATAAATAAGTAGACATAATATAAAGAGCCTAATGTAAATTTTTGACTACCCAAAATTCGAGTTTTAGTCTCATGAAAAAAAATACTAACCATTTTCTGGAAATAAACATTTATTTATTCATATATTCATTCAGAAGAGAAAGTGAAATATAACTAATAAGGAAGCTGATTTGTGGAGTTGTTCTTCCAATAAAGTAATACAATAAACATAAAAAGCAACATTATTAGCGCTGCGTTCTAAAAGCAACAAGTAATATGTACTTGTTCTATCAAATCATCATTATTTCTAATACATTTTTATACATAATAATGGCAGTTTTACATTACAAATATCTGCTCTAAGATGTTGATTACACAAAATTCCAATATTGAAATTATGATTTAAACACAATAAAATCATTTTTTCTTATTTTCTGTTACAAAAATAATCTTCACAAGGAACTTTTATGTAGTTATTTCATTACATAGGCAGGCCTACATGTGAAGAAATAGTGGAATTTTCTGTTTCTGAAATTGATAAATTGACAAAGGTTTGTTTTCAATTTCTTGTTATATTTTAAATATTGGAATGGGATATTTGTTCTCTACGAACTCTATGTATGTTCCCTGCACTTTACACACACACACACACATAGACAGACAGAGAGAGTGAGAGAGAGGGAGAGAGAGAAACACTGTATATTTTTACTTTCCAACTTGAAATATTAGAAAATTTTCTAGCTTCCGAAAGCTAATTGGAAAATTATAATTTGTTGCTGTCTAACTTTCCTCTACAGGAAATTAATTTTATAGCTGAATGTGCAGTTAAATATAGTGGAAAATTTTCCACCTAACATCACTATACATAATATCGAAAATTGTCCGAATTATGAAAAGTTTTTTCACTTGTTTCTACATCGTGATGAAAATTTTCCTATTTATGAAAATTCCTTTCACTTGTTTCTACAGAGGAATAAAACTTTCCGATTCACAAAAAAGTTGTTTTTCTTTTTGCTTCAATATGATGAAAATTTTCCGACTCATAAAATGTTCTTCAATTTTTCCATACATGACAGAAAATATTTCGATTCATGAAAAATTGTTTCACTTGTTCTTACATAGTACTGAAAATTTTCTGATCCCTGAAAATTTTCAGATTCTTTAAACGAACTTTAAACGAACTTTTACTTTTTAACATTTCTATACATGATTTCAATCAATTTTAAGAATACCGAGGAACTATTACTTGATCACTAATATTTGTTAAGAACGGAAAATTTTCCGGAAAAATATAGAAGAAAATTTTCCACCTCACAGCACGGCTAAAGAACGATGTAGAAATAACTGGAGTATGTTTATATAAATCGGAAAATTTTCATCACTGGTAGATATATTAAAAAGGGAGGCTGTACAGTAGATGCTGAATATTACTCAATCGTATTTTCTCATAACATATTTAAGATATTCACATGAATTGCACACTCGTATTCTCCATCATAAAAAAGCGAAATTATATACGGCCGTCAAAACAATGGGAGTTATTGGCAAACTGAAGTAGGAAATACTGTAGTAGCACTTTATAGTCCTGCCGTCGCGCCGAGTGATTCTCAATTTATAGGCTATGATGAAACTCCACCCAGATGATGAAATTATTCGAGCAATTCTTTAATTACAGGTATCGCCAGAACAGTGTTCGTAGTTTCAGGAAAATTTCACTAATCTAGGGAAATTTCGTAGGTAAATTTAGCAAAGAGGGAAAGTGAATTTTTCGTTACAACGTTGAAATTCCAGGCAAATTCTTGCGCTGACTGACCAATATAAATGCTTAAATCTTCTGTGTTTTTTCACAAATAAACCAATACAGTAGAAATAATTCGTATGTGTATGTGTGTGTCTGTTCAAAGTGCCATAATTTGACCCCTTGTTGGCTGTGTTTATTTATGTGTATATTTTTGTAGAAATAAGTGAAGGATACAGTGTTAAAAATAGAAGCAAAAAGCAAATGAATAGAACAAATGTCGTTGGTGCTTCCTTCAATATAGCTGAATTAATCCTATCATGTAACTTCTGTTGTAGAAATTGGACAATCAACACACAATTAGGAAAACAATTGATAAGGAAAGGAAAAAGTTTGAGTAATTTGAGGGAAATTTTCTTACGGAAACCTACGAACACTGCATCAGACAGAATTTTACACGATTGAAGCAAATATTCTCATAGTAAAGTGGCAAAAATGTGTTATAGGGGATCCAGCAAGAGAAAGTCTCTGACAGCTCGCAGTGACATCGCTACTACTCACGTGTCAAGGCTTTTTTTCGGTGCATCTATAATGGCAGTTTAATTAATGGTGTAAGACAGATTCTCTGTAGTTTTTGACACTAGTACCAAAGTAGGGGCTGCATTGTCCCTACGCACGTAGTGAAAAATGTCAGAGACCATCTTTTGTTGGCCCTGCTATAACTTTAGTTCATATTTGATACGAATAAGGGTCTAACACAACTCTATCTGGATATTTACTGAACGTCTTTGGTACTTATGGGCTTTACATAACAATATACACTATTCAGAGCTCAAGTCTTAGTTATTCAACAGTACTAAACTAATGTTACATTGACTGTTTTCTCACATTTCGTTAAATATATTTTCTTATTGTTTTCGATAAAACGTACTTAAATTATAGGAAGAAATTGATACAGGATTTTACAGAAGATTTAGTGGACTTTCCATACTTCAGGGCATCGAGAATGCACAAGAGTATAAAAAGTAGAAGAGCATCTTGAAGAAACTTGGCAACCGAGAAGTAACATAAAGAGGCATATTAAGAGAAATAAGAGACGAGTCCTGAAACAAATGCAAAAGACAAAATTATGTGGAGATTAAAAACTTTACCTTTTTAGAAGGAAACTACATCAAAGATATATTCCGCAGGTAAAGAGATGACAATAGAAAATTAAGAAACGTGGTGGTAATTTTGTAACAGTAAAACAACAAAGGAAAATAATTGTGGCAATAGAAAAAGAAATAAAGGCACAAGAGAACAAAAGATGTTTTAGCTAACAAGGAACCCTAGGTATCTATCAGAGCCCGATTTTCATGAAACTTTGTATATAGAGAGAGTACCTCGGGAAACTAGCACAGCCAAAATTGTAGCTGCAGAGTCCAAGACGTTGGGACACTAGGGCCCGAGAAAGATCAAAAATGGAACGTCAGTACATTAAGGACATGTTGAGAAAATGCACGTTTTTCTTTAAAACTAATCATTGTAGCGACACGAAATGAGCATACATGGATACGAGATGGTCGATATGGTCAGTTAAAAGTTATGAAAAGAATATCCGCCATCTTGAAAGAGGCCATATTGAAACTGGTGCGATTGGTGTAAATGAGAAGAGGGTCATTAGATGCATTAATTTGAACGTAAATAGCCACAAAAAGCTGTTGGTGAAGTCTGTTGTGGGATTACATTATTCATGTGCTTCTGGTAGAGTGGTTTAGGTACAAGATGAGTAAAGTGTATCTCATGACACTCGAGCAGATGCAGAGTATGGAGCGCTATAGGTGGACCAATATGACGTTCTGATTTCTGTTCGAATTAATTTAAGTCTAATAAAAAGTTAAAAGTTAATGTCAACCATGACAATATTATGAAGATTGAACCCATTATATCAGCATACCCACAACAATTACATGTTGACTGTGACACAAATGTTGTGCTAAAATTATATTTCGCTCGGTTTTCTAGTTCCACTGATCCCACTGATAGCGCTCCATAATCTGCATCTGCTCGAGTGTCATGAGATACACTTTGCTCATCTTGTATAGTTTTCTTGTTTTTATGTGTGTGTGTTTATGATAAATAGTGTGTGGGTAAGGTGGGGGAGGGGGGTATGTAAGGGAGCATATTCGTGTGTAGGGATATTTATGTGTGTATGTACATATGCATTAATGTAGCAATTGTAATTTTTATGGATTTGACGTCAAAGGTAGTACGTATATCTTGTATACATTTGAGTTGGTTGAGTGTAAGAAAAGGCAAACATAGCCTTAACTCTGCCGTTAAATAAATAAATAAATAAATAAATAAATAAACCACTCTACCAGAAGCACAGGAATGATGTAATCCCACAACAGACTTCACCAACAGCTTTTTGTGGCTATTTAGTTCAAATTAATGCATCGCATGAACCTCTTCTCATTTACACCAATCGCGCCAGTTTCAACATGGCCTCTTTTAAGATGGCGGATATTCTTTTCGTAATTTTCAACTGACCATATCAACCTCTCGTATTCATGTATTCTCATTTCGTGTCGCTACAATGATTAGTTTTAAAGAAAAACGTACATTTTCTCACCATGCCCTTAATGTACTGTCGTTCCACTTTTGATCTTTCTCGGGCCCTAGTGTCCCAACGTCTTGGACTCTGCAGCTACAATTTTGGCTGTGCTAGTTTCCCGAGGTACTCTCTCTATATACAAAGTTTCGTGAAAATCGGGCTCTGATAGATACCTAGGGTTCCTTGTAAGAGGACATTGATAATGATTACAGTTTTAAAAGCTAAACGCTTAAATAACAATATGACCATAGATTTCAATTCTTCTTAATTGCTAAGCTATACACCAAAATGAACTGACTATTGGAATAATAGTTCTTCTTCTGAGAGCTTATTTTGTATTTAGACTAACTAAGTTAATTTCCTTCTCAAGCATATCCAACAGGCAGGAACGTACGCAGAGGGGTCCTGGGGATTCCAGATTCAAAGAAAGCCCGAATTTTCTCTAAATTTAAAACAATTTTAGATTAGATTTTACAGATTTTACTAAAATTTATCCTCACTTTGAATTTGAACTCTGAAATAAATTCCTACACAGCTAAGAGGTTTCTTCTAGTTTGAACAATCTTTTATGACTTTTACTCCTTAAAATATTGCACTCGATTATTGTTTATTTTCACTGCACTTTTGGTAGAATAGAGCCATGATGGGATTGGTAACCCAGCGGGTAAGATGTTATGTAGAATACTATTTTGTGAATGAGTTCAGAAGGTGGCTGTAAGAGAACTTCGATTTATGGGTAATATTGTTCGGTCGGGTGAAACAATTCTAACTTAACGGAACTGTCAATATGTGTTTGTGCGTACTGGGCTGAAGATAATCCCCATACTACTGATGAAAAGGCTGAGAATTTTTTTTTCGTGTTAGTGTGTAATGTGGTTTGTCTCTTAAAAGACTAATTTTTCCTTTCCGTTTTGACGGTACTGTCACTAGAGAAAAGTATCTAACAGTCCTTGCTGATACCATTTTCTCAGCTATTCGTGCAATGTATGGTAATGACAGGTTTTATTACCTGTAACATGGCGTCCCTTATCATAGGGATAAGCGAGCATAACTGGATCAAAATTTACCAACCCAATAGATGGAGCGGGGGCGTCATTTAGGGGGCAGGGAGGGGCAATTGCCCCCACTGAGTTTGAGATTTATATAGATTTTATCAATATTATAGTATTAAATCAGTGAAAAACGCGAAATTTTACTTGTATCAAGGGGTCTTACCCCACAAGCAAAATCTGAAGTGACGCTCCTGGATAGGACCCAGGGACCAAACGAGTTTTCTGCATATTCTCCAGACGTTACGCCGCTTGACATTTTTTTATGAGGCACAGTAAAAGATGAAGTGAATAAACTACGTAATTTGGAATGAGGTTCAAACGATGTGCGTAAAAATTCCATTAAACAACTTTGTGTGAAGTATGGGGGCAGTCAAGATTTATGCTTAGAAATGCATCGATGCTGATGGCTACCATCTTGAACATTTACTTTAACCAAACTTTCTAACATTTAATTTGACCAGAAAGTACACCTATTTTTGAAATTAGACTTTAGCTTTACTTTTCTCAGAAATTTAACCTTGAAGGTCAAATAAATAAAGTTTCTACGACAGTTAAGGGTATGTAAACATTTTTTGAAGCTATAACATATTCGTGTTAATAATGAAACGAGAGAATACACCTGAAAGTTTAATTTTTTTTAGTACGTAATGATGGCAGGATGAGACCAATTTCCAAAATAGGATATATACAGGAGAAAGTATTCTGTGTTTTGAAATACTCGTATGAGAAGAGTTTGCCTTTGTTAGCGTAGAGCGCGCACTCCATAGACACTTTTCAACTGCACACTAGATCACCAAAGCAATCTGTGATTGTATCGACAGTTTAAAGACGATGACTGTTTGTGTAAAGGTGAAAACGCACGCCTTTGAATTGGGCGATGTACTGAAGATGATTTAGTGTTTTTGTTCTCCTTGATCTCCCAGTTTGACAGTTTGTGATTTTTTTCCTTGCAGGCATGAAAGACACAGTGTATATACCTCCATTACTAACAACTCCTGGATCGTTTTATAGCTGCATTTACGACCATTATAAAAGGATGTAGTGTAGTGATCGTGACCACTCGTGAAGTATGGGTTCTATACCAATCAGAGAATTGCAAAATTTCATGGGTGGATGTTGACGACTGGGGCATACCCTCGCATTCTATTGGGTAATGAAATACTAGATCCAGATCAAGCTTCACGATTCCATGAAATTAGTACAGAGCACGTGTGCGGGGATCTAGACTACATCATCGATATACGACGTGTAACGAAAGGAAGACGCACCAAACATTTGTAACTATCACAGCAGTTTCTGTGTATGTTTATATTTCATTCGTTATTACATGTGTTACTTATTTTCTGAATATAGCCTTTTCAAATATTGAGTAATCTATAATCACCCTATACGTGAAAATCATTTAAGAACAGCCATAAGATTTAGTACTGTATAACGTATTAAATTCATTTGCAAACGTGTTAGAGTACAACAGGTACGTTACATATGGCGTATAACTCGCAAGTAGCTCAGATAGAAACGAAAAGGAAAGAAATAAAGAGCGTGAAGAATTGGGAAAATCAAATTCCCTTGCACTTATTGGGATTCCCTGTTGCTTGTGTCGTTTATTTCCTTTGTCCTTGACTTCGACACGTTTCTTTTTCTTAACCCTTAATAGGGCGCATAAGGAAAAGTTACGTAATAGGGCGCGTGGCGTACAAAGTACCACATACACACATTTGGTCCCTGAAGACATATTTACTGTAATTTTTCAGTCCTAAGTTGTTTTTTAAACTATTTATATGTTAAAAAATTTCAAATTTGACATTTTTTTAAACAAAATTTATTTAAACTTATCATTTTAAGCAGTTACAGGTAAAAAAAAACTAAAAGTTAGGAAAACCTGACTTTACTACAAGAAATGGATATAAAATGGAACGTTTGACCGTCATTGTGGGACGAAAGTACTCAATTCCTAGTCCATCGTTTGCCCATAGATCTTCCATACGTGTATGTGAGGACTGCAGCACACCGGCAAGAAATAACAAACCCATAACACCATTCATTTCTAATCGGTCAGTCTCTTTAGCGTTCCTTTTACGTCCATAGTTTGCTCTATTTGTCCGCATCCAAACATTGGTATACTCAACAATTTCGTCAATGAGCGAGTCAGGGAAAAGCAGCTTCCAAGTTTCGCATGAGGTTTTCGTTGCCAAAGCTTCACTTTTTGGTGTAGGAAGACGATCTCCTAGTCTTTTCGCTCGAATAATATTTTGTCTTCGCACTCTTCCACGTAAATTAGCATCGTTCATGTGAGCATTCCATTCAGTTTCCTTGTATTTTCCAATTAAGACATTCCGGTTTACTGTTCCATCACTATCATCTTCTATTGCAGTTTCTTCATTAGCAGACATTTCTGACTCCGTATCGTGACCACTGTGTTCCAATTCATCTTCGGACTGATCAGATCCTTCCCCTTCGATGACATCTTCTTGAGCAGGTTCATTACTTCTACTATCATCTTCGTTATTTGCAAACAAATGTCTACGCAAAGTCTCTATACCAGGTTTAGCATTTCTTTCTTCTACTTGGATTTCTTTCTAAACGCTATCAAGTAAAGAAAGCAAACGATTTCTTTCTTCATTTTCCATTGTAGCCAAAATATCTTTACCACAAAATTCTACAAAGTAATAGGTCTAATTACAGATTCAAATTATAATACATTACAAACACACAACACACGGCGACATGAAACGCAAAACAAGACGATTTCACTAAAACAAGTACGTAAAATGTTTGTAAAAACAATGCCGGTGTAGGGCGCGCGGCGTACAAGTGTCCGCACAAAAACTCACACAATAGGGCGCGCGGCGTACAAAAGACAACACTTCTTCCTAAAACGCCTAGCCTAGCCAGAGCTGAGCGTTCAAACTGGTTCTCTCTCTAAGGGTCAGGTAGAGGGGTAGTGGGGGGTAGATAAGGTGGGGGGTGAGCGGCGGGGGTGCCACATTGTGTCTCATACAATACTAAAAGTATTTGCTGCGGAACTTTGTACGCCGTGCGCCCTATTACGGGTTAACACGGTTTAGTAGGAAAAAACAACTAGACATTTTGAGATGAATCGAGTTGACAGAAGGCTGAGTTAGGGATTTCTTTTGTTGCATTTCAGTGACAAATTGAATGTCTTCACTGCGAAGAATGGATGATATTGTTTCTCAGTTCAAAAGAATCATAGAGTTAGAACACAAGTTATAATAGTGATAGACAATAGACATGTATGTTCCAAAGATAATATTGGATGTTCATACGACCTAGAACTTCCGATTCAATTTAATCTATTCGCGAATTGTAATTGTAAGACTTCCTACACTTTTTACACAAAGATTTTTTTTTCTAATTATATGTTTCACTTGTATTTTCGTAAACCTAAGCACAAATATTTTTCAAATTTTTCTACTGTATTCAAGCAAACAAAACCGATTCCATATTCTCAATATTGTAATTGTATATTGTTCGTCACTATATGAGGAATTACATATATGGGACTCGGTGATGTTTCATTGTCGATCATAACATTGTATAAAAACTTAGCTCATTTAAAAATTGAGTTAGACCCTACGCAAGCATTGTAGACTTCCAAATTATTCGAATTGAATGTAAAAACTGGTTCAAGTAGATCTATAACTTCCAGGGCAAAGTCAAAGTTGCAGCTTATTTTTGGGTCATGAAATCATATTAAGAAACCCATTTCCTACTATGCCTTACCGATTTTGCTATATTAACATTCATACCGGAAGTGTTAAAAGATTTTAACAAATTCTGGCTACACTAGAGGAAAAAAGTCGAAGATGAAACATTGGCTGCAATGATATTGCGCACACTTTTCCGGTTTTATCAGTTTTATCCGATAGGCCAGCGTTTCCCAACCTTTTTCAACTTGCGGCACAGTATTTGTGTAACTTGAATTCTCGCGGCACACTCATAGATATTATTTGTAAATATAAAATACCGTGGTATTTTTTTTCTATGATTACTGATCTCCTTCCCACAGAGAAGAAAGCTCGATCACTGGTTTTCCCCCGTGGTAAACCATTATGCTTATTTTTTTAATTCTAATTTTAAAATAGAAAACAATTGAAATAAAATATTGGACACAGGTCTTTACAAATACGCTTTCTTTTTCGAAAACTGTTTCACTAAGAAGGAAGCACTAAATAACGAACGAACAAATAAATCTCTTGTACTTTTAAAACACACATGTAGGTAATTTGTATGCATGCTCGCTTTGTCGAAAGGACTGAATGATATTTTAACCTCTTCATAGAGATGGCATCAAATGATGCCACACACTGTATTTATCGGGAAAATAATCCGAATTTTTTCACAAAGAAGACTGTGAGCTGAAGGTAAGTAAACATAATATTCTGAACCACTTGTTTTTACCTACCTTCAGTTCGCACTCTTCTTCGTGAAAAAAAAAAAAAAAAAAATCGGATTATTTTCTCGATAAATACGTGACATCATTTCATGCCATATCCGTGAAGAGGTTAAAATTTCAAGTTAGGAAATAGTCTGCAACAATAAAGAAGCAATAATGGCCATAACAATGACAACAAATACTTTTCTCAACGTTAAAAATGTACAGAAAAGTAACACGGTATGAAACTTAAAATTGTAGATTCATAGTAATGTGAAATACGAATATAATTTTTTCCTTATGACTTGCAATTTGAGAGCTATTAATAATTTTGTTTCGATTTCCTTGCGGCACACCAGCGGCCAATTCACGGCACACCAGTGTGCCGCGACACACCGGTTGGGAAACTCTGTGTTAAGTCGTTGACAACCTGCCATAATATACAGGATTGCGCACAAAAAAATTAAGCAATGTTGTCAGAGTGAAAATATTTCCTCTTCTGTTATGTTATATATGTATGACTTTATTGACAAGTTGAATGTATTTTCAAAGACGGACCCCAGATGGAAAATGTTCTCTCTTCTGTTATGTTTGTATGTATGTGTTACATTATATACACAGGTGTTTACAAGAACTGACTTCTGTAATTAATTAGATGATAAATGTTGAATCAGTGGCCTCCTCTGATTGGTGGAGTGGAAAATGAACTTTCCAGGTGGCTAAAGTAAACTTTTAATTAGAGGATGAATCTGATTGGTTGACTGGGGTGTAATGGTCAAAGAATCTCTTTATTTATACCAAAGGTGGTGACCTTTTGTAGTCAGAAGTTTTTATACCTTCTTTGGGTTTGTGTTGTGACTGCCTTGTTTTGACACTGGAGAATGGCGGATTTCCGAGTAAATGTTACTGAAAAAGGAGTTGCTTGTGTGATTAAAGATGGTTTTAAGTATCGTCGATTTCGGGAGAATAAGAAAGGATCAGAGTGACGGTAAGTAAAATATTTATTAATTACTAATTATTTATTTGACGAGGAAAAGAGCATAGGCTAACTATAAATGATTATATTTTTTGTATTACAGTATATACAGTATAATTTTAATATTATGTAGCAAAGTAAACTGGTTAACGATATGCCACATATATATCTGACACTCTTGACAAATTTATTTTCCAGGTGTACGTTAAAATCATGTTGTGCCGTCATTATCACTGATTGCAACACAATTGCTATTTTGGAAGAAAGAGGACAGCACAATCACTTGAGCGATTTTTCAAGAGTTCAAAGTCACGATTTACGAGAAATCTGTAAGAAAAGAGCAGCGGAATACCCGAACGAAAGGCTGAATAAAATCAGTAGGACTGAGTTATCTAATTTAGAAAATACAGAGAAATTAACGCATAAGGATATGAAGAGGTGTAGAGAAGCGATGTACTGTATACGAAAAAGAAACACACCAGTTCTTCCAAGAAATATTACAGAGGCTGTTGAGCAAATGATGGAAAGAGAAGATGAGTTCAGTCATGATGGGGAAAAGTTTCTATTTGTAAATGAAGAAGCTAAGATTATCGTCCTAACTTGTGCGAGTAACATTAGCTACGTACAATGATAACATTTACTGTACATAGTCGTAGTGTATGTAATAATATTTAGTGTAGTTTCAATATTTCAATATTGTTTTCTTTCCTTTAAGCTTTTCATTTGACATTTTAGACTTGATTATGATGAACAACTGAATAGTCGGAATTGTTAGATTTGTAGTATTAGTGTTAATAAATTTAATGCAGCTGAAGTAGAGACCTGTACGGGCCGAATTTTTCGGCCCGAGCCCAATCCAACCCGAACGTACCGTACCTAGGCCCGGCCCAGCCCGGGCCCGAAAATTTTTGGATATTTTCGGCCCGAGCCCGGCCCAACCCGATAAATTTTTTAAAATTTTTGGCCCAAGCCCGGCCCGGGTCTGATAAATTTTAAAAGTTTTTGGCCCGGCCCCGGCCCGATAATTTTTTTAATAAATTAGCTCGAACCCCATTCTTTCTCAAAATTTAGTACTAAATTTGACCAAACCCTCAGAAACATTTTCTAAACTCTGGTTCACAACCTGTCGTTTGCCTCACGAATGGTACCATTGCCTCCTAGAACTTTGCCTATCATCGAGAGAACAAAAACTCCATTTCCTGTAACGAAAATCTAACTTAATTGATTTTTAGCATAAAGTGAAGATGGCAACATTGTTTAGCGAGAGGCAAAACATTCCCAGCCCTTCTTGTTATATTTTGAGTTCAGTGAAGGTCAAGGTCAGAGCTCAATTTACCGCATAATGCCTGCAATCCTCTATAGTGAAAGTGGAGCCGCTAAGCAACACAAACTGTAAATAGCTATTGCATTCTTTGTAACATTTTCACGGACACACTTCTTCAACGTTTGGCTTTATTCCAATTATTCGTTTAACAAAAGTCAATAATTATGAAAGAATTGCAATTGATCGGCCCCAGCCCGGCCGGACCTGAAGAGAAATGAGAGTCGGCCAGCCCAAGCCCGGCCCGGCCCAAAGAAATAACAGTATTGGCCCGCCCAAGCCCGGCCTGACCCAAAGAAATAACAGTGTTGGCCCGCCCAAGCCCGGCCTGACCCAAAGAAATAGCAGAGTCGGCCCGTGGGCCGGGCCGGGCCAGGCCCGTGCAGGTCTCTAAGCTGAAGTAACATATCTTCTCATTTCACTTTTCAGATTTATATGTGAGACAAATGATGTTGAGATTTACGCAGATGGTACCTTTACATATGCTCCTCGTCATTTTCATCAGCTGTATACTATTCACGCATACAAAAACCAATTTTATTTGCCTCTATGTTATGCGTTTTGCCGGGGAAGGATAAGCAAACTTACAAGGCAATGTGGGAAATGATAAGAAGTTTAGAACCTGAAATAAATTTGAAGTCGATCCATGTAGACATTGAAACTGCAGCTCACGAAGCTATCAGGGAGGTATTTCCAAAATGTAACATCATTGGATGTCGATTCCGTTTGGGCCAATCTTGTTGGAGAAAGATCCAGGTAAATAAGCACTTACATCGAGCCTACTTGAATCCACAGTCTGAGTTAGGTAGGTACTGTAGCTGATTTTCCTTCATAAAGTTTTGCTTGTTAGCCAACTAATCAAAACAGTAAAATTAATAAACTTTCAGTAAACAAAATTGATTCCTCTGAGATGTCATTGCTTTTAGTACCAGATAATAGATGGCATGTAATAATATTTTTTTTAAATAATAAAAGCTTTTAATTGTTAACAAGTAAAACAATTGATTATACTTTGTTCAAAGTAATTCCAATCCTAATTGTTATTATACACATTTTGTTAATAGTCTTCCAATATTGTGACATCTTAGCGTCGTTGGCACTCAGAGACTAAGTCGTTCCTATTCGATTCTACTTTTGTAGACTACATATCGTTGAGTTAAATAGAAATTCTTCTGAATAATTATGGGGTTCCTTCTATAGGAAAGATTTCCTCTTGTCTCATATAAGAAAGAAGAAATACAATATATCGTCGTCTGGGATTCAACAGCTCGTATGTATCCAATTTTGGCGCACTTGAGTGTTTGATACTATTAGAATCAGTATAAGATTGTGCACAATCTGGTTAAGTACTACACCTATATCACGATGGATGATTCTGTTTTTCCCTAGAAAGTCACACTGCTTACATTAAGGCTAAAATTATTTTTATAAACTCTTTTTTTCTCCTGTAAAATTAGCGAAGGGTTACTTACGCGGTGTTGAATCTCAGACGACGATATAATAAATTGTCAATATTAACTATAATGATCATCAGACTTGTTATATTTTAAATTACATTAGAAATCATAAAATACCGAAACAGTAGAATAATTGAGGGGTTTAATTGTATTTTACAGTGGTGTGGTTAAAGTCGTTTTTCGGTCTTTCATATTTACATCCAACTGAAGTATCCGATGCGTTTGCAGATTTGATATCAGTTGCACCGGACATTGAAGGTCTGCGCTTCTCCGTCTACGTACTTGAAAATTACATTGAAGAAACTAGCAGGGAGGTACAAAATACTGTTTCTAGCTAGATTTAGGAAGGTGATTTAACATATATTGACAGATTCCATATTATTAATAAGTAAATCGTGTAATATTGCAAGGATTATATTGTGCGCAATCTAGGTGCTCCCGAAACATTTTGTTCTTATGCTTAATCGATGAGAGAAAACTGCTTCTCGCAATCTTTCACACAGTTTTTATTCTATGGAAATCCATGGTGAAATAATAAATAGTGGTAAATTTCTACCACTTCCCGTTTTATTAAAGGGATGGAGTAAAGATGATATATTCCCTTGGAATGATGAACCTGTTAGAAACAGCTTCTCGCTATCTATTACCGTTCCTTTGTTGTAGCACTGAACATTGAAACCGGAAATAGTTCCACTTCTCGTTTGAATAGAGTGTTACGGATGAGTTGGAATCCATTTTTGGGATGCTTAATCTATTCCAAAAAATATTGTCAGTATCTTTTTACTGTTCTTCGATGAAGATCAATATTGGAACAGTAGTAAATTTCTGTGAATTTTGGTTTTATCACAGTGATGATGAGGAAGATATTATCTTTTCTTTAGACGCTGAATAGATACAAAAAATCGATGCCGCTGTTTGCATTACCATATTGTTCTATGGCGGTCAACGTTGAAAACGTAAGTGGTTAATATTTGTCACTTTTGGTATGAATAGGAAGGTCACAGAGTAAGTGGAACCTATCATTGGAACGTTGAATCGAATCCAGAATACACACTGAGAAAAAAATGTAGGTGGCGTACTTAAAAAGATAGGTTACATGAGTAATTCCTGTAGTTTCTGGACTTAACGTACAGCAGACGTATAACTGAAAACGCATGTTTTATAATAGTTTCTGTACAAGTGTTCTGTTTGTACCTACTTTCCGTATGAAACAATATAGGCGGTCAGGATCTCACATATAAATGGACGTATATAACATACAGCTGAGGAATGTAACATAAGTATATCTATGTGATATACGGACAACTGTTAGATGTCAGAAATCCTGGAACGGCATGATGTAACATCCAAGGGCAGTGCCTATGTAGCATACGGATAACGTATGCTCCGTACTGATTTCTTTAGTAAGCAAGAGGATAACGTATATTTGTACAGCGGTGGACACTTCTAAATGGTACAGCCATATGGAGATTTACGGCTAAGGTGTACCATTTAGAAGTGTCCACCGCTGTACAATATACCGCTGTCCGGAGAACGGATTTTTCTCATTGTAGTTTCTTGCTATACCAACCAGAAGTAGCAGTAGTAAATTCTACCACTACCGATTCCAGTAGAGAGTTGAGTTGATTTTGCGTTTTACGTCTCGTTCAGCAGCGAGGCTATATGAGACATGGACCTACTGATTAACGTGGAATCCGAACCACATGAGCTCCCGTGTGGGGAAAGATGACTTTTGTCAAGACGCTGAATCCTTTCCAGGAAATCGCTTGTTGCAAAATATTTCAATTGTTCATATAGTAATCAAAGTTGAAGCCGAAAATGTTTAATTGCTAACAGTTCCCGTTTGAATAAGGGGTTAACGCAGCGTTTTCCAACCGGTGTGCCGCGAGGAAATCGAAACAAAATTATTAATTCTATAGCAACCAAATTGGAAGACATAGGGAAAAATGTATATTTTTGTATTTCACATTACTATGAATTTCTACCATGGAAAAAATTACTGTCTACATCTATTACTAGGTAGCAGACAGTATTTCGGCTCGTATACATTTCCAAGGTTAGCTGCTATGTTACGTTTCAATTGAGAGTCATACTAACACCGAGAAATGGAAGCACTTGTACGGTACGCGTCAAGTGAACGTTCGTAGAACACTCATTCGCACGTGAATGACAGAACAACACTTTGTTCAACAGCTGTGTTTTGACTTCGACGCATCGCAAGCTGTGTGATTGCAATAATGTGCACCGGTTTTGGTTAAAACAGAAAAGTTAAAAGTACAAGACATTTGTTTGTTCGTTCGTTATTTAGTGATCTTCGTTCTTACTGAAAGGTTGGATACAGTTTTCGAAAAAGAAAGCGTATTTTTAACAATCTGAGTCCTATATTTCATTGCAATTGTTTTCTATTTTAAAATTAGAATAAAAAATAAATATAATGAATTAGCATAGGGGAAAAACAGTGATCAAGCTTTCATCTCTGTGAGAAGAAGATCAGTAATCACAGAAAAAAAATTACCATAGTATTTTATATTTGCAAATAATAATAATAATAATAATAATAATAGTAACAATAATAATAATAATATGTATAAGTGTGCCGCGAGAATTCAAGTTACACTCGTAGTGTGCCGCAAGTTGAAAAAGGTTGGGAAACGCTGGGTTAACGTATGAGATGGAACCTATTCTTGAGACACTGAATCGATTTCATGAAAAAGCTTCTCGACTTATCTTACCACTATGGCACAGATACTTGTTGACAATCATACGGATAGACATAGTAGTTCTATAAAAGTTTCTATGCTTATATGTAACATAGTCATATAACGTCTAAAATAAAGTTTTAATATTTCTTTATTGCTTAATATAGTCACTGTTATTAAGTAAATATATCTAATTTATTTTTATATTTTAATTTACATACTACTATCTGGTTGTCTAGAAGGTATAGAATCTTTGGGAAAGAAATGGTTTTAGTGTATCAAATCTCAGGTATATAAGTCACAGCGGTTCAAGCCTAACGTTATTTGACACCCGAAACAAATAAATGGGTAACAAGTGTAGGAATTCTTATAATCAGACGTGCGCTCTGAGGATGAAAGAATTTCCCGCGAAATAGCTCTATATTTAAAATCTTATTTCGATAAAAGGGCAAATGCTTTGCAGATCCATTAAGAAATCTGTGCTGTGTATAGACAACATACGGTACCGTATCAAAAACAAAAGCGAAAAGTGGTACAGTCGTTTTCGTTCTGCAAATGTCGATGTTCAAGATGCTACTTGCAGTGGGAAACCAATCAGAACAAGTAAATAATATTCACAGGAGACAAGTAAGGCGGTAAGTGTAATCATGACATCGTCTATGACGTAAACACCTATCACTAATGTTTAACAATTTGGAGAGCTGGCTTCAAAAAGAATTCAATGTTTCAGTGTCACATGATCTTACTCAAGAACTTTTAAATGTTCTATCTGTGGATCTCGACTAAAACGCAACGAACTCCAAAAGTTTCAGAAACAATTTATCACGAGTGATGAAAAAGGGTTAACCTATGAGTAGGTCGGTATGACTTGAGGAAGCTTTTGTGTCCCTAGGGAACTGGTTCTGGGGCTATGATTCGTGCCTCAGGATCAATGACTTAGATGTACACTCATGTCCAAACTTATTGTCGCATGTCTATAAATATGTTGTTGTAGGAATATAATTTGATAACGAACTCGCCGAGTATTTCTTATAATGTTAGTATGTGTATAATCGGCAAAGACATGCATATGGCAAATTTCATGTCAATCGAGAAGTAAATAACAACAATAAAACGAAAATAAAACTTTCTTGTCCATTTAGCAAAATATTGTTTTACTCATTCTAATTTTCGTATTTATAATTCTTTTCTTATGAAATTTACCACAAATATACAATTCCCGATTATGCACATAATATCACTATTAAAAGTACCCTGCAAAATCATTATCAAATTATATTCTTACAAGAAGGCAGTTATAGATATGCGACAATGATTTTGGACATGAGTGTACATAAGACTACCCCATTAATATTGACAAGAGTGTTTTGGCCCACTCCGTAACTTTCGGGAGGGATACATAGGACCGTCTAACTTAAATTTTTAAAATTACAAAAACTAAAAATTTGGTATTGTAGTACGGGACTGGCATATGTATCCATGTAAATTTGGATGATCTATCTCGTTCTCTTTTATGGGTAAAAATTTACCAAAAATTCAAATTTGGGAAGATTTTCCCTATTTTAATCTTTGATGAGACATTATTACCTTACATGGTTATATGGGCAAGTATGGAGTCCATTCCGTTTCATGAGAGACGGATGCATTAACGCACCCTCTAAAATCTTAGATGCACATAAGAACATTTTCTTAAATTTTGGAATTATCAAAAAAAAAAAAAAAAAAAAAAAAAGGATCCAATCTTCAATCTTGGATGGGGAACATAGGACTTATAGTAATACATATTATGTTCATTATCAGAGGCTTGGAAGCTGAAAAGACTGCTACTTATAGTCTAGTCGTGTACAACATACAATAAAATAAACATGAAAATAACATATAGAGTTCTGTGCATAATATTTACATGGAGAAAATATTCATAATTAAGTTACCAAATAACGGATTTTTTGAAACAAGGAGTACTTTGGCAGGGATATAACTAAAACAACCATTACATAATTGTGAAAAAATAATTTTATTTTAATAAATTTACTATAAATGATGATTTATACAATAAATTTGAGTTTCTAACATATAATTCGAAAAATTAGTTTGGCCACCATTAGCCATTGGATCCACTGTGCAGTGTCGCTTATTCAGAAATACTTCCGATTATTTTGTCTTACTCGTTACTCTAATGCTCAGCAGCAAGTTTGTTCCCAAAATAAGAAAGGGTAGTCATACGTCTTTTAATGTAAATTTTGGTCAAATAGGTAGCCACTCCAAATTAGTTAAATGTGACCATTGCCTTATTTCTGAATGTTTTCTATTTCTTTGCCTTATTGATGGTATTTATTTACTGCAAACATAATGCAACATTTGAGGGCTTATTTGGCTCACATACTTCGTAACATAATTTTTGGTCAAATTTGGAAGGAGAGGAAGCTTGCCTTATTCACAGATGATTCTAATTATTTTCTCTTACTCGTTACTGCAGTGATCAGTAACAATTTCTGCTTCCAATGCCACAAACCTAGTCACGTAACTTATGACTTTTTTTTTTTTTTTCAGAATTCAGTGAAGGATCACCCTACAATTGGTTAAAATTTCCGATCAGATGAATAAGAACTTTTTTCTTATTTTTGTTCGTCCACTTAATGCTGAATAGGAGAAAATTCTTATACTTAGGCCTACGACCTGAGGAGTTTCATGCTAGCTCTTGGTCTATAATTAGTGAAGGAATTGGAGGATAATGGAGATACTAAGAGATGACCGGGACAGCAGGGAAGTCTCAAGTACCTGAGAAATGAAAAAGACTATAGAGGTGATAGGCAATAGGAAAAGTGAACATTAAAATTTTTAGCTTAGACTTCCAAGCAATTTTAATAACTTTGAGAAGGAAAGATATATTACGGATCATAAAAGTAGAAATGATGAAAACGAAAATATAGGGTTAGCGCGTAGAAAGCTTAAACATATAATAGAGGTATTATAAGACAAGAAATTTTGCATCCTCGGCGAAAAGTTATTAAGGGTCTAAGCATAGTATTGATCCTCAGTTCAATGTTGGTGAATATAGTGAGCAAGGGGGGAGGGGGATGTGATTGGAAAAGTAGTGTAACGTCCCGACCCGTAGTACGTCTTTTTCGAGGTTACTTTCTGCCTTTCTTGTGATTTTAAGATTGTAATTAGCATTTAAAATCTTCTGATTTCTCTATTGTTATCTACTTAATTGTTCATTGTTTAAATTATTTCTTTATATTTTTCTGTGGATTTAACTTAGCTGGAGCAAAAATCTAAAGCTGTCTGTCTGCCTGTTATCGCTGTAACATCTCAATATTCTTATTGTTTTCTGTTTAAGCCCAGATGTTTGCTAGAGTTTTATAGACGCACAATTAAAATTGTCGCCACTGTTAACACTTCTAGGTACTAAAACTGACTATTTTTGACACTAGGTAATTTAAGCGTCTGATTGCGTTCTTCTGTTATTGGTATCATTGTGAAACTATGAAATCCGGATAAAACATGATTTTGTCTGTATTATCAAAGTAACCTTTAACTTTTAATTTGAAAATTTTGTGATAAATGACGCTCAAGTTTTATACTATTTAAACAATAGCGCATGCGTGAAAACTTTAGCCAACACCTCTAATATTCATTTAGATAATTTGCATCCAATCTAAACACGACAAATAGTTTTATTGCACACGGATGTCTTTATCTCAGAAAGACACCTTTTTTTGGTAAAAGCCTACGTAGTGGCATGTGCTCAACCTTCCCTGAACACGAAACGGCTCTCCAAGCCTGTTTCGTGGAGAATTTATCAAGTTGTTCACCGAGGCACGAACTTCGTGTTCGTTACCCTCTTGGAAGAGGTTTTCGGTTCACTTTCCTTCTGGGCCAGGACTTTGTTCTTCGCCCGTCGGACTTCTGCATTTCTTTCTCCGACTTTGTCAATAGTCAAGGAGAGAAAGAACAATTCAGTTTGCCAGCGTGTGACTTACATTGTTTTAGTGGAGAACTTCTACCATCTCCGTTCTTCTTTAATTACCATTACATTTTTGACCAGGGAGGTCTCGCGCATACGCCAATGCTAAACTCAGACGTCATCTAATATTCACTTTTACTGCATAAAAGATTTAGCTATTCAGAAACTCCTCTGTGTTGTACCTTAGGAACAGCTAATAAAAACTCATACTACTTCCAGTATTTTAACGCCTGTCGAAACCTTTCAAGTTCTTATCTCAGTTACTACAAAATTCTCTTATAAGTATCTCCGAAGATTGTCGATGTCGTTCTATTACGAAAGTTGTCTTGTTATTTTTGAGCTCCCTGTGAATCTCGACTTCATTCGCACCTGCTAAAGACTTAGTGCCTCACTGACTTTGGTGTTTGAGAAGCTGTGTGGACTATCATCATCTTGTGTCCTGTGTGTCTAGTTCCATCCCGGCATTCGCCCATGGAAATTCCTGTTGGAGAGAGGACTTCGATCTCTCAAGGAATTGGCAGCATCTTCCAGATCTCCCTCTTGGATCTCGCCAAACTTCGCCTTTGGGAACATCCACTCTCCATGAGACATCGCCACGCCCACGCCACGGTCAACTTCAACATCTTCGAAATGACGAGACGAGACGAGGCCACCTGAATTTGTTTTCCATTCTCCGTATGTTTTTATTTGTGAGATGAGTGATTTAATTTGTTTATGTGAATTTGAATTTTGTTTTGATTCTTCGCACTGACTCTTAGAATCACGTACCCTTTTGCGCACCCAACATTTGCATTCAATAATTGTTCTTACATAAATAGATTCTAGCAATTTTAGTTGTTAGCGATAAATATCTCTTCCGTTCTCTTGTTTTATTTACCAACTATTCCTAGGCTAATTTATTTCATGTCGTTAATTGATTACGTCTTGCTTTTGATTGACTAAGAACAACCATAGCCTGACACTCTATCTCTAATTATATTTTTGTGGTCTGAATGACCGTATTATTAATTTAGTCTTTTCATTGTATTAGTTTTGCTCTAGATAATAGTTGATGCATAGGAAGTATCTAATTGCCTGTGGTTAAGCCAAGCTGTCGTCCCGCTACAAATGTTTATTTTTTCGCACTAGCCTTTGATGTATTTCTGCCTAGTGCTCAAATGAATCTCTCCCTGTGGGCTTCACGCAAACTGGTGAACCCTGACGAGTTGCCACTGAAACTATGCACTTTGGCACATATTTGTGGGACACTCATAAATCAATACTAATTCTAATTCTCATTAAACTCGTGCTATTGTCTTTGTGATTAATTATGTTATTGATATTGTCATAAGTAGGCACTTATAAGTGTCCTGTTTACTTCTTTTTCAAGACTGCCTCTCCTTTGTTGTCGGCAGTTGTTCGAAGACGACTGACTACCTCCCATATTATGGAATTGGTGTCGAGCTGAGAGATAGCTCCTATCATTTCAGTTTACCTGTCAGGAGATTTTTGTAAGTAAATGGTATTCAAACGATATTCTCATGGTTATTAGTACTTAATTACACTTTCAGTTTAATTTTGTCAGCCTTCGGTAGAGATACGGGTCGCTCACAAGCCTATATGTTCCTGACGCACGGTAGGATAGGTGGCCACAGCGGTCTTTGGCATCCCGCCGTCGGCCAGGACGGTAGGTAGTACCTCAATGTTTCTTGTATTTTCAGTCACGTAGACAATTGTCAGGAGAGGGACACATGGAAGAAATGGGTGATAAGGGAAGAGGAATGAAGTTCGTGATTGAAGAATTGTAAGAACAAAATATTTTGAGTTTCTTAGATATAAAAAATGAAATTTTGAGGAACAGATTGTATAAAACATTGTGGCTTCAAAACAGTTGTGTAGTAAGAATTTATTGATAGAGGAGGAGTGGTGTGTATGAGATGACAGAACAAAACTTTGTCAGAAATGTGGAGCACGGAATCGAAATGATCAATACCAATGAGAAGCAGAGGAAGAAATACTTGCAAAAGTTCTGTTAGCAACTTAGGTTGAACGCTTACAGTCACGAAGGCAATACCATGTAAGATGAAGAAAGGAGAAAGAATAAAGGAAAAAGATAATGAAATAGAAGAAACAAAGAAGACAGAATGGGACGAGATAGCGACCATGGAAGAATGGAATAAGGACATGAGATTCTAGCAAAATAATAATAATAATAATAATAATAATAATAATAATAATAATAATAATAATAATAATAAACAAATAAATAAATAAAGATCAACTTACAGAAAACAAGGCATAAATATTGTGCATTTGATTAAAAGATGAAGAAAAACAAGTAGACACGGAAATTACAAGTGAGAGAAAAGAGTTATATATATATATAAAACATATTTCAAGTATTCTGAAATGTGTTACATACTGTAGATGAAACAAAGAAGAGAGAAATAAATTAAAGCAAACACAAAGAGTATGTAATTCTGAAGACATATGAGAAAAATGCTATTCTGAACGTACATAGAAAACTAGACACAATGCGAACTCGAAGGAAATTATAATGCTATATCAAGCAAATAGAATTAAACATGAGAAAGTGAGAAAAAAGCAGAATATAAAAGAAACTACCAAATGAATACAGTAGAACCGAAAACCTAGCAATCAAGATAAAATGGGAGAAACTACAGGAAGGGAAGAAAAGGTAATTTATTACAAGGATTAATGGTTTCATTGCGCATGTAAATTTTATTAGGCATTATTTGTAAGTAATCTCCCAATTAGTTACTAGTTGCAAGTGGCAGATACATCCCAGGTAAAAATTGTTGTTAATGAAAAGGAAACATTTCATGAAGAACTGAGAGGAGAGGGGGTGTTTTCTTTAACACAAAAGGATACAAAAGACACAAAAGGATACAAAAGAAACTTTGAACATTCCGGAAACGCTTAGCGTCAGATAAAAATCCTGGTACAGTGTCGAAACAGACATATGTTGTTTTTCTGTGTTGTGTATTCCCTTGATGATGTATTTTTCATTTATATTTGTTTAAAATGATGTACATAAGATCAAGATGAACTTGAATCCACGCGATTGTATATAAAGTCTGTCAGTTTTGAACATTAACCTCTAATATGCTAGTTAACCCGATAACTGTATTACTCTGGATATAGC
Organism: Thermobia domestica; assembly: GCF_964235325.1. NCBI lineage: Eukaryota > Metazoa > Arthropoda > Insecta > Zygentoma > Lepismatidae > Thermobia > Thermobia domestica. The sequence goes on along the minus strand of NC_137462.1, from coordinate 212,303,322 downwards.
ACGTGTATAGATGTCTAGAAAAGAGGAAGGTAATCAATCAGCATACCTGTGCACGTTGCGCTGAGGGAATTTTTATTTATAATATGTAGTGTAAGCCAAGAACATTTCATGTTTTTGTGGCGAAGTAATGCAATATGATTTGTGAAATTTCTATTACGAAAGCAGCAAGAGGTTATTATTTAAATTGAATTTTCCTTAACTAAGATTTGAAGCCCTGTGTGATTAATGAGATTTTTTTTAAATTTGTAACTAGTAACAGGATAGGTTTTATAAAATTAAGAATTAAAACATTAACATACAAATAAAATTAAATATGTTGGTTTACATCGCGCAGTAATGCCAGTTAGACTAGAGAAGGAGGAGAATTAATGAAATTGAATTATTATAAGATAATTAGTGGAATAAGAATGTGGGAGGAAATAGAAAACTTCGAGACAAACTCATGGATACGATGTTGTCTTAGAGCGCTCATATCTGGTGCAAGAAACCGTTGTCCGATCCCAGCTCATATAACAGTGAACCACAGTGCCCCACATTCAAATATATTTTCATTGAATATGAAAATGCATTAATCAAAGAAAATCATTTTCATTACATAATCCAATGTGTACTAAGAAAAATGCACAAAAATGTGTAACTTGACAGCTTTAATTCTTACAGATATTTTAATGCTTTATAATGAGTTTGGTAAAACTTTGTTCTTAAATATTATCCTGATTAACATGTCAATAAGTTAAACAATTTACACTTATTTGTGTTTAGTGATTTTTGCTTAACTGTTAGATAGTTTTCTGCACTGTTTCTTTAATAAAAATTTATGTACTGTTTCTTCTCAAGGCCTAGCTTCCTTTTTTGATATGTTATAAGCACTTATTATGGAACATTATCTTAGCATTTCAAGCTTATTTATGCTTTTGAAATTCTGCGAAAAGAACTTGCTGGTAGTGGAGCTGGATTAGAGAGATTAGATTTCAAATAAAACATATGAACAGGAATCAAGGAAAGGAAGCCTTATACTAGGTTCGGAAACATATTGAAAATCATGAATTCTAACACAATATTATGAAAGCATTTCTTAGAGAAATCTTAGTAACTAAAACACAACCCAAACAAAAGTAGCGAAACAGCCCACATAGCAATAAAGGAACAAGGAAGTGATTGCCGCCCAAACAGATTTATAAAGTATAAAATTGTCGTAAGAGAAAAGTGCTCCTTACATACGTTATTATTGAAGATTGACCGCTATAAGGAACAGCTATCAAAACATGAAGTTGGAGGAAATTGGCCTTTGTCATAAAAGAACTTTATGAAGAATACCATAGCAACTGGAAAACGGAACGGACACTGCGCCGTTAGCAATTATGAAATAAATGCTTTCAAAATAAAAATTCGTTCAGCACAGAGATTCCAACACTAAAATTACGAGATAAGTTAGATTAAATATACATTAATTTAATGTTTTGTAAGTTATTACAATAAAATTTAAAATTACAATATCAGTCTCTGAAGATAAGAAGGAAAGATCTTATTCCCGGCAGAATACTTCTGTCCTCTTGAAATATTTCATCTTATGCTGACGAGATCACAGAAGAACGGGTTTGCACTTGCACGGCTTATTTGATTTTCCTATGAAATATTTCTTCTAAATAAAATAATGCACTTATCAATTGTAACATTTTCAATTGTAACATAAAAGCGAATCTCTTTGCTATTGAGCAATTAATAATTCCTAATTCAGTTTATAATCTGACTGAATGTAAATATATACACGCTAACTTATGTTATTTTGTTTCTTCTACATTTTACAACGTAAGAGCTTTAGATCTTGAATATTCAGTTTCATTTGGCAAACAAATTTGTACTATCCCTAATCCTGTATTCTAAATGAGCAATAAAAGTTCTCTTCGGTTGTGAATGAAGAGTAAAATTCAAAAGGTAGAAGTTCACACAAAAACATCAATTTATTTTTAAACACGATATTTGATTTGCTTAAATCTTCAGTCATTGCCGTCTTCCATTTATGCCTTTCCATGTCCAAATACTGTTGAAAGCAATAGAATGTTATATTAATGTAGTTTTCTAGGTTTTTGATCTTATATGGTGTTTTTATCAATACTTCAAAGTTTGTCTTGCAAACAGGTTTCACTGGTAGAGTGCTCACCTCTGATGCTGGGATTTCTGGTTTCGAACAAATCCCTGCTAAATGGCTTTTGTAGTGAAAGAATAACGTGTGCGTGAGATTTCCCGGGGTTTTCCCATTTCTTTGCATTTTCATTACATAATAATCATTCTCTTCTTCCTTCACCTCGGTGCATAATCATGGGATGATAAACTGAAAAAAAATATATATATATCTGTGCAGTAGAATGCTATTTTGACACAACGTTGTGTCTATACATGTTGAGGCTCTCACACAATCCTCTGTTGAAGTCGATTGAAAAAGAGAAGTCACCTTCTACCCCTTCCCTAACACACACACACACACACTCTAATAACTTTCGTAAAATTTTAAAAAAAGAAAAAAGAAAAAAATATTTAGTGGAATGCGGCGTACTTTTTCCTGAGGATTCAGATACGTCTTTATTCATGGACATGAAATGAATCAATAATGAGGGAATTACCTCATCTCGATTGTAAATAAAATATTTCCGCAAGAATTTCGTTTAATTACTCCGATTTTTGTAAAAATATAATGTTTGTTGCTTGATAGTTAAGACTTGGGATTGAAATTAGTATGAGAGAGAAGAGGAAGGGTCGTCATTTCAACAATATACAAGAACAATATACTGTACATATATACTTAAGAGTTAATTGACTACGGATTTCTCCATATAGATTAGATTTTCTGTATAAATATAACGAAAGAATAAAGTTGAAATGAGAAAGAAAACAAACAAACAAAAGTTGAAATGGGGTTTGTTAATATCAAACCTAAAGAATTTCCTGAACGCTAGCCTACCAGCTTTTTTTTTTTTTGTTTTTTGTTTTTTGTTTTTACATCTATAAATGAATTCCTTTTCTCTGCGCTTATGGTAACCAAAACGGTTTGAATATATTGACATGTAAGCAGTAGCCTATCTAAATTCAACGGCGCCTAGGGCAAGAGCGGAAATTGCGCATCTACACTCCTATCCTTATTATTTCCTTCCTTGTTCTTTGTTAAACACGGGTCTGACTTGACTCTGGTATAAAAAAGGAAACTTCATTATTCAAAATGCGTTATTTAGTTTACAGCAATATTTTTAAAAGTTGGAAAGCTTCAAAAACTTAAACTTCATTTCACTTTTGAGTATGATTATACCTATCATATTTTCCACACACAAATTACAACGTTATTTTTGTTACTTTAACTGCTGCAAACTGTTGCATGTACTCATTACTTTTTTCAATTTCTTCTCTTTCAACATTTATTAGAGCAAGATCACTCACACTGCTATGTCTCTTAGATCTTCAGGTCTGAAGAAATTAGCTTTATTTTTTAAATGATCTTTTACAGTTACTAACCAATGAGCATACACCTTTGAATTAATTAGGGATGCGCACGAGTCGAGTCGAGACAGAATTTTCCTGAGAAAATTCGAGTCGAGACATAGCTCTTCCAATAGAAAAATATACGTTTCTCGAGTCGAGACATCACTTTTACAGCACATTTTCGAGACGAGATATCCTCAAATCTTGTCTCGTGTAGGGATGCGCACGAGACGAGTCGAGACAGGATTTTCCTGGCAAAATTCGAGTTGAGACACGGCTCTTCCAATAGTAAAATATACATTTTTGAAGTCGAGACATCACTTTTACAGCACATTTTCGAGACGAGACAGCCACAAATACTGTCTCGTGAGCATCTCTACTCTTGTGCGCATCTCTAGAATTAACAGTTGGCCAAATATATTGTTACGCTCCAATCGAGATCTGACAATGACCTAATTAAATAATCGACTACTCATAGGAAACCAAAACAGTAGTAGTTAGTACTACTGTATTGTGATTCGCAGGAGGGGGATCATACCCTTAAGTTCATACCGTATAACCAATTTGAGAAATTCTTCATAGTCTTGAAAATCTTACAGTGTGAGTTGCAAGTAACACTCTCGTCATCTCGTCATCATTATCATCATAGTTATTCCTGTCGTTATTGGCAGGTCACTTGCTGCAACTAGGAAGCTTCCCTGCTGCACGGTCTTCCAATAACCCTTTCGTACGATTATTCTGTTTTGATATCGTCCCTCTTTTCCCTTTCCTCTATTTTCCGCCACTATACTCTCTAGCACGTCCCTCATGATACTGCTATTTCTTAGCCAATGTGTGAACTAGTTTCTTTTTTCCTTCTGAATAATATCTAAAAGTGTTTTTTTCTCCCATACCTTTTCTGACACCCTCTCATACGATATTATCTCGATTGAACTAATTCTCTATATTCTTTTCCGCACCTACATTTCGAAAGCTTCTAGTCGTTTTTTTTTTAAAGCATTTTTGTGTAATGTTCATGTTTTCCTCATTTTAGAGGTCAAAAATTCGTCATGTACCTACTGTGCACCAACATTCCAAATAGAATTCTGCTTTGATAAATGTTTGATTTGTAGTCTCGGCATCTAGATTATACGAGACGTGGACCTACTACATATGAAACAATATTACTCACTATCATCTTGAAACTGGTACTGTAGTATGTGATAGACATGATCGAGACTATACCACATGCATGAAGGGAATAAGACGTTCTGTCAACGTACTTTTCTCTGACTGTTATGTTCACTTCTTTAACAACAGTAGTTACATTTTAAGAAATGCCAAGCAAATCTCAAGAAGAATCTTGCTTTACTGAAGCAGTTTCATACCATCTCACTGCTTCTGGAATTAATGTTCTTCAAGACTCTAGAGAAGCAGATACTCTAATTGAGCATACAGAATGGAACTATCTCATATACAACCAGATCCAGTATCAGTTATTGGGGAAGATGTTTCTCTGCTTGTACTTTTGGCCACATAAGCAAGAGAAGCTGGAAATGTTACATTCTTTGAACCTAGCAGAGAAGTCCATTCTAACCATGTCAATCCCGGCGTCCCCCACAGGGGACATAACATATGACGATATAACCGTCACCAGATTATAGAAGTATATTTTTTTTTTGACGCTCTGTAAAGACAGTAATTATTTTTCGATTTATACTTTATTCTGATACACAAATAAGTTCTTTCTTCAATGGGAACTGTTTTACGTTAAAAACGTTATTTTGTGTTGAGAACATTTTAGTGAGCGAAGAAGCTTCTCAGTGTTTCTCCCTGACTTATTATATTAATATGTGAAGAGTATGTTCTATGGTTATTTGGTACTGAATTAAGTGTATCTTCCAATCATTTATGGAAATACTGCGATCTAAAGCAAACCAGATGTTTAAACACCAGAATGACGCTAGCCACATCGTTCTACCAGTTTGTTATCTAAATATTCCCAGACCCAAGTTATCACAATGTCTCGTGCGTCGTGGCCAATGGACTAAAATTAACGTCAACTCTTTTTTATATTCTATTTACATGCACATACAAGTGCTTTTGATAATGAACTGCCAACACTGATCAGGCAATCAGTGCAGCTCGCATCTAGAACCTCTGAGTTCGAGGAGTGTTACTCCAAGTTTCGAGGTAGCAACAACGCACGTTGCATCGGGCATCAAGTATAATGTTGTGTTAAGGAGTATACGTTATTTGCCAGTCAAGGACTTAATTATTGCTAGCCCCAAACAGTAAAATACCATGTTCTCATATCTTGTGCGTATAAGTTATAAACGCACCCTCCAACATTATCATTCCATTTTGGTGATCGTCTACCTATATTTACTGAGGATTAATGTCGACATTTGAGGATTGTTTAGAGCAGCAACTATATTACTTTGTGGGATTATTCCGGCGACATTTACACAGTGCTAATCCCCCAAGTGCAATAATGGCGTGAGAAAACTATATTTAGTGGAATCATAATCATAATCTTTTCTACAGTATAAGTGATTAAGGGTTATAGTGTAGTGAAAAAGCAAAGTGCGATTTTATTAATGAAAATAATTATACATATTCAGTTATGAGTGTTGTTATTGTTTCTCTCCGTTATTTTTTTATTTATAGTATTTCAATAAATAAGCATAGTGTAATTTAATCCAGTGTGGTTTTTGTATGTATGAACGATGTTTATGTGCGTTGTGATCTGAGTGACCGTCTGATCGTCCCTGAGGTTTTCGAGACGCAACATCCGAACTTATCGGCGCCTAATGCTCATCTTATTATTGAGACCGGCGGGCAATTCGGAAACGATTTAGTAATCCCTTTTAGAAGATGTCCTTCAACGTCATACTCAGGTAAATCCAGGTCTCCGGAAAATAGTCATTGGCAGGACAACGGAGGACAGACTACGGAAAGCGGTTACAACAATATTATTCTTTCTTTACAACTTGAAAATCAGACTTGGAACATTGGAAACTGTTTACAGGGCATGATCCATTAATGATCATCCCCTGTGTGTGGGATAAGCTTGTGTGGGGTTTTTAATATACCTATTGCAGAGATTTCATGATATACATCTATTTTCATAATAATAGAATCTATTTCTTGTATATAGTGGATACAGTAACAGTGATACATTCCCTACGATGAAAGTACTGGTTAAAGATGGATATTAAACCCATTCATTGAAGGGACCATCAAAGTGACCACTGGCGCAAATCCCGGGGGGGACGAGGGGGACATGTCCCCCCCAATCTTGGACCTGGGGGGACTGTCCCCCCCAATAATCTGATTTAAAAAGTGCTTTTTCGGATAAGTGTCATTATTTATGTCCGACTGCTCCAAAGGAATGTAAGATGAAATTGATTTCTCTTGGCTTTTCCATTTTTTTTTCTAAAAAAGAATCGTATTCTGTAGTATTTCAAACTGAACGTCGTGCTGTAGTGAGTTTAGTAGTCTCATCAATATGTATTAATTCCGCTTCCGCTATTTGGGCACAAATTGCAATAAATGCCAGAGGAGGATATGCCCCTCTCCTCATGCTGGAAAGTTGTCTCAGCTGTAGGTACGGGCACACATTCCGGGGAAATGGGGAGACATGTCCCCCCCAACATTGGAACTGGAGGCTCTCCCAATAATCCGATTTGAAAAGTGCTTTTTGCAGATAACTGTGATGAGTTGTGTCCGACTGGCAAAAAGGAAAGTGAGATGAAATTTGTTTCTCTTGGCTTTTCCATTTTTAATGAAAATGAAGGCGTGCGACTGTGCGTGACGTAACCTGATATGAAATCTTATCTCCTCCTCTCCCCTAGGCCCTAGCACACGAAGAGTATATAGACTATCCAACGTCAGTAGAACCCATCTTTTCAGTAAATGCGCATTTAATCTATTTGTAGTATCAGCCTAGGCATCTACTCATGCTTCGTAAGCTAACTAACTCTATAGCCTATGGAATCCGGAGGTTCAATGCCGCGTTCACAAAAGCTCTCCACTGACTTCTATTTTTAGCCAACTGGATCCAGTTTCTAGTTTGTATTCCTATCTCTGCGAGATCCATCTTAATATTGTCTTCCCATCTGCGCCTAGATCTTCTTAAAAGTCGTTTCCCGATTGGTCTTACTGCTAACACTTTGAAAGCGTTCCTACTTTCTTCCATCCTGGCTACATGTCCTGCCTACCTAAGCCTCCTAGACTTGATGACCTTAACAATGTTTGGTAAGCCGTATAATTTACGTAGTTCGTCGTTATGAAGTTTCCACCATTCCCCATTCCCGTTCCTCTTGGTCCGAATATTTCTCTCGGGATCTTGTTCTCAAATATTTTCAGTCTATGCTCTGCACTCAGTAAGCGACCATGTTTCGAAACCACACAGAACAACAGGTATGATTATCGTTTTATTCATTTTAAGCTTCAAATCCCTCGACAGAATTCGCGACGACAAGAGGTTTTGAACTGAATAATAACACGAATTCCCTGTTTTTAGTCGACATTTAATTTCTTCGTGAATATGATTTTCGTCTGTTAATATTGATCCTAGATATTTGAAAGAATCCACTTTATCAAAAGTATTATTTAAAATTTTAACACATACATGAATTGCCGTATTACGGTCCCGACGCACTTCCATGTATTTAGTTTTCTCTGCATTTATTTCTAAACCCATGTCCATGCAAGCGCGTCTAATAAGACCTTTGCATTTCTTTCTATTTTTCTCCTATCATCCCCTACTAAGTTTACATAATCAGCGTACGCATAACCTGGTGAACACTGTTCAGCTCTAGGCCCTGGTTGCTATCTTTGATTTTCCTTATAGCGTATTCCAGGACAAAGTTGAATAATAATGGCGACAACGCATCTTCTTGTTTCAGGCCATTGTTAACGTGAAAGCTCGTGGCCAAAAATTTTCCTACCCGGACTTTACTTTGGGATTCATTTAAACATGCCTTAATTGATCTAATTAGCTTTATCGGTATTCCAAATTCTGTAAGAACGTTGTACAATGTTTCTCTCCTAACCGAGTTATAAGCCTTTCTAAAATCAATAAATAGTTGATGTACCGGACTACTGTATTCCCGCTTGTTTTCAAGTATTTGGCGAATGGTAAATATTTGGTCGATAGTTGATCGATTTCGTCTAAATCCACACTGATAATTTCCAAACATTTCATCTGCGTATGGCGTCAATATTGCTAATAGAATGTTTGAAAGGATTTTATAGGATATTAACAGAAGAGAGATGCCTCGATAATTATTGCAGCCAGTTTTGTCCCCTTTCTTGTGGATTGGAACAATGATTGATTCTTCCCACTCTTGTGGCAATTCTTCCTTGTTGAAGATAAGGAGAATGAGTTTGTGTATCTTGTTCCACAATTTTTTGCCTCCAGCTAAAATTAACTCAGCCGGAATTTCGTTTACACCCGAGATTTGTGTTTCTTTAATTTCTTTATAGCGATTTTTACTTCTATTCGATTGGGTTCTGGAATATATGGTTCTGCGGTGTGTATCTTCCTTTCTCCACGCACATTAGTTTTTGGCTGCGTGTTAAGAAAATCGTCAAAGAAATCTTTCCATCTATTTAAAATGCTGTCTGTATCAGTGAGAACTGTTCCATCAGCTTTCTTTCATATATAAGAACGAGGTTCATAGCCTTTCTTAAATTCGTTTATCCCTTTATACATGTCCCGAATGTTTTTATTTTTACTATTATCTTCAAGTTCCAAAATTTTAGCTTTCAAAATATCGCGTTTCTTTGTTCTAAGAGTTTTGGAAGTTCCTCGCCTGATGTCTACGAAATTTTGTGTAGTTATTTCATTCGGATTTTGTAGCCAACGTAATTTTGCCTGTTTTCTCTTCTCTGCTAGTTCGAACCATGGTTTGTTCCTACGTATTTCCGCGTGTCCCAATTTTTCTTTTGAGAGAGGATGTTTCGTAAGCAAAGAAAAGAATTCAATTGCTGGAACATTTTTCTCTATAATCTTAAGGTTACATCTGTTAAGTAAAGGGTATAACATGCGTCAGATTTCCGAAACGATTCCTGTAATGTTATTGAGATTATAATCATTTTGCTCAAAGAGTATTGTTGCGTCATACATAATTGATATTCTTTCTTCATGGGTTTGGGGAAGGCGTCATTTATATTATTATATTACTATAAAACAATTTTAACGTGGATCTTTGTGGATGCCTAATTAGAAACATACCAATTATAAATATGCATGTATTCAGATTTCAGAATGTTTTCACATCAGTGATTTGTAATACTGATATGTACTACTACTTCATCTACATCACCTAATATATAATATACTCTACAACAGTTGATCAGATTCATCTACCGTAATATGAGTTTCATCTCCCTTATCTAGAATAAGCCTCAAATCTGCCCACCTTCCAATGTTGAAGACAACCAATGGCGTATTTAGGATTTTCTTTCAAGGGCTATGCCCAACACAAGGAAGGAAGTGAGCAATTGCCCACCTGAGTTTGAGAATTAAATATATTTTAATTTATGCATTTTGAAGTTATAATAACAAGAATTACAGATCGATAAATCCTATATGATATGATACAAAAATTTAGAGGTGAATCTAACCCTTTATTCTATTCATACAAGAAAAAGAAAACATCCTCTTGGCCGTCCTAATTTCCCGGGCTAATTATTCCCCCGTTTTGATTTTCTTTAATGCAAACATTTCCTTCATTTAAAAATAACTAAACGATATATTGTTCCTTTGTTATAATAACTAAAGTCCTGTCATGTTGATATCCGCGCATGTTGGTGTGGTACATTAGTTTCGCTTATCAACTCTTCTTAGTTTTGGTGTTACTGATGACGGCCAACTTGAATCACAACTGACAACGGTCGATAAAGTATGATAGGCGAAATGAAAGTAGTAACGTCAAGAAAAAGAAACAGAAAAATAGAAAGGATGACAGAAAGAACTATTAAGGACGCAGTTCTTATATGGAATGAAATTTGACAAATACAGTATTATTTCTGAACAAAAAGCATAAGAAAATGGAAAGTCAATGACATTCTTAAAAATGGTAAGAAGGATTATTGTTGTACGTGGAATGCGTAAAACTAACAAATTATTTCGAGGGGAGAATGAGCCCGATAGCCTCCTAAATACGTCACTGAAAACAATTCTGCTCCCCTGCTCCGTCAGAGCAATGTTTTTCAACTTCATAAATATTTTGAACATCGTATATATATATATATATATATATATATATATATATATATATATATATATGGGAACGTCTTACCTGTCCCCCCCAATGTTGAAGGCAGATTTGCGCCTTTGAAAGTGACTAATCTAAGCCCACAACTTCTTGACCAGCTAACTGAATTATCGCGCGGCAAGTTCTTCCAACTGGTTTTCTGTAACGAAAACTTGGTCAAGCTCTGGCAGAGAAGAAGAATATCTTAGTCTGGTATCTGCTGCTTTAAAAGTAATAATTCCATTTGCTACATCGCGCCTGTGCGAAAGAGATTTTTCTTCCATGGTAAGCATTAAAACAAAGACAAGAAGTAGCTTATCAGTTGAAAATGACTTGATAATATGCATTATGAAGATTGAACCGGACATTGCCGCACTAGTGAAATCACATCGTTCTCAGGTATCTCATCAGCTTTCAATTTCAATTTTATTTCAATATGCAGCTTTTGTTGCATGTGTCAATTCTAGGTCCTGGTTGCTATTTTTGATTTTCCTTATAGCATATTCCAGGACAAAGTGGAATAATAATGGCGAAAACGCATCTCCTTGTTTCAGGCCATTCTCGACGTAAAAGCTCGTGGACAAAGATTTTCCTACCCGCACTTTACTTTGGTATTCATTTAAACATATCTTAATTTATCTAATTAGGTTTTCGGTATAACAAATTCTGTAAGAATGTTGTACAACGTTTCTCTCCCATCAGAGTCATAAACCCTTCTAAAATCAATAAATAGTTTATGTACCGGAGTGTTGTATTCCCACTTCTTTTCGAGTATTTGGCGAATGATAAATATTTGGTCGATAGTTGATCGATTTCGTCTAAATCCGCACTGATAATCTCCAATAATTTCATCTGCGTATGGGGTCAGTCTTGCTAATAGAATGTTTGAGAGGATTGTAAAGGATATTGACAGAAAAGAAATGCCTTGATAATTATTACAGTCAGTTTTATCGCCTTTGTTGTGAATTGGAACAATGATTGATTCTTTCTACCCTTGTGGCAATTCTTCCTTCCAGGTAAGGGGAATGAGTTTGTGTATCTTGTTTCACAATTTTTCGCCTCCAACTAAAATTAACTCAGTCGGAATTTCGTCTACACCCGGAGATTTGTGTTTCTTCAATTTCTTTATAGCGATTTCTACTTCTATTCAGTTGGGTTCTAGAATATACGGTTCTGCGGTGTGTATTTCCTTTTCTCCACGCACATTAGTTTTTGGCTGCGTGTTAACCAAATCTTTCTATTTATTTAAGATGCTATCTGTATCAGTGAGAACTTCCCGTTAGCTTCCCTTAATGTAGAAACACGAGGTCGATAGTCTTTCTTAAATTCGTTGATTCCCTTATACATGTCCGAATGTTTTTAGTTTTACTATTATCTTCAAGTTCCTTAATTTTAGCTTTCAAAAAATTGCACTTCTTTTTTCTAAAAGTTTTGGAAGTTTTCCACCTGATGTCTACGAAATTTTGTGCAGTTATTTATTCGGATTTGTAGTTTCCGGCGTAATTTTGCCTGTTTTCTCTTCTCCGCTTGAATGCACTCCTGCTTGAACCTTGGCTTGTTCTTACGTATTTCTGTGTGTTCTAATTTTTCTTTTGCTGAAAGTTTAGTGCTATTTCTAATTTCAATCCAAGTATTCTCAACACTAGTGCTCTCCGAATCTTGTAAAACCTAGAATCTATTCGAAACCTAAATTTGGTATTATTGTCTTACTTGGTTCTCTTATCGCCATAATATTAGCGAAGTATAATGGATGATGTGGACAGTGTTCTTTGAACGCTAAGAGGTGTTCCATGAACTTGAAGCATGTTATCACACCAACGTCTACGACTCCGAGAAGTTGGTACAGCTCTTCTGAGGCTATAATATTTATAGGGTAAGAGGGTACAATTTCGAACACTTTATAAACTTTTTTTATTTTTGGACAAACTAGAAGTAAGAACAGGACAATTTTTGGTAAATATAAAGTTTGTAATCTATGTGTTGCGTTACAGAAATATTAAGAAAAACAAACTATTACAATGTCCATAAACATAATTTTTTTGCTAGCACAGAAACGTTCAGATTTGTACCACATCAGGTACAATTCCGAACACTGGTAGGTACAATTTCGATCACATACTTTTCCACAAATAAATTGTTTCTTACCTTGTGCACCTACACACATTTCATGATACCACACTTGGCAAGACTGGCATCGTATCCAGTCGCCTTTCACGAGGGACTCTTCACTGTAATAGATCAAATGGCAAAAGCCACATATGTCCTCATTTGTTAATGCCCTAATGCCCTAATGCCCTAGTTCTTTGCGGCTGTCTTGTAATTTGAAGCTTCTTTTCTGGAGTAGGCCGGTTAACAACACAGGCTTTCTTAGCCTGTGCTTCAACAATGCGAGCATTGCTTGTAAGATGGAGCGAGGTTAGGAGTTTTCTTTTACTTGTAGAAGGTTTCTTCTCAGGGGTTTGAGGATGTTACGAACCAAAGCATTTTCCGGAGAATCGGAGGGGTTTGGTGTAGGTAGGAGAATGGTAGATTTGTCTTCGTCTTGTGGTATAGGAGAACCTGAGGTATTTGGTGTAGGTGAGATAATGGTGGGCCTATCTTGATCTTGTGACGTAGGTGAATAATCAATTTTTGATGTTCCTGGTGCACAAATGTCATTAGTTTCAGTGTTGTTCCTAGACTGATTGTTTTCTTCCGAAGACGATACGAACAGGAGTGAAGGAGCAAATTTGGACTTTGGATCAATATCGTCCGAAAAGGGCATGATTCCAGTACACGCAAAATCTTTTATGGCCGAGCCAACAGAAGCTGCCTCGTTCCAAGCCTCGCAAAAGGGAGGATTAAATCTGAGCTTCGACAGAGCCTCGTTGGGATGGCGATGTTGCCAGTTTGTTGTTTTCCTGTGATAGTGTGCCTTCAGAGACTTGAACAAAGTTCTATCTAAAGGTTGAAGAACGTGCATACTATGAGGTGGTAAACCCACGAGCTCGACCTCATTCTCCTGGCAGAATTTCAAGGCATTGAAGTTGGTGTGGCTTCCATGATTGTCGAGTATAAGCAAAACTTTACCAGGAGTTTTGTATGTACAAAAATGTTCCAACCATCTAAGGGAAAGCCTTTCGTTGATGTAACCAGACTCGCTCAACTCCACAACTGTGCAAGGTAACAAACCGTCATTGAATTCCGCGCGCATTTTGACAATGATCATCGGTGGAATGTAGGAGCCAGAAGCATTGCAGCAAGCAACGACCGTCACGTTTTCCCCTTTTACAACGTTGGTTAGTGACACGATCTCACGCTTTCCTTTTTGACTTACTATTTTCATGGGTCTGTTATTCAAGGGAATCCCTGTCTCATCCATGTTGTATATGCATTGAGGCTTATCAAACAAATTAAAGTCATTCATTACACCTTTCAGAATTCTAAAGTAGTTCCTCACTTCTTTTGCATTCATACCTGCAGTTCTAGCTCTCGATAGTCCTTCTGGTTTCCTCAAACTTATGTTTGGGTGCCTTTTCATAAAGGCTTTGAACCAGTCATCACCAGCTATCTTCACATCTGGATTCCATGGGTGATGAACTCCACAGGCCACAGCCACATCAAAAGCAGCACGTTTTACTTGCAAGGGTGTAAGTCCTAATCCTCTGTTCTCGAAATACACTAACCTATTCACCAAAGCCTTCTCTGTTTCTTCCGATAGTACTGTGGGATGTCCGATTTTGCCTGTCACCAGTGGAGTAAGTCCAATCTGCCTTTCCTTTTCCTTGCCTACACGGTCATGTAGGGTGCCTAGTGGAATGTGATACAATGCCGATGCTCCTCTTAACGATAAATCACCCGTTAAAACGCTCTTCACTGCTGTTGCCATATTAGAAGGATCCCACAAAAGACGCTTCTTCTTTTCAGTTTTCCGTCGTGGCATCTGTAATGACAAAACACGAAAGGCACACTGAGAATGTTAGCACAACTGGCTGATATGTACCTTCAACCTAGTGTTCAGAATTGTCCCTTATTGGTGTTCGAAATTGCACCTTTCGCTATAATTTATCTGCGACTAATCAGTTACAAATACTGCTCATAGATGACATCTGGTTTACCATGCTTGTTTCCATCATGGACCGTGCAACATGCTACAGTAAACTAACAACCATCATTTCGCAATTTAAAGCAACAATACAACGTCAAACAATGAGCTATTTTATAGTACGACATTTTCTATGGTTGATATACACACCTTTGCTTGAAGAATAATTTCTGTACGGCCTCAACAAACACCTAAACACACAACTCTATCAGAAACAAACAAGGAAAGGAGTCACTGTCAACGCCATATTCTTTACTGAGTGTTGGAAACTGTTGTATTTCGAAAAATGGTGCAAAAGCTTACTTTGTTCAGAATTGTACCTGTTCGAAATTGTACCCCCTTACCCTAAACAGTACATTGTACACGGGATGAGATTGAAAAGATTAGGAATAGATACGAGATTAGGAATGGAAAGGCAACCGGGATGGATAATATACCAATAGAATTCATTAAAAATATGGGAGACCAGGGGAAGAAAGAATTGTTCCGACTATGCAATGAAATACATGAAACAGGAGAGTGGCCAAGACTTCCTGAAGACGATCATGACACCGATAGCTAAGAAATCGAGCACAAAGAGATGTGAGAATTATAGAACTATGAATCTCATATTCTATGCAGCTAAAAGTTTGTCCAGAATACTGAACAGAAGGTTATATGGAAGAACAAATAAATACGTTGAGAAGGAGCAGTTCGTGTTCAGAAGGGAAAGAGGTGTATGTTGTATTTATTGATCTAGAAAAGGCTTTTGACCGCGTGAATTATGAATTGTTGTTGGGAATTTTAAAGAAGGTAATGTTGGAATGGAAAGATCGAAGACTCGTAAGAAACTTGTACATGAAACAACAAGTAAGTGTTAGAACAGGGGAAAAACTGACGGAAGAGATTGCAATTGGAATGGGAGTTCGACAAGGATGCTGCCTATCGCCAACACTATTTAATGTCTATCTAGAAGAGATAGTCAAAAAGAGTTTACATGATGAGGACGATATTTCGGTAGGAGGTAGATGCATAAGATTTGCAGAGGATATGGCTCTTGTTTCAGAATCTGAAAAGGAAATCAATGAAATGTTTTAAAACCTGAGAATGGGTTTTGAAGAATATGGGATGAAAATAAATGTTAGAAAGACAAAAGCCATGGTGATTGGAACGAAGAAGCTTGTGTCAAATATAAAAGTGGGAGAGGAGAAAATAGAACAAGTGAATAGTTTTCGATATCTAGGTAGTATTCTTGGTAATGACATGAAGTGCGAACGTGAAATAAAAGCAAGGATAGGAATGGCTAGAGATGCCTTTAGGAGGAAGAAAAGTCTGTCTTCTGAGACTTTGAATAAAGAGGTGAGAAAAAACTCAAAAATTGCTTCGTGTGGAATGTTTTGCTGTATGGGGCAGAAACGTGGACATTGCGTAAAAGTGATGAAAATCGACTGGAAGCCTTCGAAATGTGGGTGTGAAGAAGAATGGAAAGTATTAGTTGGGCCGAGCGGAAAATGAATGAGAGGGTGTTAGAAATGGTGAGGGAGAAAAGAACACTTTTAGATATAGTTGAGAAGAGGAAGAGAATCTGGTTGGGATATTGCCTAAGAAGAAACTCTATTATGAGGGACGTCCTAGAGGGTATAATGGTGGGAAAGAGAGGAGTGAAGGAGAGTACAATTAATTAATGATATAAAAACATAAAAATCATACGTGAAGACGAAGAGGTTAGCGGAGGACCGTGGAGCATGGAAGCTTCTCAGCTGCTGCAAGTGACCTGTCAGTAAGGACACAATATCTATGATGATGATGAAGACATTGTACACATCAAATTAAAACAAGCAATAAGACGCAAAGATGAAATTGACGTACGAGGCTAAACTATATAGCCTTTCGCCCTCTTATAGGGGTACCATGTCTTCGGTATTAATCACCGAAGGTACTAAAGTAGGTAATACAAACTTCTCTATTCTAAAGAATAGGCGCTCTTGTAGCATGTTTCGCCATTTTAAATTTCAGAAGTTTTCTGAAATGAAAAACATCAAAATATACGATAAAATCGGAACAGGTCTCATAGCCAGGCCCTTAGAACCTTCTTTTCCGATAGTGGCTATTATATGGACCCTTGGTGGCCAAGTGTTGTAATTTAAAATTGAAATTTTTCAGAAGAGAATTTTGATTTTCAACATTTCATGCAAATTGCATGAAAAGAATGTTATTCACTATCGGTGTTAGAAAACAAACTTCATGATTATGTTATTGGTTGTAACTATAAACAATAAGTTTATTTTTCATGAGACATTGAACTTCAATGTTCTCTTGTTAAATATATCCATTCTGGAGCCACAGAACTTTACTCCCAAGCGGTAAAGGAAGTGTTGAAATTGATATCTGTAACTATGATAGTAATTTCTATCTCATCTCACCAATGTTTGAGGTCATATTCTAAGTTTTATTTCTGACTGTAGGATTATGTTTTTAAAATAGAGCCCACAAAAATAAAATAACTTTCAGAACGGGTGCTGTTTTTGAAAATTTCTACTTATGAAGAGAAAAACTTTTATCCTAAATATTTATTATTTCTTAACGAGTTGCGCCTTTTTATTTTGTTTGAATAATATAAATATAATAACAGGCCAACGTGTAAATTTCTTCCCAAGAAGATTAAGGATCATGGACATTAACAGTGACAGAAACACTCCCTGCAGAAGAAGCTATGTTTCAGTATAAAAGGACGCTACTAAAGCAGTAGAAAGGTTTCTCGAAGGATGGACATGACCAGAAGAATGGTAGGTTAGTTAAATAACATTAAAATAAAAACGAGCACTGCAAATTTTAAGAAGGGAATTATTAGGAATAGGATGTATACTTCATGCAAAACATTATCTGAAGAGAATTAAGTTGGAGCACTTTATAAAATTCACTCCTAATTCACCCAGGGGACCGCGGTTCCAATCCTAGTTAGTGCAGCCACCAGTGCTTTCGACAAAGTTGATACTTTCAAATAACTAGTATAAACTTAAACACCAAAATCATATCCACGAAGAAATTAAATACAAAGTAAAAGAGAGAATTTGTGTCCAAACATATTTTCTTCGCGAATTCTGTCCAAGAATTTGAAGCTTAAATATATTAAATAATAATCATGATGTCTGTTGTGCTGTATGGATACGAAACATTATTGCTTACTTTGAATGATTAATGCATACTGGAATCATCTGAAAATAAATCCTAAGACGAATACTCGGACCCAAGAGGGGAAAAATGCGGAAAACTTCACAACAACGAACTGTCTAATTTATACCTTTAACTTAATATTGTTATGATTATTAAGTCAGGAAGTCTCAGATAAATAGTTCATGTAGCTAGAATGAAAGATAGTTGCGCTTTCAAAATTTTCACTGGAAACCTAATCAGAAAAAGTCCATTATGAAAACCTAGGCGCGAATGGGTGTATAATATTAAAATAGATTTTACAAATAGAAATACAAAATAGAAACTGAATCCAGTTAGCTAAGGAAAGAAGCCAGGGAGAATTTTTGTGAATGTGATATTGAACCTACAGATACCATAGGTCATAGAGTTATTTAATTAGTGCTTCCAAAACACAATGGGTTCTGTTGTTGTATGTATACCCTCCAAATTGAGTTGAGTTATTTTCACACTTTACAAAACTGTCAGATTAATCTCCTTAATTCTTTGATTACAGCCATTTCCATGCCTTTCTGTCTCAGCAGCGTTCTCATACCACTGGGAACGACAATTTCTAACGTTCGCCATCTTCTAGTAGCTTCAATATGACTTTCCATATCCTTCTGTTTTATTTACATTAAACCAGGGAGAGACTTTCTGACCTTTTTTTTTTTTTTGTCAAAATTAACTTCTACATAACGTACTATTCCGATATCTGCTCTTGATGTATCGAACATTTGTAACGACATGGGAATTTCATGTTTTTGTTGGTATATTAGTACACAATTAATAAAAAGAAATTGTCTCTTAAGCTCATAAGGCAATTTCCCCTTGCCATCCCAAAATGACGCCACTACTTCATAGAACTTTCCGGGAACTTCTACTGAACAGAATGTCATAAGGTGGGTGAATTCGTTCTAAATGCTGCGTCAAAAGTAGGATGTCGGTCCAGGATGTTTTCCTGCTTGAAGTAGAAGTTCTTTCAAAATTTCATCGATAACGAAAGCAGTTTCAAATATATTAAGATTGTAATTAAATTTCTTTCCATTGGTTGAATGAAGTAGAATTTGTGTTAGCTTTCATTAAAGTTCTTCCCTTCAGGTGTTTCCCAGTGGTTAAATTCTGTTTCATATTCTAATGAAGACTGGTGACTTTTTGACAAGGGGTAAAAGAATGAACGAGAACAAAATGTGTCTTTTAGTAGAATGGAACATCCATGAATGAGTAAATTCTTCCTCGCCACGACGGTGTTCCACTTTTCTTTTAAGCAACTTACGTTCACTGAGCGATTGCTTGCAGGTATAAAAGGTCCCTAATTATTTTGAAAATACGTATTTTATACTCAGGCATATTACGGGAGACCGGGGATGGTTGACACACTTTTTCATTTGTCGACTATAACTGGCAAGGTAAATTTTCTAGAGAAGGAAAGGAAGTATTGGCAAACTCGTTATACTTTCTCCTACTAATTAAAACAATGTCGAATATTATATGTATTATATTATGGGAGCTAGACGTGTGAAAATAACATTAAGTGAAGTGTGTTAACTAGCTCCGAGTCTGGGTTGGTTGACACACTGTATGTGTAAGTAGACCCACTCATATTTTGTACCTATATCTTTCATATTCAGCATATTTCCAAATTATACAGTCTAGTTAATAAGTACGAAAATGACTACTAGGACTATTATCTTAAACAATTGAATACAAATAATGCAAATGGAGTGTTAGGTCTACTGTAGACAATTGAAAACTCTCATACTATGCAGGCAAACGTTCACAGTTTCTTTCAAAGGGAATCATTATTGTGCTTCCTACCTAACAAGCAGAACCAAAAGTATTATCAAAAGTGAGTATTAATTCTTCCTACAACAAAACGAACTATAGATTAGAATAGGCCTGTAATTGATCTTAGGTTATTCTTTTCACATCTAAAACAACAAAACAGAAAAGATGCAAAATTCTTTCACCTATAGCTAACGTAGTCCTAGTAGCTATTTCGCAACAAAGTAAGCCTAGCTACACTAAATCACAAAACGTTACATACATGTGTTTTCCACTCAGACATATCGTCCATTGAATCACAATTATGACACAAATGGAATTTGCTCCTGTCAATACATGTCTCGTGAGCCCAGTTCTTGCAACGTGAGCATTGAATTCATGATTATTTTAGTTTATTATTGGTATAGATAACGACATGTTGCGATCTGTACTTCCTGTGGTAGCCTACTATAGATCTAATGACGTAAATTAAATAAAATTTATAGTTTGAATATATTTACTTCTCCCCCTCCCTTCCTATTTTATTTTCACGCTATTCTTCATTGAGTATTTTTAAAAAAAACAACAGTAGGTTCCCGCCTATCTATATTACAATAGAAAAAAATATTTCACCGCTCCTGGGTCCATATCTTAAGACATCATATTCTTCCTCTTGGGATTTATTTCTTTGAAACTCTTCTGCTGCTTTAGGAATGGAAAAAACATTGTCTTTCGTCTCAATGATCAGAAATGCAAGACAGATATGCAGCAAACACCCTTACGAAGTTCGTCCCCCCTTATTATCATTACGTGCATAGCCAATGAAATAAAGTGTGGAAAATAATGCTCTCTTCGACAAGAAAATAGACCTGCTAAATCGGAAGCGTTTGGGAAGGGGTGAGTTGGGGCAGATGGTAGGAAAGTGCTGATTGACGTGAAGTAAAGTGAAGTTTCGATTAATAAATATAGACCTACAGTACCAAACTAAAAGAAGGAAATGTTAAACTTCTGAAAATGAAACAACATTCCCTATAAGACCTTACAAAATACATTCGAAATATATTATCTTTCATCACCACTTGGGGTTGGTTGACACACGTGTCAATCTACCCCAAGCCTTTCGTGTCGACCAGCCGCATCGTGCCATGCCAGCTTATTTACTTCCGCAAACAATGACTATACACTGTTTATCTCAATGCCTATTGTAGGCGAATTAGTAATCTTTGAAATCCGTCGTTCGTTGTTTTCTTTATTAATAAATTACTACCTCAAATCACATAAAAACTAGAATTATAAGAATTTACTTGCCCCCTCTAAAGAAACGCTTTTTTCTTTTCAATTCTTGAAACGCTCTCCTACATTCATGAAAGTACAACAGCAACTTAGTCGTACGTAGCCACTGCTATGACATGAGTATCAGGGGTACCAACCGCTAAACGTGGGTTTAATTTGCAGCATGTTAACCTACCTATGTGTCAACTAGCTCCGGTCTCCCCTACTTCTATTTTCAACGAATTATTTGTGGTATCACAATTTAGACTCCGTACTTGTCCCAGATTTAGGCTTCATATCAGAAGCCACGTGGTTCATACTGTGCTCGATGACTGTGCTTCTACAACTGTGTTGTTCTGCTGTACGCATAGAGTTATTTCTTGCTTTATCGGTCTACATTTGATTGACTTCTTATTTTTACGATGCATTTGAAGATGATCTGCCTTCCTAATACCATGTAGCAATAATCCATTTTTAATCTCCTGATAATTGAAACGAAAAGAAAAGAAAATATCTCTCTGTTGCACATACCGCAATTGCTTCAATGGTAATAGTTCAGTTACCACATTTCAAATAAAGATAGCAACGTAAGAAGAGTTAAAAATAAAGAAAAGATAGGAAAATTGAGAAAAAGACAAATAGAAATAAAGGGGAAAAACAACGATGCTTGGAATGGTGAGATTAGACTGGTTGCTATGTAATACGGCTCTCGGCATTTCTGTTTATTCTGACTTTTTTTATGGGGAATACTCGGTGAACATTAAGTTAATAACAATGAACGCCACTAGGTTGAAGTGGATCACACGAGAAGGTGAAAATCAATCGGGTGTGCTCTGATAAAGGGCTGTGCAAGAAAACCTGACAGTTGTTTAAGTTATGACACCAGCACATTAACAATCATGAAGCTACTAATGTGGCCCCTAACTGCTGTTTATAGAGCACAGTATGACATTTTTGGACGTTCCTGGCACTTGATTCTAGGGACCCCCTAGATACACCTCTGTATCTAAATTCTGATAAATAATAGTTGTTTGGGTCTCAAGCCATACTGACCGTGCTGCCAGAAGAGAATGGGAGAGTTAAACATTTAGTTTTGTTTGAATTTAATATGTCAGCTTTAATCGATTATTTTCTACACGAACGCTGGAAAAATGTGTATTTCAAACTCAGAATCCATGAATAATAAAAAATTAAAATATGCCCCCTTATGAAAATTATGTTGAATATTTTATTATATAAAACTGAATTCGAATTCCTTTCCTTCTTCTTGCCCAATTCACTCTTACTAAGAATAATTCAAGACATGTTGTTTTGTAAAAATAGGATAATTTTAAGAAAAAGATAATATACATTTTAGTGCGGGCATATTCGCTCTCTTGCGTCTAATTCTTAGTAAACAAGTCCTTTGAGTAACCTTGAGAAATGTATATTAAAGTCAATTGAATATAGGGTATTTTATAGATAAGTTATCGTTAAACATGACTTAAATGAGGTTAATTTTAACTCCAAGTACCAGAAGTAATTCTTGTGCGTCAAAGAAAGGACTCTTTAACTCGTGAATATACAAAAACTTTGAAGGAAATTTAATCTGGGAACTATTCGTTTTAATTAGGTTATATTCACATCTTCTTCTCGATATATTTCATTTCCAAATAATAGAAATAATTGAAAATTTTCTATGAAAGTACAATATGTTTTATGTTTTATCGATGTATATAACTCATATTAAGTTTCTCTCCAAACTTCGAAGTTAGTATTGAATTTATCCTGATTTTGAACTTCTTTACCGATTTCGGTATAAACAAATTGCAATATTTGAGAGACCCTAACGAAAACATGCACAAGCTTTGTTAGCAATGTAATTAAACAAGTTTTATCATAACAGTAAGAACATGCGTCCAATGGCAGAAACTTGTACGTTTCCTTCAGTTGCATGATGAAGAGGTAGACGTTAATAAACTTAGTCATCTTTTTAACACTTTAAGCGTCATGTGCATATATTTTATGCACACTTGGTCTGTTCCTGGGGACCATTCCGTATATCTTATGCACACTTTTGTTTTCTCCTGGAGGCCAATGCATAAATTTCATTTTTTTTTCTGTTTCGGGTCTCTCTTTTTTTATTCTTTGTTTGTTAAAAAATATTGATTTTTTTGTTGTTCTATACATTTGATTATATTTTATGATGATTTTTGCGAAAATACGAATGTGCATAAATTATATAAACATGGCCCCTGGGATAAAATTGAGAAGTAAATTTTCATGTTATTGAAATTTACGATAAATTTATTTCAAAAGTTTGGCTAAATAAATTCTTGTAGTGCTCAAAATTACAAAGTATTTGGAGATAACATGTCAAACAAGTACATTTTTCTTATTTTTTCTAAATATTCATTCTTAGCTTTTATAAACCAAGAGATAACAAAGATTTCTGAAGGGAATATCACCATTTTTTCCAGTTTTTCAAACTTACAATGTGTTTTTCAAAAAAGCAATCTTGGCAAATCGCTTTGTCCTCTGGACACGCGGTTAAAACTTGCTTAGAGTGTTTCGCTGCATGTGCTCTTCCAAAGCTCTGAGACAGCTTGGTATAGCATTCTGTACAACGACGCCTTTTCTTATCTGATGTTTGGAGAATGCGTATTTTCTTGGAGAAGGTTGCCCGTCGGGATCAACTGTGTTCTCTCTCATCTTACGAAATATCAAAGCAAGGGGAAGCTTTTCACAAAAGTCAGTAATTTGGTAAGTTTCTCCCGTCACCTTTTTGAAAATTGCGTGCTCATTAACTACAGCCGTGTTAGTAAGTAGTTCTATTGCCACTTTTCGGTACCATTTCACTCCCTTCCGTGTTGTTGTTGCATAAGAAGCCATCTGGTCGGATACATCAATATACGACTTTGCTTCATTGTATTCCAAAATCGTGGAAGGTTTTTTTGTTGTATTTTTGTTGTGCTTGTATGTTACTTCTGTCATGGTTGGCACATCTTTGGTGGAAAGAAATAAAACATCACGCTTATCCTTCCACTTCCCAACAATCACATTGGTATTGCTTTGCAGAGCGATCATTTCACCTTTTTGGAGTTTCGCTGAAACTACAGGTTTTGGATTTCCTTTCAGTTTTTCCCTCAAAGTTACTATCAACTGTGTTTGATTGCTGTTGAGTTCGGAGCCAAAGCAACACTGGTATAAAAATTGTCTGTGAACAACGTTCTATCGGCATTCAATAATGGACTCATCATTTCCATCACTATCTTCGTTGACACAGCGTGCTTTGTTGTTTTGGCCTTCTTTCCTCCGTAGAGTTTTACGTACCAAATGTGTCCACCCTTGACACAAACCTTGAATAATTTCAGTCCGTATTTGTGTCTCTTACTTGATATGTACTGCTTGAAACTAACTCTTCCTCGAAACGGTACCTAAGTCTCATCAATACATACATTTTGTTCGGGTATGTCCACAGTATTGAATTTTTCATTCAGCATGGCAATAAGGGGATTAATCTTATGCATTCGGTTAGATTTGTTTTCCACTGATTCGTTATCAGAGAAATGAAACATACTAAGAAGTAATTCAAACCGGTTTCGAGCCATACACTTACTAATATTGTTTTCATTTAGTGGGCTTTTAGACCAGTATTTCCTGATATTTGGTTTTTCATCCAACTCCATCCATAAAATCAAACCTAAAAACTGGAGTATTTCACTCTTATCTGTATCATACCACATGGACAATCTTGCATGATCAGTTGAAGATTCGTTTTCAATATGAGAAATAATACATTGCTCTGTGTATCTGTTCGTTTCAGTTACAATTAAGTTCAATACTAAGTCATCAACAAATAGCTCATAGTACTTTAGAACGTCCTTTGTACCTTGCAAAATGACAATAACCTCGCCCGTCACACCACTATCGAAATCACATTCGAACTCGTGCAAGTTTCCAGACACTGGATACCACACAATTTCTTTTGTGGAACTAGTCCAAGATTCGGTTTTCTTTGGGTCTGCTTCGGAATCACTCAGTTGATGGCCACTAAATATCGATTCACCATTCTCTGATCTACGTCTTATTTTCCGGCACGGCTTAAGGATATCTTCATATTCTTCACTGCTAGAAGAATCACTGACAGTCTTGGGTGGTAAAAAAGGAGGATCATCAGAATTAGTAATATTGCTAAATAAATCTTCACTCAAGTCACTCATATGACTTTCCATTCTTTGCAAAATAGCTCTTATTGCGTCCTCGTTTGCCATATTCAAGTGAAAAAGAATTATTATATGGAGCAGGTGCTTCTCACAACAGCGTAATGTTGACTGAAATGCAATACAATTTAGCTTCTAACAATAATGAACTTTGACTGCCTGCAGTGGTACCAACTTTTGAGTAATTAACGGCCTATCGCTATATGCTGTTCCCAGGGGCCAGTACTAAATATTTGTGCATTTGTTTCAACAATAATTGTATAGAAAATCTCTACACAAGCCTATAATCAGTACACTGAATAAGGCAGAAAATATATGCACATGGCCCACAGGTAAAAACTTTTCGTGCATACATTTTATGCGCATGGCCAAATAAGGGAAAATAGAAAATATGTAGTTGGTTCCAAGAGGAAAATTCTGATTTTAACCTTTGGCGCTTAGAGTGTTAATAAAATAACTTTTTAAAATTTAGTATCAGTAAATTGATGTTTACAAAAGTCCATTTTTAATTTATCTTTGATAAATAATATATATAGAGTGTCGTATTTACGATTTTGTTTCGGGAGGCGCTTTGCTAACTTTCGGGGGGGGGGGGGGCTTTGCCTGAAAATGTGAAAATTCAGCAAGATATTTCATATACTACACTATAGTAAGTAAGATTTCGGGGGAGCTTAAGCCCGGAAGCCCCCCTAAATATGCCACTATATATATATATATATATATATATTCTAATTGTTTATTTTTTATTTTCAATTTAACGTTAGAAATAATTAAAATGCACTTTGGTACTTAAAATTTTCAGTTTTGGTAGTTAATTCAGTTTCAACCTAGGTAATAAATGTTCTGTTGTTGAAGATATTATGACTCTTTCATCTCAAGGAATAGACACAAATCCAATTTATTAAGACCTACTTTGGTAAGATGTTCGGCAGGTTGTATACAGCTATATCTCAAAAATGTCAGAGAGTGGTTATTTTCTGAGAGAGAAAAATATCTTATTAAAGCAATTAAAAGTGCATATTTATAGAATTCTATTTGATAATTTCGGTTCACAATACTCCCATCAAAATTTACGGCCTTCATCCCAATTAGCTTCCCAGACATGTGTGACTGTGCAACGAATTCAATGCAAATATTTCCTGTCCTTCAAATGAAATTATAGCCGTGTCCAAAAGATACAAGTGTGCATTTGAAGCACGCTTATTTCCGGAACTGACGTCACCTAGTGTGCGTCAAAAGGTCCAAGTTCACAAGTCTGCGAGTGCATAATACGTAGTGTGCGAGGATGTACACTACGTTAGCATACTTGCGTAGTTAAGATGGGGGTTCTTCGTAGTAGGAACAACAATAATGTCAAAGTGACTTAATAAAATTTTAAAAGACATAATTTTAATATTTTGGTGAGGTGACTATATTTGTGGGCTGATCTAATAATAGTTAACTTGATAAATATACAAATGAGTGATTTTAGAAGTGGAATATAAACATGTTACGCAAATAAAAAACGTATTTACATTGTGTTCTTTGAGTAGGCAATGACATTTAAAATAGTATAGGGAAAGCCACCAAATAGTTTCTTTAATAATGCTATAAAGGCATTTGTGTTTAAATATTACATGGTTTATGTAGCTTAATTGAAATAATTATTCTATCGGTAATGGAGCTATTTGCACGTAAATGACATGTAATTTTAATGGCGTATGCACGTTAGGCCTAATTTTCTAGTTTTGATTCTAAACAAATTCCTTTCAAAGCTACCATATTTCCTTGCACTTAAGAGACTGTAATATACCAATTACCATACATTTTGCATTTTTGACAGCTGCCCAAAAGTGAAATACAGATCAAAAATTTCTTTCTCCACGTTTATCAAAAATTTCACAAATTCCCCTTGGTAAGTCTTTACTTTGGCCATTTTATTATTTTTAATTCTTCGATTCAGTGATTTGATCTTTTGGTTCCGGTTTTGTGAACTCGCCCGTTAGCTCATATATATATATGTTATCTAAGTTAGTATCTAGGTTGATTCCTTTCTTTATCAAAGTTCAATATTTAATTCACATATTATTGCCGAGCGAGCGTGAGCGAATGAAGGCAGGTTAGAGGCTCGCAGGGCACGTTCTTTTCAGTCTTGGTTACGAATCGGTTTATTAAACGATGCGTTGAATGAAATGACCAAAGTAAAGACTTCATTCCTTTTAGTTTATATAATCCCATTACGGTACCCATTAGGAATTGATTATGAACAAATAATTCCTTCCGTATAGTTGAACAATGAGAGCCACTACATTGTATACTGTACTTTTTTTTAATAAAACCGTCTCTTAATTTTCATAAAATTCTTATTAGATTGATAGTAGCTTTTTATGATTATATTTGGAGGAGGGGATTTGTTTCGTTACTGAGTAACCATTTTCGTAGTGGGAAGCATGTAGGAGAGACAGTGGGTATATTTCAAGATGTAGTGCGCCGAAAACAGTGAAATGCACGCAATTGTTGAAGTGTATACAATGTACAGAACTC
The DNA here is from genome assembly GCF_964235325.1 of Thermobia domestica. Classification (NCBI taxonomy): domain Eukaryota; kingdom Metazoa; phylum Arthropoda; class Insecta; order Zygentoma; family Lepismatidae; genus Thermobia; species Thermobia domestica. The sequence continues at coordinate 212,275,591 of NC_137462.1, read as the reverse complement.
ATTTAAGCGGGCTTATAAGATAGTAATCTTATATATATATATAGTTTCTTTCAACATATTACTCTAATTAGGATTATCCACCTTGAGTACACGTGATCCTTATAAATTGGAATTTTATAGTGACATAATAGCTTTTTCCTGTAAATTTTGGTCCTCATGTTCAACTCCACCACTTCTTTCCTTGTCATCCTTGTAAGTGTTAACTTTTGGTGTAGATTCAAAATATGGAGGCACTATCTTTCAGATTCACGGGTAAAATCTATAGATCCACAAAGAAAGAGTAACATATAAGGAACTTGAAGATTAGCACAATATGGTAGAAATAGTCTAATCAGTATGCCTATAACTGAAGCAATACAGTAGAACGACAACAATTATAGTGCCATTATTGTGTATGTACCGTACAGAAAGGAATTATATTCAATATGAACTCTCTGTCAAAGTAGTTTTGAGCAACATTATTGTAAATAGTACTCAACTCGGTACCTTCGCTGTCCTAACGCTCTTGCAAATTGCCTACTTTCACTTGCAATAAAATTCCTAAGCTACTTCGCAACAGTGTCATCAGCGCCCTAACCACCAGTGCTAGTTTTATTCCGGGGGATTAATAAATATTCCCTCGCGCAAGCATGCCTAATAAAATAGAACATCGCCAATATTTGCAGATACGGCAAAGCTGAAGCTCTTAACATACATGAAAGAAACTCTTAACTCATTATATGGTTACCCCATATTGTCAATCTGTACGATATATTTATCTTTAATATAACTGGAAAGTCATTCAGCTAAAAAAAAAGAAAGAAGCATGTTAATTTTTCTTGTGCTCGAAATTCTCCCTTCTTTTGTTATCAATGTTCAATTCCACCACTATGAGGCACTGTAAACAAGGTGGATCAAAAGCTAATTTGACGAAGTGTACACTATTTAGTGTGCACTTCATTTCTAGACTTCGAGGGTGCATCCTCGAAGTATGCACTATGCACTTTTGGACACTGCCTATGCGATTTTAACTGAACGGCAGGAGCTGAATTCAGTGGTGGAAGCCAAAATGTTTCGTCACGTTTATGTTCGGCAGACCACAACACATTATACGAAATGTACATACTTACATATATTTACTATCTAATGTAGGCCATGAAGGCGTATAGTACTAATATTAAATTTTGTTGGCTTACCCTTTAAAACACTTTCTTTGAACGCTTACGCTTGTAGACATCTTGTGAAGTCTCTCTGATGATAAACCAGCACTACTCTCCAAGCATACTTTGTCAGTTTTCCACTGTAACGCTTTTCTAATGTGGCAAGGTCCTGATGAAACCATTCTGCGTGTTCATCACTTACTGTGCCGAGGTTTTGAGGGTAAAAGTCAATATATAAGTCCAAAAGTGTAATTTTAATGACATGTTGCATCCCGTCAGTTGAAAACTGCGTACCTTGTCACTAACAATAGCTTCATAATTTTCAGCCTTTAGACTCCCAAGGAAACCTGAACATACCTACAGCCAAGCTAATTTCTCAATTTCAGAGAGTTTAATTTCAAAGTCTTTATTCTGCATGACTGTTTTAATCTGTGTACAAACAAGTAATCCTTCTTTAATTCTTGCCTCACTTAAGTTTGGGAATTTCTCCTTAAGATGCGTCAAATAAATCTAATGCTTTATCTATCTAACCTCTATGCTTTCTCTATCTAATGCTTTAACAAAAAATCTTCATCAACCCAAACTTGATAAGTAACGGTGGCAAAAATACATTCGAGGGTTTACAATTGGTTTACGAGATATGTTCTTGGTGCCAGGAATGAAATCTTGTCTTTTAAGGCCAATATTTACGGTTTGCTTTGTCATGGTTATCCTGCTTATATAAATAACAACAATACCAGTTGTATCCTTGTTGAATTCCTGTGACAATACCAGTAACTTTCAAGTCCTTACACATATGCCATTTGATTTTTTTTATATGTATTCAATGAAGTCCAATATCGTACTTATAACTTCTTACGTCTCTTTTATGAGCCGCATATGCTACAGGAATAGATGAGTGAACATTTCCAATATGGAGAAGTACTACCTTCAGACTTAGTTTCGAGCTGCTAGTAAACAAGCGCCACTCTCTAGGATTATGTTCATGTCCCAAAGCTTGAAATAAGCCATCTACATCTTTGCAATAAACAATGTATCCATTTTCAACAAAATAGTCCTCAAAATGACTTTGTCCTTTTCCAAACATACATTTTAGCATTTTGAGCTAAGAGATTCTAACCTGAAGTCTGGAACCCAATAATTCCGCTTCCCTTTTATGAAGATTTAAGTCTCGTACAAGATTGTTAAGCTCTTCTTGTGTGGTCAAATGAGGTGATGTTGAGTTGGATGTGAGTGGTTGAAAGTTTACATCTTCCTTGCTGCTTGGAACGTCTGAAAAATCTTCTTCTGAATTAATAGTGTATCTGGAGCCTTAGGTACTGAAAGATGTTCACTGTTGGGAACTTGTCGAATAGCTGACTTTAAATTAGGGTACTCAATCTGATGTTTAGAGGAAAAGTCCTTTACGTCTGTCAAGAAAAAGTAACAGTCAAATACATTATCTATTTGTTCGCACCAATTCATAGAACTACGTTTTCCTTGTAACCAGTTTCTCAAATTCCTGGAACACGTAATGCAACATAAGTGTGAGGTACAAGACTTATCCTGGTCTCCAACTCTACATCCAAAGTACAGTTCATATGCCTTTTTAACTAATTGTGTAAGGCTACTTTTTTTGAGTTTTAAGTGTAAGTTCATTACACACATAACAAATTAAATCAGGTTTATTTTTACATGCACCGACCATTAAACTCCACTGGAGCTAAACGTTTATTTAGCACTTTCTTGAAACCCAGATGCACAGCACGGAGTATCTCAAAAAGACGCAATGTGGTAAATCTGACTACTCCTGACAAAACACAACTCAGCGAATCACAAATTACTCAAATGCTAAAACACATCGTCGTATGAGAACCAAAGGAACGTAACTACAATAATGGAATTTTTGTTTACTTGAATAATGAACATAATTCTGAAAGCCCCACTTGGTGTTATTTGAGTGTTATTGAAGTCGACTTTGTCATTGACTTATCTGCTATGCAAAAGTATGTTTACCATCTTATTAAAACAACATTAGTTAAAAAAAATCCCTCTCTCCTGTAAATGTACAAATATGGAGTTGCATTCTTCTGACTCTCATACGACGATATGGCAACAGAGTTAGGACCTTTATTTAAACCTTAGATGTGCTCTTGCAAAATAAAAATCTTCAACACACAAACTAAAGCGGATCATATTCATTTATAAGTAATGATCGTTTTGTATATTTTTAATGGAAGCATTTATTCTATCACCACTATGTAAGCATTATTTTATTAATGGGAAGAAGAATATCAAATTAGTATTTGTTGTACAACTTCTATTAATCTAGAAAGACAAAACCTTAAAATAAACTTTTTAAAAATATAGTTTCAAGCTTAGGAGCTGCTTTGCATTGCAAGACCACAGTCTAATGTGGTTGACTGCGGAAGAAAATCATTGCTGTACACTTACAATGAAAAGTCCTTTAGTATTTAAAGACTAAATTGCAGGCTTTCACATTGTTCACAAAATTGCTATTGATTGTAGAAACTTTGGTTAGACACAATGGGACAAAGCTCACATAATTATCTGGTGACTAAATTGGTATAATGCGTACAATAGATTCTATTCATACAGATCAGTTGAAGGGATGTGGTTAGCATCTGAATGCTTCAATAGAGTTCTGAAAACTTTTCTTATTTGTCACAGAGCAATCAGAGAAGAAGTATGGTTAATTTAAACATCTTTCGAAGATAGCTAAAATTGATTTTCGTGAACACTATATAGATGTTTAAGCTACAAATAACCATTGTACATAAATGGAAGTACTGGTCAAAAAGGAATTTATGTAGACTATAAATTTTAGTGATGGAAACTTTCCATAACATTTTGAAACGGAAACTTATTCTCAAATTTTTTTCGTTGTACCTAAAAATATTCTGTTTTATGCTAAATTGCTTCACTTATTCCGACGCCGTTGTTATACCATACTCTTTATCATAATAGAAGTTCCATGAAGAAAAAATGTTACATAAAATGAAAAATCTACAATTCTGATTTCTGGAAAATACTCTTCTATTCAAAAAATGTAATCTACTTTCTTCCCTAGAATGCATTTTCAATCACAGAGAAAGAATAATATCAACGTTTCTATTAGTTTTATACATGTAACACAATGTTTTCTCATAATTTCACTGTTTTCTTTTATTTACATAGTTCTGTAATATGCCATTACAGTCTAATGATATTATGTTCTTAATAGGAGGGTGCCCGAAATTTTTTGCACCGACTGTACTTGACGTTTAACAAAAGATTTCTGGCTGTTCATATAATTCGTAATTTTATTTGTTATTCTATTTCAAATTAACATGGAAAAACTGTAAAAATTCATTAGGAATTATAGTTTTGGGAATCAATACCTTTATTTATATTTTAAATTAGTTATAAGTCTTGTATATGGATATGTAAATGGATTATTACAATTCTTACGGTGTCAGTGCTATCCGAAAATATAGATCCACTATTGGACGGAACTTTCCAGATCAAATAACCAATCTAAAATTCGACAGAATTTACAGGACCACCCTTCACCTCTCTTTTAGATACCTAGGTCCTTCTAAAATCCAGTTTAATCCAGATTTTACCAAATTTTATTCGCTTCAAAGCCCCACCGCCAAAATGCTTAGTTTTGATTGGCTGATAAACCCACGCTATGATATTAGGGCGCAATTATTCCATTCCAAGCCGGAAAATCTTGCTGACAACAGCCAGATTCGGATCGTCTAGCAGCAAAAACGTTGAAAAGGAGTGAGAAAGCTGCAAACAAGGTAACATTTGGATTTCATTAACACCTAAAATCGTTGGAAGTCTTTAGGAGCCAAAAAACTATTAAATTTCATAGTCAAAACTGGACTAAAAAAAAAAAAAACTGAAATAGTAAGTGCAACAGTGACGCCATGTTTTCATCTGCGGATCGCTATGGACAGGATTCAACAGTAGTGTGATTTCCGTCTTTCTTTTCCCAAAACCGGTTCAGAAGATCAGTGTCTCCCATCATAATTCTACCTCCCAATTTTCCTACTAATTGAGGGTTACAAGACCTGTCCATTATAGATTTGTTTATGTAGTTAGTGAGTGATTTTTTTTTTAATTACATACATGGCGGTATTTAATTTTGTGGTAGTCAGTCCAGTAATCACAATGCACGTGTAAATTTCAGTAGGGGCTCCTATCTGACTCCCAAATTGGGAGTACGGCTTCTAGCGGGATGAGTTGAACATGTAGTTTGTTTCCGGGTTCCTGCCCCTTCAGGGCAGGGGTCCTATTGTTAGCTAATACTCCGATATGTCCCCTCAGGGCATCGATTAAACAGGTTGATTTCAAGAATGTGATTTAGTAAATAAGGGCCAGTTGGCCCTGTTCATTTCTTTCCTTTCGTTACCTTTCATAGAGCCGATTTAACATGGTAAAATCTGAATGATTTCTGTGTATATTTATTAGTATAACATGTATTAATGTAGTGTGTAGTATGAATGTGGCATGATGTGTCTTGTAGTTCGAGTAGTATGTGTATATTTGTAATGTAGTATCAGTGATAGTGGTAGTTAAGTGATGAAAGAGTGTGTTGGACAGTGTAGTATTTACTATGCGATAAATTCTTTATTATTCCGTCATTAAGTGAACTCATACACGATATTTAATAGTGAACGTAATATAGTATAATGATTCCGTGTACAAGGTCACATTCAGTTGTTCAAGGGTTGATTACATCGTCGCTAGCCCTAGTGTCAAAAGTCAGTACTAACTGCCATTCGCATGTCAATGTTCTTAGTGATTTAGTTTTCGTGAAATTGACCTTTCTTTTCAAAATAAAACCTAGAAGGTATAATTCACAGCCCATATGAATGTACAGTTAGGTCAAGTGACCCAAAATTAATATATTCTGAAAATTTCAACATTCTGCTTAGTCTAGAACCTGAAATATTTAAATAAATAAACAATACGTAAATTTTTAACAGAAGTCGGGCGATATGATGCTAGTTCTTCGCTTTGAAAATATATTAAATGTCCATTTTTCTTCGTGGCTGTAGAATTTCATTGTTGATGCAGAATTTTATAAACATTAGACATTATCGCAGATAATTCTATTTTCAGTGAACATACATAGGATTTTTTTTTCTTTCGTTCTTAATAAAGCTACCAAGTATTACATAGTATTGTGTGTGTGGTAAAAGAGTCTTGGGTTCGAGTGAGGTTGTCGTGCGGTGATCGGAATGGGAAAATGTTTGTAGTGATTATAGATTTTAAAGTGTTATGATGAAATGTGTATATAGGCTGGGCGTAAATAGAGGAAACAGGGTGTTCGTAAGATATAGCGTCGTAGTGAATGAAAAGAATGATGATACGAATATTATATGAATATTATTATGAATATGAATATGAAGTATATGAATATTATAGTAAATGAATATAGTAGACAGGACACCCATATAGTTAAACATATAGTAGCCCAGTGAATACTTCGCCGCGTGTTGATATATAGATATTGAATAGATACGTGTAACTACAAACATCTCAGGTTCTGACCCCTGCACCATAATATCACGCGGACCGGAGGGCGATATATAGTCGGACTATGGTAATACTTTGTAGTTTTATGTGTTATAATAATAATCAACCATAGTAATACCATCTGATAGAATAGGTAGCATCATATAATCGCAGACTAGACATATTGAATAATAAATTATGAAAAGACAGTAGTAGCTATACAACAGGGCTGTAGTGAATTATATTTTCTGGTCGGTTTTTTTTTAAAATAGAATATCCTGCTCCGTGAGATTTTTTTTTTCCCCACGTTACCTACTCGGGCTAGCTTATAATGTTCATGGAGGCGACAGCTCTGACTGGGTACAGAATCAAAACAATTAGTTATTGAAATTTATTCGCGTACCCGGATGTCGACCCCTAGTCCCTTTAAGTATTTTCATTTCTTTTCTTAGTTTAATTAGACGAGGGAAATTAACGACATCCCAGACCGTGGCGTGTCTGCGCAGGGTAGCTATCGGTGAAGTTTGGCAATAGAAATCACCGATCCAAAATTCAGTTTATTTAATTTTTTTTTATTTTGGCAAATCACTAATTAGGGATATCTTAACTATTACTCTAATTTCATTACTATTCTGGAATCTTCTAGTTTCCAAGAGGTCGGATGATTTTTTTTTCTCCCTTTTGAAATCCTAAATTAACGCCGTCTCTAACCTTCCGGAGGATTTCGGGGTCTGCAAGGGTGTTGACCGGATACGGTGAGTGGTGGGATTTCCCTAAAGCCTTTGTCTTTCCGAAAATCCCATTGTGGACACAGACTTGTCTCATCTTCGCAGACAGTTTTATCGGCTATTTATTTGGTAAGCCGAACCCTTTTTGGCATGTTAAGAATATTTTGGCTATGGATTTTGTTGAGAGCGAAATTCGACTTCTAACTTTGTAGCGTTAGTTATTTCTCACTTAAGTCTTTGGCGCCCCTATTCTTCGTCTTCCTTCTTCTCTATCTCTCTCTCTGTCTTCATTTCTTCAAATTTTTTTAATTTTTTCAACCTTCCCCCCCCCCCAAGATTTTGAACTTGTTACTTACGATTTATTTAACGTACAACTCTGATCTGAAATTACCAGCTGAGACGTTGCAAGACACGATTCATGAATGGAGTAGATAATGATTGGGTCCTCCATCACATTTTGACCTATCGCTGAAATGAACAAAGACTTAGTATTTGACGACACTTCGATTACGTTCTTTCACCGTCGTTCCTCTTAAGTTTCTTTTAATCCGTTGGTCACTTTCCTTTCTGTTTTGGTTTTCAATTACTTTGTAGTTAACCTGGGCCCAGAAATTGTATTTTGATTTACCTAGTTATATCTAGAAATGCTCTGTGTTACGTGCCTGCCTCACAAAGTTTTTTTTTTCCTTCATGATTTAAACACGAATTGATTATATAAAAGTTAAAAATTTATAGACGCGCGGTATCAGATAAAATTTAATTTGTTTCCAAATGTAATGTTGGAAGTCATTTGCTTTCTTGGACAATGTTGCAACCTTCTTAGAATTTATTGTAGGGGTGATTAATTTAAATGTGTGCGCATTTATTATAAATATATATATATATAGAGAGAAATAAATACTTCGAAATATATGTGTAATTAGTATGTCAATATGATGTTAAAGTAAAAGTATGATATTAAATGTATTATGAATATATGTAAGAGCGCTCGTGTCTGTCCCCCTAGACGTGTATTGGTTGCTATAGTTTACCAGAAGTCTTCCGACGAATTTAAGAATGTAGATTTTGTTAAGAATACCGCCGTGCACTTAAGTAATTTTCCTTTTCTTCTGAATCAATGTAAGTGATAACCTCTGTACTTATATAATGGCATGCATTGAAAAAATATCGGCAGGTTTAAACGTAACCCACATCATAACAAATATTATCCCTGAACAATTAACCTAAAACCATTGTGGAAAGTGCACCTTGAATCCTTTTCACCTACATGTGTATCCTATGACTTGACCAGTTTTTTTTTATCCTCAATTTGAACCATCATACTCCGTACACCTGTGGAAGATCATTTTTTTTTAAATCCGAACCATATATAAACATATACGAAAGTGATCCTAATGAAAGGTCTCGTGAAGTGTCCCAGTGTTGGATAAATAACTTGAAATTATTCGATTAATAAATTTGGAAATAGACCGTCTAAGAGGAGAAACTTCCTCTAGTGAGAGTTATTTTCTCGAAATCCCTAGATGGGTATAGACGTAGCAGTGTGCGATTGCAGATATAAACTGTTACCAGTTACAAACCAAATATAGACGACGAATGGTTTTGTAAACCAATAGATATATATATATACATATAGAGATATATATATAAATGACCACAAACTAAGTTAAATGGAGCGAAATGTTTTGGACACTACGACTAGTGCGTGAGTTGTGATTTGGACGCTCAAAATTATTAATATTTTAATATCTCGACGTGAGGTAGAGACTCATATAAGTTTTAATACACCTAGAAGTTTTTTTTCTTTCCTCTTCGTTCATAATTTTTTTTCAAGTGAAATAAGTGTCTTCTTTGCGTATGTCGCAAATCATAATTTGCTTTAGCATGCCTAAGATATGATACATGTAATTATTTTTTTTTCTTTCTTTTTCATTTGTCAATATGATTGAATATATAAAAAATTACTAAAATATAATACTATGTACTCTATTAATATATAACCAAGAACTTGTGCTTTTAATATTTTCTTCATAATTATATGTTTGTCTTTCTTTTTCACTATGAATGTAATAAACTATTTGTACCCTTGTAGTTAGTTGGTTTCCTTTAAACATATATACACTGTCCTGAGTGAGTGAGCGTGTGAATGCATGATAGATTTAATTTAAGTAATTTTAGTGATATCATTTGTCATATTAACATCTGTAATATATGTGTCATGTTTTAATATATGTGTTAAGGTAAATAACCTAGGTCATGAAGGACCGTCACTAACGGTTTAAATCGGCTCGAGGAGTGAAGCAAAAATAGCAGGATAAGCCTAAATACGACATCTTTCTTCCAGGAAGTTGAGACTTCGATTGATACGACACATAAATTTATATTGAGTTTATAAGTTTGATTTTTTTTTTCTCTTGGCTAATTCATATGTGTGGTCGATCCTAGAGGACAGAGTTCAGATGCTGGATAGTTATCAGTCACCGGTCGGAATAACTTCACAAAGAATTAAATTTCACTTTTCTCATTTCCAGGTCTAGGTCTGGGCAACCCCATGATCGTGGTGCCTGGAGCTAGGTCTGGGTGGTATGAGGGAACATGTGTCTATTCCGAAGCATTCCAAAATTGATTAGTTGTTAATAACATTTAGAATGATTCATCTTTCAACGACTTTCCCGACCTTTTACTATATTTCCGGAATTATCCAGTAATCTGTTTCTCATTAAAATACCCTATCTCTTTTCTTTCTTCTTTACCTACCTCCTTCTTTTACCCTTCTACTTTCTTCTCTTTCTTTCCTATTTCTGAATGAAAGAAAACGGAGTCATGACTGAGAGTAGTCGCTATTGGCACGGTCAATAAGTTGTTTAGATGAGTTTTCTTCGGGAGTCCGATATGGAATAATTAACAATAACAAAAGGTTTATTGGAAGTTACTCTATTGGAAAATAATCTGGATTTCGATCAGTAAGTGATCTTTCGTAATCGTCCTCGTTAAAGAAAGTTAATCTTAGCGACTCCTCTACATTAGCTCTTTTATCTTCGTTAATTTTATTTTCGTCTTCTTTCAATTTTGGCTAACCGTGACAGGATCTGTTGCCCTGGAAACGGCGGTTTCTATGGCAACGGACAGACGTTTTCTTTCAATATTGGCGACCGTTGACATCGGACAGTTACCATGGAAACAATTGTTTTCCCTGGTAACGAATCTGAAATTATTTATTAAACACTTTTTAGGATCGAGCACATATTGACTTGGCCACAAAGATGAATAATTAAAAAGTCACAGTGAGATTAAATAATTATAGTCATTGGCTATTCTGCTATCTTTGTCTCTCTCTGTAGAAAGGGGGAAATGAAGGAATTTGTCAAAGTAAATTCTAAAATTTGAAAATGCTGGAAGTTGACCCAAGGAGGGAATTAGATAGGAGTCCCTTAATTTATGAATAGTACCTGATTAATAAGTCTTGTTAGTTGATAAGTATATAATTGCATGTGTTTATATTGTGTCTTTTTGGGTGTAAGCTATGGCAACCAATAGAGAAGTCGTATCACACGAGAACGCGGAAGTCTCATGTACACAATGTACATTAGAAAGTAGTGAGAAAAGAGCTCGCGTCTCTCGTAGGCTAGTGAGGTGTCACGAATGTGGGCTGAAATGGATTCATTTCAGTTGTATTAATTTAGAGGATACTGCTGAAAATGCAGAAAAGGTCCGGGCTGGTGAAATAGTTAAATATTGTAAAGAATGTAAGGGAAGCTCCACCAGTCGCGTGAACCCATGAGTTTATCCTCTGAAAAAGAAAATGAGCATCCCGATTCGGACGGTGAGCGAGGGTATAGTACTCCGAAAAACCGAGGCCAAACATCTCCAGTGGAGATATCTGACCTCGATGATGATGAAAGAGATGGGGATCCAATTGGTGATAAACCCAAAGAAAAGAAAAGGAAGACTGGGTCATCTAATAATGACGCTCTCCTCCTTTCATTGCAACAAATGCTACAGGAGATGAGACGCGAAATGAATGAAAATAGCCGCGAAATAAATGAAAAAATAGATAATAATAGCCGAGAGATGAGACGTGAAATAAATGAGAAATTTGACACCTCGAAACGAGAAAACGAATCTCGATTCGAGGTGCTAACCCAGAAAATTGACAACATATGTTCGGACTTTGCTGCCTCAATAACCACGTTGAGGGAGCAAACGTCTACTGAAATTGATTTGGTCAGATGCGAGGCTCAGCAGTCCCTAAAGCAATATCAGCAGGAGACTGAGGGTAAATTAGATAATGTAAATTCTGAAATTGAAGAAATGGATACCAAATTAAATAAAATCGACAATAAACTGGAAACACAGCAGGCCGAAATTGATAGTTTAAAGTCAACCTTGTCAGATTTATCATTAGAAACCAAACTGGAAATGACTGACCAGAAAATTTCGAAAATTCAGAACGACATAGTAAATATTCGAAAAGAAATGACAAAATCTAGTCGCGAAAAATCAGAGGTAACCTATCCTTTCCCCGGTAGCGATTTCTCAGAAATATTACCTGCGACAACAACTACATGTAGCGCAGGAAAAGAAAATTTAATGTCGGTTGATGCACGGGATATTGCGACGCACTACCCCATGCATCGGTCAGAACCAAAGACGTGGTTCAATTCCAATAGTGTGCCGAATCAGTCGAGTGTTGTGACGACTACGGTCACTAGCGTGAGTGCTCCCTCCTTACATGGAGGTATACAATCACATAGCGTGTTGCCGGGAAAAGGAGATGGGTGCCATTCTGAGTCGTTGTTCATGGGTGCGATTGGTCCGGGGATGGAGCCCAATATACTCAATACGACCAACAGAATCCCTTTCATTTACATGGGTAGTTATAACACCGCTACTACGTCGTCGGTGGTAAGTCCGGTGACGACTCCGATTGTACAGGATATGTTAATTCCCACCAACAATTCCCCTACTTATGTTAGTATGAGCTCTAAAGTGTCCCTCCGGGATATTGAACGTTTTCCCACGTTTGATGGGAACATTGCGAACTGGTTACCTAGTGTTTTCCTGCTACCTAAAAGGTAAAAGTATCGGAACTCACAATTTCCAAAATCTTAAGCTTTTCAACTGTACTGAGGACAAAAAACGGGAACTTCTATCTCAATACCCAAAGTGAATGTTACACTGTCTCATTTGAGTGTATGAGAGTATGAGTGAGTAGTTAGTTTATTAGTACTAATACATGTTAACTCTATTCAACAAAATTTTGTTATTCAAACAAAATTTTTTTTAACGACGCCGGGGAACTGTAATATGCCATTACAGTCTAATGATATTATGTTCTTAATAGGAGGGTGCCCGAAATTTTTTGCACCGACTGTACTTGACGTTTAACAAAAAATTTCTGGCTGTTCATATAATTCGTAATTTTATTTGTTATTCTATTTCAAATTAACATGGAAAAACTGTAAAAATTCATTAGGAATTATAGTTTTGGGAATCAATACCTTTATTTATATTTTAAATTAGTTATAAGTCTTGTATATGGATATGTAAATGGATTATTACAATTCTTACGGTGTCAGTGCTATCCGAAAATATAGATCCACTATTGGACGGAACTTTCCAGATCAAATAACCAATCTAAAATTCGACAGAATTTTCAGGACCACCCTTCACCTCTCTTTTAGATACCTAGGTCCTTCTAAAATCCAGTTTAATCCAGATTTTACCAAATTTTATTCGCTTCAAAGCCCCACCGCCAAAATGCTTAGTTTTGATTGGCTGATAAACCCACGCTATGATATTAGGGCGCAATTATTCCATTCCAAGCCGGAAAATCTTGCTGACAACAGCCAGATTCGGATCGTCTAGCAGCAAAAACGTTGAAAAGGAGTGAGAAAGCTGCAAACAAGGTAACATTTGGATTTCATTAACACCTAAAATCGTTGGAAGTCTTTAGGAGCCAAAAAACTATTAAATTTCATAGTCAAAACTGGACTAAAAAAAAAAAAAACTGAAATAGTAAGTGCAACAGTGACGCCATGTTTTCATCTGCGGATCGCTATGGACAGGATTCAACAGTAGTGTGATTTCCGTCTTTCTTTTCCCAAAACCGGTTCAGAAGATCAGTGTCTCCCATCATAATTCTACCTCCCAATTTTCCTACTAATTGAGGGTTACAAGACCTGTCCATTATAGATTTGTTTATGTAGTTAGTGAGTGATTTTTTTTTTAATTACATACATGGCGGTATTTAATTTTGTGGTAGTCAGTCCAGTAATCACAATGCACGTGTAAATTTCAGTAGGGGCTCCTATCTGACTCCCAAATTGGGAGTACGGCTTCTAGCGGGATGAGTTGAACATGTAGTTTGTTTCCGGGTTCCTGCCCCTTCAGGGCAGGGGTCCTATTGTTAGCTAATACTCCGATATGTCCCCTCAGGGCATCGATTAAACAGGTTGATTTCAAGAATGTGATTTAGTAAATAAGGGCCAGTTGGCCCTGTTCATTTCTTTCCTTTCGTTACCTTTCATAGAGCCGATTTAACATGGTAAAATCTGAATGATTTCTGTGTATATTTATTAGTATAACATGTATTAATGTAGTGTGTAGTATGAATGTGGCATGATGTGTCTTGTAGTTCGAGTAGTATGTGTATATTTGTAATGTAGTATCAGTGATAGTGGTAGTTAAGTGATGAAAGAGTGTGTTGGACAGTGTAGTATTTACTATGCGATAAATTCTTTATTATTCCGTCATTAAGTGAACTCATACACGATATTTAATAGTGAACGTAATGTAGTATAATGATTCCGTGTACAAGGTCACATTCAGTTGTTCAAGGGTTGATTACATCGTCGCTAGCCCTAGTGTCAAAAGTCAGTACTAACTGCCATTCGCATGTCAATGTTCTTAGTGATTTAGTTTTCGTGAAATTGACCTTTCTTTTCAAAATAAAACCTAGAAGGTATAATTCACAGCCCATATGAATGTACAGTTAGGTCAAGTGACCCAAAATTAATATATTCTGAAAATTTCAACATTCTGCTTAGTCTAGAACCTGAAATATTTAAATAAATAAACAATACGTAAATTTTTAACAGAAGTCGGGCGATATGATGCTAGTTCTTCGCTTTGAAAATATATTAAATGTCCATTTTTCTTCGTGGCTGTAGAATTTCATTGTTGATGCAGAATTTTATAAACATTAGACATTATCGCAGATAATTCTATTTTCAGTGAACATACATAGGATTTTTTTTTCTTTCGTTCTTAATAAAGCTACCAAGTATTACATAGTATTGTGTGTGTGGTAAAAGAGTCTTGGGTTCGAGTGAGGTTGTCGTGCGGTGATCGGAATGGGAAAATGTTTGTAGTGATTATAGATTTTAAAGTGTTATGATGAAATGTGTATATAGGCTGGGCGTAAATAGAGGAAACAGGGTGTTCGTAAGATATAGCGTCGTAGTGAATGAAAAGAATGATGATACGAATATTATATGAATATTATTATGAATATGAATATGAAGTATATGAATATTATAGTAAATGAATATAGTAGACAGGACACCCATATAGTTAAATATATAGTAGCCCAGTGAATACTTCGCCGCGTGTTGATATATAGATATTGAATAGATACGTGTAACTACAAACATCTCAGGTTCTGACCCCTGCACCATAATATCACGCGGACCGGAGGGCGATATATAGTCGGACTATGGTAATACTTTGTAGTTTTATGTGTTATAATAATAATCAACCATAGTAATACCATCTGATAGAATAGGTAGCATCATATAATCGCAGACTAGACATATTGAATAATAAATTATGAAAAGACAGTAGTAGCTATACAACAGGGCTGTAGTGAATTATATTTTCTGGTCGGTTTTTTTTTAAAATAGAATATCCTGCTCCGTGAGATTTTTTTTTCCCCCACGTTACCTACTCGGGCTAGCTTATAATGTTCATGGAGGCGACAGCTCTGACTGGGTACAGAATCAAAACAATTAGTTATTGAAATTTATTCGCGTACCCGGATGTCGACCTCTAGTCCCTTTAAGTATTTTCATTTCTTTTCTTAGTTTAATTAGACGAGGGAAATTAACGACATCCCAGACCGTGGCGTGTCTGCGCAGGGTAGCTATCGGTGAAGTTTGGCAATAGAAATCACCGATCCAAAATTCAGTTTATTTAATTTTTTTTTATTTTGGCAAATCACTAATTAGGGATATCTTAACTATTACTCTAATTTCATTACTATTCTGGAATCTTCTAGTTTCCAAGAGGTCGGATGATTTTTTTTTCTCCCTTTTGAAATCCTAAATTAACGCCGTCTCTAACCTTCCGGAGGATTTCGGGGTCTGCAAGGGTGTTGACCGGATACGGTGAGTGGTGGGATTTCCCTAAAGCCTTTGTCTTTCCGAAAATCCCATTGTGGACACAGACTTGTCTCATCTTCGCAGACAGTTTTATCGGCTATTTATTTGGTAAGCCGAACCCTTTTTGGCATGTTAAGAATATTTTGGCTATGGATTTTGTTGAGAGCGAAATTCGACTTCTAACTTTGTAGCGTTAGTTATTTCTCACTTAAGTCTTTGGCGCCCCTATTCTTCGTCTTCCTTCTTCTCTATCTCTCTCTCTGTCTTCATTTCTTCAAATTTTTTTAATTTTTTCAACCTTCCCCCCCCCCCCCAAGATTTTGAACTTGTTACTTACGATTTATTTAACGTACAACTCTGATCTGAAATTACCAGCTGAGACGTTGCAAGACACGATTCATGAATGGAGTAGATAATGATTGGGTCCTCCATCACATTTTGACCTATCGCTGAAATGAACAAAGACTTAGTATTTGACGACACTTCGATTACGTTCTTTCACCGTCGTTCCTCTTAAGTTTCTTTTAATCCGTTGGTCACTTTCCTTTCTGTTTTGGTTTTCAATTACTTTGTAGTTAACCTGGGCCCAGAAATTGTATTTTGATTTACCTAGTTATATCTAGAAATGCTCTGTGTTACGTGCCTGCCTCACAAAGTTTTTTTTTTCCTTCATGATTTAAACACGAATTGATTATATAAAAGTTAAAAATTTATAGACGCGCGGTATCAGATAAAATTTAATTTGTTTCCAAATGTAATGTTGGAAGTCATTTGCTTTCTTGGACAATGTTGCAACCTTCTTAGAATTTATTGTAGGGGTGATTAATTTAAATGTGTGCGCATTTATTATAAATATATATATATATAGAGAGAAATAAATACTTCGAAATATATGTGTAATTAGTATGTCAATATGATGTTAAAGTAAAAGTATGATATTAAATGTATTATGAATATATGTAAGAGCGCTCGTGTCTGTCCCCCTAGACGTGTATTGGTTGCTATAGTTTACCAGAAGTCTTCCGACGAATTTAAGAATGTAGATTTTGTTAAGAATACCGCCGTGCACTTAAGTAATTTTCCTTTTCTTCTGAATCAATGTAAGTGATAACCTCTGTACTTATATAATGGCATGCATTGAAAAAATATCGGCAGGTTTAAACGTAACCCACATCATAACAAATATTATCCCTGAACAATTAACCTAAAACCATTGTGGAAAGTGCACCTTGAATCCTTTTCACCTACATGTGTATCCTATGACTTGACCAGTTTTTTTTTTATCCTCAATTTGAACCATCATACTCCGTACACCTGTGGAAGATCATTTTTTTTTTTAAATCCGAACCATATATAAACATATACGAAAGTGATCCTAATGAAAGGTCTCGTGAAGTGTCCCAGTGTTGGATAAATAACTTGAAATTATTCGATTAATAAATTTGGAAATAGACCGTCTAAGAGGAGAAACTTCCTCTAGTGAGAGTTATTTTCTCGAAATCCCTAGATGGGTATAGACGTAGCAGTGTGCGATTGCAGATATAAACTGTTACCAGTTACAAACCAAATATAGACGACGAATGGTTTTGTAAACCAATAGATATATATATATACATATAGAGATATATATATAAATGACCACAAACTAAGTTAAATGGAGCGAAATGTTTTGGACACTACGACTAGTGCGTGAGTTGTGATTTGGACGCTCAAAATTATTAATATTTTAATATCTCGACGTGAGGTAGAGACTCATATAAGTTTTAATACACCTAGAAGTTTTTTTTCTTTCCTCTTCGTTCATAATTTTTTTTTCAAGTGAAATAAGTGTCTTCTTTGCGTATGTCGCAAATCATAATTTGCTTTAGCATGCCTAAGATATGATACATGTAATTATTATTTTTTCTTTCTTTTTCATTTGTCAATATGATTGAATATATAAAAAATTACTAAAATATAATACTATGTACTCTATTAATATATAACCAAGAACTTGTGCTTTTAATATTTTCTTCATAATTATATGTTTGTCTTTCTTTTTCACTATGAATGTAATAAACTATTTGTACCCTTGTAGTTAGTTGGTTTCCTTTAAACATATATACACTGTCCTGAGTGAGTGAGCGTGTGAATGCATGATAGATTTAATTTAAGTAATTTTAGTGATATCATTTGTCATATTAACATCTGTAATATATGTGTCATGTTTTAATATATGTGTTAAGGTAAATAACCTAGGTCATGAAGGACCGTCACTAACGGTTTAAATCGGCTCGAGGAGTGAAGCAAAAATAGCAGGATAAGCCTAAATACGACATCTTTCTTCCAGGAAGTTGAGACTTCGATTGATACGACACATAAATTTATATTGAGTTTATAAGTTTGATTTTTTTTTTCTCTTGGCTAATTCATATGTGTGGTCGATCCTAGAGGACAGAGTTCAGATGCTGGATAGTTATCAGTCACCGGTCGGAATAACTTCACAAAGAATTAAATTTCACTTTTCTCATTTCCAGGTCTAGGTCTGGGCAACCCCATGATCGTGGTGCCTGGAGCTAGGTCTGGGTGGTATGAGGGAACATGTGTCTATTCCGAAGCATTCCAAAATTGATTAGTTGTTAATAACATTTAGAATGATTCATCTTTCAACGACTTTCCCGACCTTTTACTATATTTCCGGAATTATCCAGTAATCTGTTTCTCATTAAAATACCCTATCTCTTTTCTTTCTTCTTTACCTACCTCCTTCTTTTACCCTTCTACTTTCTTCTCTTTCTTTCCTATTTCTGAATGAAAGAAAACGGAGTCATGACTGAGAGTAGTCGCTATTGGCACGGTCAATAAGTTGTTTAGATGAGTTTTCTTCGGGAGTCCGATATGGAATAATTAACAATAACAAAAGGTTTATTGGAAGTTACTCTATTGGAAAATAATCTGGATTTCAATCAGTAAGTGATCTTTCGTAATCGTCCTCGTTAAAGAAAGTTAATCTTAGCGACTCCTCTACATTAGCTCTTTTATCTTCGTTAATTTTATTTTCGTCTTCTTTCAATTTTGGCTAACCGTGACAGGATCTGTTGCCCTGGAAACGGCGGTTTCTATGGCAACGGACAGACGTTTTCTTTCAGTTCCATCTCATTAAATAAGTAGGGCTAGTATCTGTAGTACCTACAGTAAGTTTCTTCATGCACAAATATATTGTCTTTTACAGTTGTTTTTCGAATTAAAAAAAAAAACTATGGATTCGACACTAATATTGGTCATTTTTGATCATTTTTATGTATCTCGGTCTCTCCCTCCCCCTAGCTGCAGAGCTGAATTTGGCGCTAAAGGGGATTGGAAGTGTCATTGTCCATCTCAGCAACACCGAAAACTATGGATTCGACACTAATATTTGTCATTTTATGTATCTGCCCCTCCCTGCCCCAAGTTGTGGCAACCTAATTAATAGTTTTATGTAGAGTTAATATTTAGTCTACCAACTTTATTTACAACGGAAATTTTTTCCGGAGAAGTATACTGGAAAATTTTCCACATCACATCATTTGTAACTTTTCTGATTTGATTAACATTATTACATTTTTTTATATAATTTGCTTGCTTAGTATACTTATTAGGTGATTAAATTATAACATATATTTAATGCAGGATCAGTCAAATTCTGTTCTCTAATCATGCATGTGGATTTATAATGAATACATTTATACATGCATGATTCCATTTTTTTTATAAAGCTGCAAGATAATCTCTAAATAATATATAGAAACACTACGGTTAATAATTAATGACCTAACTTATACCAAATATCAATATTATACCAAATTAAATGAATTGTTGTATATTACTGATCGTCCAAAAAAAATCGCTCTGTTTAAATTTCCTATAAGTGAAAGTGTTGTTCGTTTTGACTTTGCTAAGTAATATGAAAATGTCCATGATGACCTAAGAACAATTCGAGTGAAAACCGTTTTTAAATCGGTCCAGGGAATCACAAGATAAAAACGAGAATGCTAATACTTGAAACCAAAGGACAAGCCTGCTGCCTTTCCCTCACCCATCTAATGATATCGTGTTAAGTGTGAGATTACTGTGGTTTGTATCCTCAATGAATTGAACAAAACTAGAATGGGATAGTTTATTAATTTTTCTCATAAGTGATTCCTTTCGTATTAATTTATTATCAATTATACCGAATAATTTATTTCGGTTATTATTCGTTAACATTTAATATTTGAATCAACCAGTAACAATACTTCAAACTCCAAAATGTGTTAGAATGAAAACAATGATTAATACACAAACTACAAATGTACCCACCATCCCTTCTAGCAGTTCCAATAATTCCCAATGTTCTATGTGTAATAAGAGTTTTCTAAACTCAAGAGGACTAAACATACATAACAGGAAATGCCACAATGACATTAATAAGGATAAGAAAGTAGTCGATGCCACAGCGAAACATTCTTCATCTCATCAACAACCTAGTGCGCAAGTTTCGAATACAAATGTCAATGTGGTAGATGAAAATGCATTAATTTCCAAATATAATGATATTTTAGTAAAATTAAAATCATCAGTAAATATTTTACGAAGAGTTCCGCGAGGGGCAAGACATGTTATGGCAGATTTGTTATGTGAAGTACTTGAAAAGATAGTGAACTCTGACAATTTGGAATCCTGGATGAATCTGTTACTCTTCCCCTACGTAATACTTTGTATGCCTCCACATACTGTAAAAATCAGTAACCTAACTACGTGGGTAAAACAAAGAATCCAAAATTGGTCAAGCAGCTCCAGTGACAATATAACAAACCAAACATCTTTGAAGAAAAATAAGCAAAATCGCACAACTGACAAATAATCTAATAGCATATTTATCAAGATAATTGAAAATAAACTCGCAGATGGAGATGTACATGGAACAGTCAGACTCCTTATTTCCGAAGATACTTTAGCTCCAACAGATGCCACCGTATTGAAAGCCCTAAAAAGTCAAACATCTACACATGCATATGCATTTACAGCTCCTGATATAAATGATTTTAGCACTGATCTTAACAACGTCACATCTAATGAATTTCGTAAAACACTGAAATCCTTTCTTTCAGGATCGGCTGGTGGTTTAGATAGCACGCGCCCTTCAATTATCATGGATTTGATACTATATAATAATAAAAATTCTAAAGATCGCCCAATTAAGAACATTTGTAAGTTTCTTTCAAAGATTATATCAGGTAATGTTCCTAAAGAAGTAAGACCCATTTTCTTTGGAGCATCCTTAACAGCCTTGACAAAGAAAAATGGCGGTATCAGACCCATTGCCATTGGGAATGTTTGGAGGAGACTTGCATCCGAGATTATCTATGGGAGGATTAAACAACCACTACTCCATTTTCTTGCTCCACACCAACTTGGAGTAGGCATTCAATATGGTGCTGAAGCGGTAGCACGTACAGCACGTATATATTACTCATACCATCACCAGAAGCCCAAAGCTTTCTTAAAAATAGATTTTAGGAATGCATTCAATGAAATAGACAGATGTACAATGCTATCTATCGTCAAAGAAAATTTTCCTACGATATATCCCTATGTACACCAAAGCTATGCTGAAGCCAGTAATTTATATTATGGCAAAGATATAATCTTATCAGAAGGAGGAGTTCAACAAGGAGAGCCTTTAGGTCCAGCATTATTTGCCGTAACATTGTAGCCTATAGTTAATAATATCAAGACAGACTTAAATATCTGGTACCTCGATGATGGTGCAATAGCTGGAGATCCGGATATTGTATTAAATACATTGAAAATGATCAACACACAGGAAGCTACAATTGGTCTGCAACTAAATTTCTCGAAATGCGAAATCAGCTTTCTTCAAACTACAAATGAACAAAAGAACACCCTGTTTTCGTCATACAACCAAGTATCTTCGGGTATTCAATTGATATCGCCATCAAACGCTTTCCTCCTTGGAGCTGCTCTCTCAACTGAATCAAGAACTCTATTAACTGAGAAGATAAACCAGTTAGACATGCATTTCTCACGTCTATCATCAATATCTGCTCATTCTGCCTTTTATTTACTAAGAACATCATTTTCCATCCCAAGATTATTATATTTTCTGCGATGTTCACCCTCATGGAAAGAAAAGGATTTATTAGAAAGATATGACAACAGTATAAAATCTGGTTTGGAGTCTATCCTAAATTGTGTCCTTGAGGATAGCCCATGGCTTTAGGCATTTCTCCCAATTAATCTTGGTCGATTAGGCATTCGAAGAGCCTTAGGTTTGGCTATTCCCGCCTTCTTGGCATCATTCTATGGCTCTCAATGTCTAATAAAATCACTTCTCCAACAGAACAACAATCTCCACTGGGATTCTGAAGTTCAAGATTGCTCGTCCACATGGTCATTGTTGGTGGGCTCCGATTTACCCGACTACAGTTTCAGGGCTAAACAATCCACATGGGAAGAACCTATCATACAATCAAATTTTTCATTTTTACTACAGTCTTCCGACAACCCAGAAGACAAGGCCAGACTGATCGCTGCATCGTCCATTGAGGCAGGTGCTTGGCTCAAAGCTTTGCCCACACGTCCTCTAGGCCTTCAGCTGAATGATGCATCTTTAAGGATAGCAATTGCGTTAAGATTGGGAGCAGATATTTGCGAACCCCATAAATGCCAAGCGTGCAAAAATCCTGTTGACAAAAAAGGACTACATCTGGTCTCTCCTGCATAAAAAGCACAGGTAGACATCCTCGACACTCGAGCTGCAACGACATCATTGTGAGAGCACTCAACTTCGCAGGTGTACCGGCAATAAGGAAGCCCAATGGCTGTAGTAGAACAGATGGAAAAAGACCAGATGGGATGTCCTTAATTCCTTGGAAGAAAGGTAAAGCCTTAATTTGGGACCTCACATGCACAGACACTTTTGCACCTTCCAACCTTACTTTCTCTTCAATCCAGGCGGGCAATGCAGCAGGTCGGAAAGAGATAGAGAAAAGAAGAAAATACAACAACCTGATTAGTCTTGGGGCCAGACCATGTCTGTTGGAAAACTTGCGTATACGGCATTTCTCTTTTGGAACAGTTTGTATGATAATAGTGGACTATTTATGGGTTGGTCACGTGATCGGGATAATGCGCAATTTCTCCCAATATGGCCGCCAATATGGCCGACCAGCCAAAGTACAATGTTTGTGAAAAAAACACCTATCTCCTAATCTAATAATCCAATCTTCATGATTTAAAAACTAAATGACGCAGAAGGCAACAGACTATAAAAATTATCTAAAGTGTTTGACTAATCATTGAAATAAACACCTATAAAAATAATTGTATATTAAAATTTGCATTTTTTATGATTGGTGTAACTCATTTTTAAACATGACAAGTAAACAACTGGAATGATCGAAAAACACATTTTTTAACTTAAAAGGGTATTAAAATATCTTTCATTTGACACATAACTCATTAAGATCGGTTAAGAAACAAAGAAGATACAATGAATTAGTTGGGAGCATACATAGGATCTGTTGGAGAAAGTTGCGTATACGGCATTTTTCTTTTCGGATAATTTATGTGGTGTTGATGGACTAATTATGGGTTGACCACATGGTCGGGATAGTGCACGTTTGTATTAAAGAATAAATAGGCTCCTTAGGTTTTTGCGCCCACAGAGGAGGGGTTGATGACGTTATTACGTATATTGGAATACACATTTATAGAGCACCATTCTCGTTACTGCTGCATGGGATTATTTCCAGTTTGATCAAAAGATTTGATATGAACAGATTTTTCCAAGATGTTGGTAAATATTTAAAACTAAGAGTTACAATCTTAGGAGTTAGAAGAATTTGATAAGTTCAATCTTTTAATGACAATCATTTCTCTCAATACTTATATTTTTTAATTAAGTGTGTAGTAACGATTGTTATAGTCTCAGAAGTAATACGTAGTGTACATAGTGCAAATGATGATATCATAGTAACATAGTCAACAATTATTTTGGATGTTACAATAGAATGACACAACACAATGTTATTATATGAACTTTGTTATTTGGTACTACAGCTTGCATGCTAGTTGTATCGATTATTACAACCATTTAGATCGCATTCACAGAATTTCGAGCACGAAATCACTGCTAAACGACACTTGGAGACAGTGCTTTTGGCGCATTTCTTGCATGTGCACGGTACATGTAAATCCGGTGGAAGTTTTTTTTTCTACTACAGATGGTAATCAATCACCGTCTTCTACGAAGCCATAGTCCGCTGGATTAAGTGGTATGTAATTCTGAAGTATATTGTACCAACGATGACTTTGAAGATACGCTCTTTTTATGTGTAAGTGTGTTGATGATGATGTTGGTGGGAACTTTGTGAAATCAATACATTTCATTCTGTGATATTCCGTAACTCTGAGTTCATCCAATGTTGTATAGTTTGCTTTTATTGTACTTGCAAGAAATGACTCAGCTTGTTGAACCATTACATTGTTTAACTCATTCTTCCAAAAATGTTCCAAAAGTTGGGGTGACTCCTTCGCACGTTTAACAGCAGCGTGTTTTGTCGAAAATTTTCTTAAATTCCAATGAAAAAAAGTACATTGCACGTACAAATGAATCAGCATCGGATGAAGCAAGTACAACGCGTGTCATTTCTGATGTCCTGATGACATGATTCACATGTAAAACAAGTCCTTCATCTGCCTCTTCAAGATGTGATGTTAAATCCTCTATTTCAGTAGACTCGCCATTCGAAATGCGTACACTCTTTTCCTCGTTGATTCCAAGACCGCCTATGTAGATGGAAATATTGTGCCGGGAACCATGTTCCATAATGTATTGAGCAAAGAACTGTTGAAATTTGTACTTGTGTGTAGGCGCCCAAAACGAATTCATGTCCTTTGGTAGAGATATTTCCATGTTAGATATAGTAATTTCAATAGGATCAAAAGCCATTCTTCTTTTTCTCTCTGACGACTTAATGCTTCCTTCCAAGCAAACATCCATAACAATATCTACCCTTACAGATCCTTTTGATAAATGAAGTATTCTTTGAAACACGCTCTTTACTAGATCTCCAAAGGTCTGCAATGACTTTCCACCGGTGGCTGCTACATGAAGCATGAAGTCAATCATGGTGGCGCTTGGAAGAGTGGACTCGGGAAGTTGCTTCAGTACCGTTCCATCAGGTAAATCTTTCTCAAGCTCACAAACCATTTCTGACTTTTGAGATTTACGGAGGAATCCATTTCTCATCAAGTAAAATGATCTAGATGTGAGTTCCCAACATAGCAGACGATCGATTGAATAGCCTCTTTCACGTGCTATATCTACAAGCTGCAAGGCGTCAATGGTTTCCTTCTGAACATCAACTGACTTCTTTGGATCTGAATGAAACACATTGTTCTTCATGCGGTGTAAGGGTGAAAGCAGTATCTTTGTTTTCTCAACAAAAAGATATTTCCTAAATTCCTGGTATTGCTTCTCTGCTATATCAACTCATTCTAGCTTAAATTTCTTTTCTTCTTCAGTGAAACGACGACCTGGAATGATGTTCTGAATTCCATAATTGGATAAGGCAAATGGGTTGCCCCTTTCAGCGATGAAATTCAGAGGTCTTGTCACTAGTTATTCATCATGACCTGTTTGTGTTTCTGAAAACTCATGCTGCGTCACGCATTCATCATAGAATTGCATCCGACATAAAGTACGAAAAAGATGTTTCATTGCAGTCTTTTCATGTTGAACGAGATTTCTTAGCGCTACAAATTCCTTTCTGCGGGTTATTGCAATGATTCCACTGGGGCCTTTTGCAGGCTTGTTGTACACCTGTTCTAATGCCTGATCCATAGCGACACTACTGAAATGTCTTTGCTGCACAACGAAATGCCCTCCTAAAAAGTCTTCATACAAATTTGGATGCTCTTCAGCTAGTTTAAGACAGTCTTCAAAGTGAGTACTTCCCCACCTAATGTAATTTATCTTTTCAAAGCAAAAAACTAATGGCAGCGCTCTGCGGAAAGCAAAAACATGCAGTTCCCAATTACCTTTCCTGTCGCTAGTCGGATTTTTCAAGTTGAAAATCATAATCTTTGAACGCTCTTTTCAACTTTCCTACTGTAAAACTAGTAAAGAATTTCTACATTCCTCACTTTATCAACAACATCTGGAATACGTACTTGTGATGAGTAAACTAACTGCGATTTGTTTTTTCTTTAGGATAGGCAAACATTATTTCTTCACCAAAATAATTTATCAATAGCTTCTTAAGCATCTTGTTTGTCACATATTCGGTAGATTTGCATTCTTCATTCAAAAAGGAGCACAGCTGAGAAAGTTCATATCCTTTGGCGGGAAACGAAATCGTCTCAAGAAGTTTCCTAAATGCTTCTCAAACAACATGACATCTTTTTCCTGGTTGTTGGTATCCCTAGTGTATTTTAACAAATACGTGCTCATGCATTAGCAATGGTACACGATATCATTCGCAAAGACACTATCTTCGTCTGTTAAAGTCCTTGTCCTTGGGAAAACATCTTCTTGAAAGTATCGAGATGCTGCGAGGAAATTGAGCAGCTCTGTCTCTTTCACAAATCCTGAACAAATTTTGTCATTTTGTTTGATATCTGATCACACACGACGCAACGTTCCCTTATGGAAGTATTCTTCCGATTGCGCAAAACTCAATCTTTATCGTAGTTACCACTGTCACCAACAACATAAACATTTTCCACATATCATATTCGTTCTTCTATTCGTTCGCTTTTAACACGTAGGGTCTATAACAGTCAATGTGACAGTAAATTTCACTGAACTCCACTTTACCTAACAGGACATCCTGTAGCTTCCGCGAAGAATATGAAATGCTTTCTCTACCACTGTCGGTCCCATAAACTTTTTCCCTCAAGTCTGGATCTTGCACAAAATACGTACTGGATTCGCATTGTTTTCTGTTTTCGATATCTTTTTGATCGGAGATCACACTACAATTGTTCATTCCATTTCAAATGATGTAGAAAAATATCAGAAACGATACAAAACAGAAGGTATTATAAGCAACCAATTCACTGTAATTCAATAATACATATGCAAGCAAGTGACGTTACTCTAAATAAAATCTATACATACTACTGTCCGCAAAGGGTTAAAATTTCAAACAAAACTAAAAGAGAACACATATCATCTCGATCACGTGACCAACCCATAATTAGTTCGTCAATACCACATAAATTATCCGAAAAGAAAAATGCCGTATACGCAACTTTCTCCAACAGATCCTATGTATGCTCCCAACTAATTCGTTGTATCTTCTTTGTTTCTTAACCGATCTTAATGAGTTATGTGTCAAATGAAAGATATTTTAATACCCTTTTAGTTAAAAAATGTGTTTTTAGATCGTTCCAGTTGTTTACTTGTCATGTTTAAAAATATGAGTTATACCCATCATAAAAAAATGCAAATTTTAATATACAATTATTTTTATAGGTGTTTATTTCAATGATTAGTCAAACGCTTTAGATAATTTTTTACAGTTTGTTACCTTCTACGTCATTTAGTTTTTAAATCATGAAGATTGGACTATAAGTTTAGGAGATATGTGTTTTTTTCACAAAGATTGCACTTTGGCTGGTCGGCCATATTGGCGGCCATACTGGGAGAAATTGCGCACTATCCCGGTCACGTGTCCAATCCATAAATATTCCACTACTACCATACAAACTATTCCAAAAGAGAAATGCCGTATACGCAACTTTTCCAACAGGTTCTATGTATGGCCCCAAGACTAGATGGAAAAATATCAATTCGTACAAGTTGCAGTTGGATCCGGTGGCTCGTGGGGAAGGCAAGGCCTAAACTTCATAAAGGAAGTAGGAAAAAGCATCACACACTTATCCGGTGATGAAAGGGCAACCAGCTTCCTAATCCAAAGAATAAGCATGGCGGTACAGAGAGGTAACGTAGCCTAAATACTAGGAACCATACCTCCCGGTAAAGCACTGGAGGAGATTTTCTTACTTTAAAATACATATACTTTACATTCTTACTTTAAAATAAAATACCTTAAAATACTTAAACGAACGAATAATGAAAATCCAAATTCTATGATAAATTTAAAATTTTTGCATTGTACTTGTCCATTATTGGCTTCAATATTTTTTAAAAATGTATAACAATATATATATATATATATATATATATATATATATATATATATATATATATATTTGGGCAAATTGAGAAGAAGAACTTGATATTGTTGTATTTGCTATTTACAATAAATGAACTTATACCAAATTAGAATTAGTTGCTAACATATATTTCGTATGTAACTGTTATTATTGATTTTGATCATATTTTTGTGCTGTAACTTGTTGGTCTGAAAAAAAAATATGTAAGAAGTATCTAGGCAGGTGCGTAGGTACGGGGTGGAAAGGAGCTGAGCCCTCTAAAATTTTCAGTTGTTTGTTTAAATAATAAAAATAATAGTATTTAGAAACCGCAGTTAAGAAATTCTTACCCCTCAAGTGGTTGTAAGCATAAGTAGTTATGATTTTGTTGTGTGCGAATAGAGAATCCAGTTAATAGTTTCAGTATTACCGGTTAATTATAATTTATCTAAGAAAAGGAGACTTTTTTTCTTTAGTTAGAGCGCTGTGTTATGATGGAGGTTTTTGTCCTTCTTGACTAGACAATGATTTCTTCCACGCTGGGGAGTCTCTGGTTGGTGGATTTAGTCATTTCTTGTTTCCAAAAATTCAGGTGTTTTGTTGGAAGTGTTTCCATTGGGGCTAATCTGGTTGCTGGAGTAGTTCCATTTTACTTTTCTCCGAAGTCTTGAATGTTTCCTTTTTCTGCACCCTGGCACTTTATATAGTCACTTGATAGAATTATATAGTAATTTTATAACTGCATTTTCAATGCTTTTGTTTGTACAACTCACATAAACGAAATGGTATTTCGTAATAATAGCGTTATAGTACTAGAAGTCTATATAGTTGTAAGATGAATTTAAATTAGCTCTTCTGTCTTATTGTTATCCATAAGGGTCGTTGGCTAAGGCTTTTTAAATACTAAGGACAGTCGCCACAACTGTTCTTTAGGAAGAGACGCACAAAAGTAGTCTCCTTATGGCTGCTTCACTATTTCAGTTGACAGTAAGTCACATTTCTACGTGCTGACTTGTTTAAGGTTTAAAGTGTATCGTTGGTAGGTACATGTAATAACATTTCTAGACAGTTTGCAAAGAGTTTCTACAAATACGTACCGGAAATTTTCACTCATTTATAGCTACTAATATTTAAATGAGAATAATGCTGTTACTTACAAGAACATCAACTTAACGATTCAACCCGATTTCGATAAAATTAGGTGGATAGAGACTACACATGAAAGAAACGAATATTTATTTTTTCCCTGTGGAAAACCTGCTTTTGGGTCCAGAAGCCCCCACAGGGAAAGGAATTATTCGGCGACAAAAGCGCAGGAAAAAGTAGATCAAAGCAAACGAAATTGCTCATAGATATACTAGACATAAAAGAAGGGAACTAGTCTTTCATATCTTCGTTTAGAAAATATTTCTAAGAAGCAAAGGTCCATCCACACTTATTACTACGAAGTGTCAAAATTAGGAATGAAGGTAATTCTGAAGTAGTAAAGTACACACAGGACTGTAACGAAACTGTGTTGAGAGATACTATATAGAAAAATCGGTATTAGTACATAAAGGAATCAAAGAAATGAACATCTTTTAGAAGTAAGTAAAAATTAAGAAATTTACGTAAGTAAAAATTAAGCGGAGTAAAAAGTAAGTAAAAATTAAGAAACCCCCCCAAAAAGCGGTTTATTGCAGTCACGAAAAACACTCACTTTTGTATCGGAAGAGAGAAGATTCCATCCTTTCAATCGCGGAGCTAAAAGCTCAGATTGCTGTTTAGAGACATTTAAATCGTGAACAAGATCGTTGAGATCACCTTATGTCAAAATGTGTAGGGTATTTGATTGACAGGACCATTCAAATGTTGGGCGGCATGAGTGGATCCCACATCTCCTGAACTGTCTTCATGCT
Source organism: Thermobia domestica (assembly GCF_964235325.1). Classification (NCBI taxonomy): domain Eukaryota; kingdom Metazoa; phylum Arthropoda; class Insecta; order Zygentoma; family Lepismatidae; genus Thermobia; species Thermobia domestica. Next base: position 212,245,748 of record NC_137462.1, on the reverse strand, counting down.
CGTTACCAGATAAATAGTCACTCACTGTCACATTTGCTGGGGGCACTGGTACCGGTAATTCCTCACTATGGTATACAGGTCTCATAGCAGATTGTAAATTCGGCTTGCACAGTCTTCTTTGTTTTCGATTTGATTCCAGCTACATCGTGCTCGAGGGTTTTCTCGGGGTTCTCTCGTTTCCTCCCACTTTCTTCATTCCACCATTTCATTCATTTCTCATCTTCACCGTCTCATCTAGCCTAACCGGCATAACCGTGGGACGTAAAACTTAAAGATTTTTTGATTCCAGCTATTTTTGTTAGACAAAAATAACTGTTGTGTGATCCGTTGGTTCACGTCAAATCATGGGAACAGCGAACGACATATGTGTCGTGAACCTTTTGCCAAGCCTGTCAGGAGTGTAACACATGTCAAGCAGCATATCTGGGGGTGGGGGGCGTTTCTTGTCTTGGTTGCCAACCTTACACCCGAAATAAAGTTTGTAGCACTTCTGTAAGAGCGGGGTGAATTGACATTGTTGCGACTTGAGAGTCACTCCTCCACAGATATAACAAAGAGAATTTGAGCTATTGACACAGGTGCGAGAGATTTTCTTCTGAATGACCACAATACTCAAATTTCACTAACCTAGAATAACATGCAACCACTTCCCACGTTATCAGAACTCACAATGCTGCGACACAGATGGCATGAACCACAACGCAATTTTTTCTATGTAATTGAATTTGACTCGTCGCCAATGTTGCCAAACGTCACTCACTTTCTGGAGGATGTTCCTTGACCTCAGGGGCATGCATCGGAATTCTTTTAGTTTTCTCGATTTTATCTCACTTTCTCTCAACTTTGTTTCAATCAATAAATCTACAAGTTACTTAAATTCAGTCATGAATAAACCGGTAGTGTAATCCGAAGTGAATGGGATTGAACACAGTTATATTAGGCGTAAAATAAGGGAATACGTGGTTTTGTGTTTTCCTTGAAAGTACGTTTGAATGGGACAGTGGCCCTCCAAACTTACTATCACGAAATGTCAAAATTATAAATGAAGGAAGTTTAGAAATTCCAAAATACATGCATGATTGTAATAATACTGCGTTGAGAAACAATATGCGTAAAATAAGACAAGTATTTTGAATTTTCTGCCGGAAATGATCATTGGTGGCAAAAGTTCGGTGATAAATTATGGCAACTTTTACCTCACCGATGGATGAAAAGGACGGAAGGTAACAGAAGAAGATACATAATGCATTTAAAAGAAAGGAAGATCTGTGGAGTAGTCATTCCGAAAAATAAAAGCTAATGAAAACATCGAGATAAACGCGCGAGGCCAGCAGGAAACATATGATGTCAGAACAAAAGTACAAACACTTGCACAGTGTGAAAATAATTTCAAACACTGATAGTGGGCATAAATTATTTGCAGACGTTTCTTTCCTACGAGAAAACAGACCACGAATCCCCGGTAAATTATAGTAACGCTGAAAACCAGATTTCAAGATACAGATAGACAATTAACCTAATCAAAGCTAACATATCGTTTGATTGTATTACTTTTGAAAGAACAATGTACAAGCAGCGCAAAATAATGTTACTATTACAAAAGTTTAATGTTGATTGTCTCCTGTTTATATGAATCTGACGTACTTTTACGTAATATATGCCCTATGGTGTTGACAATGCCGGACTTGCAAGTGCATTTGCTGCTAACTGCACGTGACAAAAGTTGTTTAGTGCGTTTGTACAGCAACTTGAGTTTTCTCTGTCACATGCAGTTTGCACATACAGATATTTCGAATCATGTTTTATTGACTGTTCGTGATGTAACGAAGTGATATTCCTTACACTTGTACATATTATCAGCGGCATTGATGCAATAATGAACATGATAAGTATGCGGAAATGTGTGTATTCACTAGCTGCGTGTAAGAATAGAAGAGAAGGAGATCACAAGTATACTGATTAGGAGGAACTCTTGACATGTATACACAATGATACACCGTGAATATTTACAACTTGGCTTGGAAACAATATAGGAAACAAGGGGAGCTGCAGAGATGAGAAGATGGTTCAATTAATCCTACAAATGTTGTTGTGTTACTGCCTTTAGCATTTAACGTAACACATCTGCCGGATACAACAATTACACCGCAAGAAAGACATATAGCAAGTGTCCTACAAAGTGTGTTGGAGAACTGGATTGAAGAAAGACCTGCGTTTCAAACTGAATAAGTTACGATATAAGCTCTCGAAAATGACGATGGAGGAAGAAAACTCGACGACGTGGAAGAGTGTACTCCCACTGCAGCTGATGGTGATATCAGCCTTGAGTATGTATGGAACGCCGTCACATATTGGAAAAGTGGTAAGAAGAGAGTTTTATCCGTGGGAGCTGTCGAAATCAAATATAAAAAATAGATCAAGAGAACAGCCACTACGATAAAACAAACAGGTCGCTGCTAAAGGAACACGGAAGAACAGTGTGACACGCTGGTGTCACACTTTGTTCTACGTACTCTTAAAGATGCTCTACACGCACACGTTCTCAGACATGATGTGAACCTTCGGAGATGGGCTATGAGGACTAGTTACAGACTAGGCATGCCATAATTTTCGGCTTCACATACTTGGTTGTGGCAGTTTAAAAGTTGTCAAAATATTATGTCGCGTAAATTGACGAAATTTATTTCTACTTCACTACAGTAGGGGACCGGGACTTCGCGAGAAAGATTGTGAAACACCATATGATCCGAGTTATGTGTATATTTCGTACCAAAGTGGGTTCTAACTCGAAATGCATGGGGATCGTTTCGTGGAAGTGCAGGACATAAAAATGTTAAAACAGTTGTACAATTCGTGAGTACTAAAACCCATAGTTATATCCCCCAACCCAAAATATCTCCGGATGGTGCGTTGTCATCACCGTTATTTGTTATGTTGAAAGAGACAATAGGTGAGTTAGGTTCAAGATACAAGACACTCTTACTTCGCCCTCGTAACATTTACCTAGCTGCACCGAAGTCCGGCAAACTTACAAAGGAACACGTGAGAACATGGTTCACTCAACTGCATTTTCCTACAACCTAACGTAACAGTGCCCTGTTATTAGATATGTAGAATGGTCGTTGTGGAAACACATTACCCGAAGTTGAGTCCAATGAAGAGGATACAACGCTGCTTACAGTACCACAGGAACTAACCTTGAAAGAACAACACTGGATGTATATTTTTTACTTATAGGAGAAATTTGTGCGAAGCTTTTCTGAGGCTGTGATTTTAAAACGGTTCGCTGTGATTTTGAATTTATGGGATAATATATCATAAAACTACAATCATCAATTCTCCTCGCCACAATATCGAAATGTCTTTAAATACTCTTGATATGAGATTGGCTACACAATAGACAAATCAGAAAAGTTTCAAACGCCTATTCTTTCAATATGACTAATGTTCCAACGTGTGTTATTTGTGTACAGGTTGCTGTGATTTGCTTTGAGTTGTGTAATAAATCCTGTACTTGCAACATTTTTTGTAGACTCTGTACTGCGAAATTTTGTTGTATAAATGCATTACATACAAATAATTCTCAATGTACACTGTTCCTGTGCCTATGTACAATTGGCAATGTGTTTGCAACACATGACTATGCGCGCGATTGCTCAAAACTTTAAAAACCTATTTAGGAATCCATAGAGCAATAGTTTGGTATCTAGACGTTAGGCGTCATGATTTCTTAAGTGAAATTACCCTCTACATTTCTACGTCCTCCTCAACACTGACTTCAGGCGTCAAGGTTTCTTAAATGAAATTATCTTCTACATTTCTACGTCTTCCTCAACACCAGAGTCCACTTTATCTAGTTCCTGGTAAATTACAGGCCAGAATGCATGCTTGAAGTACTACAGGTCATACCTAATGGGGCAGTGTGGATTACCTTGAAAGATATCTCCACACGCACACATACATAGATACACATGTATAGTACAGGAGAGCCAAGCGGTCCCCAACTGACCGGAATAAATTGAAATTAATTTTCATTGTAAGCCCTAGAACGGCCGACGATAAAGTACGTAGAAAGAAGCGGAGGATAAGTAATGACTGTTAAATTTCAACAGAATAGAGAAATTACGCACTGAATCTAGGTGTATATGCTACACTCAAACAATGTTTGTTTCTGGATCAAAACATCCAATATATTTCAATCAAAAATTTCCTTGTACGTCCTATATCTGGAGAACTGTATATAGTGTAAGGAAACCCAAACTATCACTTAACTCAGTATGATGTGCGTATTCCATAGTAAGTAAGAAAACTCAGCTTAGAGGCCGTTCAAAATTTTTGAGGCCGTTCAAAATTCCTGATCCAAAAACTAATTATTGAACAAGATCGCAATCTTTTGATACATTATTTGATCATTTCTAAAATTTTTGTTTATTGTTGCATCTTTCTACACAATTCGTATTCGCTTTCTTCGTTCCCCTTTCCGCTTTTAACCATACCTTCCATATTTATCTGGAGAAGGCTCGATCTCACAAGAACCATTCTTCCGCAAAAATAAAAATACCTCTCTTTTTCCATGCATGGACTCTATTGTTCCAGAAGGCAGTCTCGTTACAATTCCGCATGTACTCTAGGACTCCTGAACGAGTTCCAATTTTAGTTAATTTTGACATTATGTGGAAACAAGTTTGCAGGGGTCTCTGCCCCACCCAAACGTTTTCTGAAGAAAAATGTAAAACACATATTCCCTTATTTTACGTGTAATATATCCGTGCGCAGTTTCGTCCGTTTCGGATTATTTGTTTATGCGCACTTGGGGGATCGATTTTCAAAGCTTTTACCGTTGACTTTTACCTCTAAGAACCAATTTTCTGGGATAGAAGTCAATAGAGAGCTTTTGTGAACACGGCATTGAACCTTCGGGTCCTATATATATCATAAAGTTAAATTGGTTATAATGTGAACAAACTGAGCATATAGGGATTTTCATAAAAATCTTTCGTGACATGAAACACAGTGCTACTTATTGCATAAAACTAGGAATAGGTTGGTAAGATAACTGCCTCGAAATATTTTAATTTACTGTCGATTCCTATCAACATGCTTTTTTTTTTTTTGGGTTCAAGTAATTAAAACTTTTCGAATTACAGGTTTATCAATATATTTTCGCCGTCCCTTAGGAGATCACGAGACATGGCTGGTTCAGTGTAGATCCTGATGAGTGGGATCTCTAGTTCGATCCCCGGAAAGTAAGTTTGTGGCTGACAAAATCGTGTCCGTGGGTTTTCTCCATTGTCTGTTTCCTCCTACGTTCTCATTACTTAGATTCTTTGATCATAACTATTTTGCCTTCATCATTCTCCTTCCTTAGCCTAAAGGGTATAATCATGGGAAGTTAAACTGAAAGATTTTTAGGAGTCCATTATTTTATTTTTTTTTTTTAAAAAAAAAAAGCTAACTAAATTTATTAAATAACTTTGGGTTTGATGTCGTACAAATAGGTGTCCATTTTTAAATTCTTTCATATGCCAATATGATGATTTTAGGTATGCAAATCTACTTTTATAGTAAAACATATATATTAATTTTAATTTATTCGAGTGGAGTAATCATTATTCATAGATAATAAATTACTGAAGCATCTAACGATTTAGATCGTACTTCAATCACACAGCTGCATCTTATAGGTTGCATTGCTGGTACTACCAGAGTTCTTCAGCGATTCTCGAAGAAATTCTCTTCTGTTACAGTTCCAGGAATAGTTGATTCCTGAACCACAATCATTTTCCCGAGAGTCCGTGTCATGTTTTCTAACACTGATCAATATTCCGATTCACCTTCACAATACATTGCAGAAGAATTCGTGTAGAACTTTCAGTGTGATTCTCTATGTAATTATTTTAGTTACTCTTTCTTGAATAGCACATATTGCAGAAGCAGTACATATACCACAAGCATTTTTGTTTTGTGTGGGATTTCTTCTTGATCACTTATATGTTACATGATTAATCTGGCACTCGAAATAAGTTTCATTATGATCGCTAGGAAGTGGAGAGTTTTTGAACACAACGTATCCTGTAAACTCTCTACAGACTTTAATTGCTCTTGAAACATTGGTTTACATTTTCAAATTTATTATTTAATTGACACCATTTAGTTTAAGTTAGTCTGGATTGGTTAAATCACAGCCTTTGATACACAAATTGGTTTCTAACATTTGCATCTTAGTTTATATAGTCAAGTAAACAAGCTGGAAGTTTAGATGACAACTGAATTCCATTAATTTGTGTCTTGCCATGAACGTCCTCTTCATTTATTGGGAATATACCCTTGTCTTGCATAAAAATGTAAACACTTGAATAGGTCTACTTCGCTCAAGTCAAGCTAACTAAAATTCCTCATTGATTAAGCACCATTCACTATTCAGCGAAAGAATTAGTTGGCATTCTGGTTGTTGATATTTCAAAGCATTCTTGTTATTGTTTGTCTTTTCACTAACAAATTCAATTATGTATCAACAAGTAATTCAATACATAAGTTCAAATCCAAGGATGTTATAAATAGAGGATTTGCCCATATGTGTCTTCATTCTATTAAATCGGTGAAGCCAAAAAGCAGCCGAGTATCGGCACGTCTGATTGGCTACTCTCGTTTCTACCATTGTCTGATTGGCTACTTTCGTTTCTGCCATGATTGTTGGGTAAAAACATTGTGATCCTATTGGGCGGAGTGGGCAGAGTAGGGGTGGCGAAACTTTGACGTATGGCTTCAAGATTTTGCTGTAAGGGCAGATCCTCTATTTTATAAGATCCTTGTTCAAATCAGAACTTCTTTCTTTGTAATTGTGATTAAGATTCTTCAGGTGCAGACCTAGGTTCCAATTATCTTGTTAACCGACTTTGAAAAAGAAGTAGGTTCTCAATCCGACAAGTTTATACGAGGTGTGTTCAAGAAAGATCAAACTTTTGCTATAACATCTGTATTGATACTTTACCAATTAAGCACTCAAGTCCTCAAATTAGTCAATTCTACTGGTAATACACCATTCACAACGTTTCTTCATTTTTGGAAAGCTTCCTGAAATGCACATTCTTGAATAGCACGAAAGTCTCTTGTTACATCGCCCCGAATCTTCTCTACAGTTTGAAAACGATTCTCTAACTGGTTTTATGTTTTGGCCTTTTTCTGCGTACAACATCCCTCAAACGCGCTAAAATTTCCAAGATTAAAAGCTCATGTTAACAGAAAGCACAGAACAGTTAAATATTTTGTGGCAATTTAAACAGACATTTTCTAAGTATGGAACTAAGAATAGATGTCAAACTACTGGACATAGATCCTCGAAATAAGACGAATGTTGATAGTAGTTATTGCAGAATACAAATAAGCTTATTTCTATTCTACTAATATTGAACAAAAATAAGCCTAGAACTCAAGCTTCTGGAAACATAATGACTCATACTGCAACTTAAGCTCTTGTTCGACGCTCAGGTATGAAATCATGCTGCCATTACATTTAACAGTTACAAGATTAAAGTAGGAGAACTATTACATTCTCCTCTGTATTCATTTTCAATAGATAATTTCTGAAAGTAATAAGTGCACTAATTGCGGAGCGCTCCTCTTGAACAAGCGATTAAATCTTCACCTGAGTAAATCATAAATTACTTTCAATCTGCAACTCTTATTAGCAGTACATAAAAAAGGACAACTCAACTCAATCGAACTCAATGTAACTGAGCTAATAGTTAGCAACCTAAATTTAAAAAAGAAGCTAAAAGATGCCACTCAGGTAAATACTATTGCAATTTCGTGTAACTCCAAGTTTTCCCAACAGAATACGTTTCTTATAAGAGAAAAGTTATTTAAATTTTTCATCCGTCATTTGATTTTCGAAAGAAAAATGTATGGTATTTAGGGCAATCATACACAGTCGATGAATCTCATCTTACCATAAGGAAAGATTATGTACTGGAAACCTTGACGTGTTTAGTACACAAATGTGTATTATGGTGTGAAGACGCTTAGTTTCCTAGTTATGGAACATCAAAGTCAACGATCGAGTTTAAGTGACAATTACAACCCTATACATACAGCACATTCGGAAACAACAGAAAACAAGTATGGGAAATTGATCTTTAAAAGAAATCAAAACAATATAGACGAATGCGTGTTCCGTAATATGTTATTTGAGCAATATGGCCAGCCAAACCTTGGTCGGAACAATAAAATAAAGAGTTAGAACTCAAGAACGGAATATCGAGTCAAGGTTGGATAAAAGTGCAAAGTAACTAATTTCAGTCTAGATTACGTTAATACACCCGTCTACTTGGAACAAGAGCATCAACAAGGTATGCCTGGAAGCCTAGAAGAAAATTCATGAAGTTTTCTGCAAACGAAAGATGACAAATCAGGAACTGAAATTCAGCACACTTTTCATATCCACTTGAACATTAATGAAATCTATTCTCAAAATAAACACTATATTGTTTTACTTGGCCTTTTTCCGACATTTCATTCTCGAGTTATTGTTCCAAGCAATTTTCTGCGAGCTGTAACTGTGACAGGACGCATTGATACTCGTGTTGATTTATTCTTTTGTTGATGTTTTTGAGTGGCCATTCATTTCTCAAAATGATTTAGTGTTGTTTCTAAACATGTTGACCATTAACTTTGAAACGCGGTTGTAACTCTTAAACTAAGAGGAAAAACAAAGCTCCGAAATTTATCATTATGCAGATATGGACAGGGGGAAATTGTCTGACATACTCTGCAATACTATTAGATTGATAGTATTGATAACTCAACATGAAGAAATGTTTTCTTAAATGAAATCGCATTAGATTATTATAAATTTCTAAGGTACATATTAAACAAAGAAACTTCTAATAAAAGATTTAGTGTTACAATCTAACGACGGTACTGTGTTACAAACACCTACTAACATATAAATTTAGAAGCATCTAAAAGAGCAATAACACAAGTGTGACGGACGTAGCAATGTACAGTATATTGCATGTACCTTAGTATCGAATGTTATGACTATAGTAGCAGACATGAGGCCAGAATGGGCTGAATTAGACTTTTTATGAAAAATGTTTTAAATATCAAGAAAGTATTACTTCGCAAGAAAATGAAACAACAACAGAAGAATATCATTATTTTAGAATAGGCTGAGTTATTCATGTAATAAAAAAGTCTAAATTCAAAATATAATTTACTGGTGTGCCACAAACCGAGTACTTTCTCTTGGTTGAAAGCCGAAACACAGCTTAGTACATACGCAAATAGGTTAGAATAGAAACTAGAGTTTAGAAAGTTTACTTGTCCAATCAGGTCCACACGTCTATTGTGGATCATGCATCAAGTGCGAATCACGTCAGTACTGTTGTACCACGGCTCTTCTCCTTTCCATTGGTGTTGTGATCGACGTCCGAAGAATCTATACAGCGCAGTCTGCCAGATCTCCAGTCCCAGACGAAGTCAAACCTCGAGACGGTTTCCAGGAAGGACTTCAGACCATTCAGAGTTCCAGAGGAGTGAGGTTCCATAGACGGTCACGAGCAGCAACGAACGCCAGACCACCGTACCACGAGCCTAGCAGCAACCTGAACTTCAGTGAACAACACGACTGTGTCCCAGAGAAGAAGTGAGGTGGTATCTGAAGTATTCGACGATCAACATCAAGCCTTACCAATCAGTTAGTGCGTCGTTTATGTAACGTTAGTGAAAGTAACTGCTCAGTTCTCCATCCTGTGATCTGCTGCTCTTGTCAGCTCATGTAAGTAAGTACAACGTAAGTAAGTAGCTAACGACACATGCTCGGAAGTATATGACACTTTAGGTCAGCTTACAATTTCACTCATAACAGTACTTGAAATAAAAGTAGTAATAAAAAGATTAAAATCAAAAAGTTCGATTCGCCCTGATAACATCCCAGAGTACGTAGTGAAGGGCTGTGCGGAACACTTTCTGTATCGCCTTTGCATCATTTTTCAATCTCGCTATTCGTACGAGCTCATTCCCAAATAAATGGAAAGTTACAAAAGTGTGTCCTATTCCCAAATCAAACTGTACAAGAGAAGTTGAAGATTACAGACCGGTTGCCATTTCTGTGTCTTTGCAAAACGATTTGAAAGTATTTTACACCAACGCATTATAACCCACGTCTGATCATCAATTTCAGAGTACCAGCATGGCTTTCTAAAACGTAGATCCACACTAACAAACCTTAGCATAATTACAAACTACACTGCACAGTCACTGGATCAGAAGTGGGTTAGGTTGACGTAATTTGCACGGATTTTTCCAAAGCTTTTAATATCGTAAACCATAGTAAATTATTGCACAAGCCCAATCAGTTTCATTTTTCGTTGTCTCTTATTAAACTGTTCTCATCGTATTACAAAATCGTAAACAACTTGTTGTATATAAAGAATGCCGATCAAATGATTACTCAGTACTGTCTGGGGTCCTTCAGGGTTTCAATCTGGGGCCCTTGCTTTTCTCACTAATTATTAATGACCTGCCTAGTTGCATACAAAATTCAAATAAACTACTATTTGCAGATGATCTAAAAAAAATTACTATTCAATAAATTTTCTTCATGACTGTGAGAAGCTCCAACGCGATCTTATCTCTGTTGTTAAGTAGTGTGAAGAAAATTTACTTGAAATAAATGTTAACAAATATAAAGTAACGACATTTACAAGAAGAAAGGTACGACACATTTTTCATATTCAATTGACAACCTAATACTACCAACTCCGGAAACAGTTAGGGACTTAGGTATCTTATATGATTTCAAATTAACATTCATTGTCATATTGACAACACTATTAATAAAGCGCATAGAAATCTTGGATGAATGCTTAGAACTGGATTAGAACGTTACTCCTTTGATTAAAGAACGTTAGATATCTCGAAAAATAAACTAAAATACTTCAAAGCTTTATGAATTATGTGTTCGTTCCAAATTGGAATATGTATGTACTATTTGGAATCCGCTCTTCAAGAATAATATTGTCAAACTAGAAAAAAATCAATCAAAATTTTTAAGATTGATTGATTGATTGATTTTGAGTTTTACGTCCCGTTCAGCAGCGAGGCTATATGAGACGTGGACCTACTGATTAACGTGGAATCCGAACCATATGAGCTCCTGCCGGGAATCGAACTCGGGTCTCCTACGCCAAAGGATTTTTTTAAAGATATCTAACGTTCAAAGCAACACATGTATACCAACAGACAGATAGCAGTGACACTCTAAATACAAATTTTGTTATCATGAGTTTACAACAAAGAAGAACTCTATTTGATATGGTATTCCTTTATAAAATATTTAATGGTAAAGTTGATTGTAACGAATTTACTTCATCCTTTCAAATTTATGTTCCACCTCGAAATACACAACCAGATAACTTTGATATATTTTATTCCGGAAAACCAAGGACTAGGTATACTCCAGAAGTCGCCAATATGGAGAATGAATGCAACTAATAATAGTATAAGTAAAATGTTAAAGATTCTGATTTATGTTGTAAGATACAAACTTATAAGAAAAATATAGTAAAAGGAATTTATAATAACATAATACCTATAAAAATAGTGTAAACAATGTATGAACACTGTAAATGAGTTCTAACCCAATAAAATAAAATCCAATAAAATAAAATTTAAAAAATATAATCTGCCTTTTTTAGAAGGTTTGTTATATTTCTAATAAACAAAATTGAAAATTTATAAGGGATTGTATATTTAACATTTTTCGAAAGAACTTTATCGCAAAAAACCTGCTCAGAGAAGTATCACATGATATTTAAAATAAAAATCATCCTTTTATAGCAGTTTGACATCTCAAGACGAACCCGAGATGACAAATACTAAGTCAAGTTTAGAACAGTAATTAAAATTACATAATTGCGAGAACTTGTGTATATTTAATAATTGCAACCATAGAAAATTTGCTGTATTGTTATAGAAATAACGTCATTTTAGAAGTATAGCCATCTCTATCCACGTTTTAGGTATCTCTGGAATGATTTGAGATATCAAATTGCTTTAAAAGGTATTATAATACCTTCCTTTCTTTCATTTTTTGAAAACCATCTATGTAATCGGATATGAATAAGATGTTTTTTCGAAATAAAGTCTTTTGAAGAAAGTCAAATATTCAATCCCTTGTAATTTTGCACCTATCATTCATAATATGTTTGTCATGACCATAGTATATTTTATATTACAGTCCAGTACACTACTACAGTACTCGGATGTTCATTGGTCCGTCTGTCTCAGAGGCCTCCTTCTTCTGTAGATGCCTCCAAAATTTCGATTTTGAGATACTATAGCATTCTTAGTTTGCAACACTGAATAACAAATTTTGTATTGTAACTTTTTCTTTTAATAACCAGATTTAAAATATGTGATAATCTAAGGTAGTGCAATTTCAAAAAGTAAATTTTTGGGGGGTTGACAACACTGTCAATTTGGTGGTATTAAAGAATATGTCAATAATTTCCCTCTGTTGATACTAGCATCATACAAAATTTCAACAGGATTTTTTAATAGGATTTTTTATTACTACAGTACAGCTTCCGTTTGTCTTATCTAAGTGTGACCAAATTCAATCCGGAAAGGCGAAAATCCTGATAATATTGGTAATAAGAAAAACAAATTCTTAAATAAACAGATTTACCGTTTACCATATTACGATAACTTTTCATGCCATTTCTCAAAAAAGAAATGGTCCACTGTCTTTTGTTTCAAACACTTGTGGCGTTTGAATGAAGCACTGAGGTGCTTTCCTAAACTCGACAAGAAACTTCATTTACAGTATTACCATAATTTATTGTATAATCTATGCAAGAACTGTACATTTAATCAAAATAAAAAGCGTATGTTTGGCGTACTTATAGTTACGTTCTTGTTATCATAGTTATTATATCTAGGTATGTGAACATTAAATTTAAAAGAAATGTATACAAATCTGATCCGGATTATCCGTAGATACGGATAAACGATTAGATAAATGTTTCGCACTGTGTACCATTTGCAAACTCCATACATACAAATATCTTTGCTACGAAACTGACATTGAAATGAAAAATCAATATTAACAAAAAATTATATTTACAAAAGATGAATATGTTATTTAAACAACAATAAATTGCATGTGACATCCAGTTTTTTTTTTTTTTTGTGTGTGTGTGTACATGTCGCAGAAATCGTACTTTCTGGTTGAGACTCATCTGTTTTCTCTGGCCTACGGAAACCATTTGTATTCACATTTTTTTATTTTAGTCTCCTTGTTCCTCTGTTTGCGGTTTACGTTTGCGAAAAGTTCCTCTGCAACTCATAGTCACCAAAGAACAAATTTACTTTTATCGAAACTTAACTGTTAACAGACAAGAAAGTTTTACATTATGTTAAATATTTGTATTAAATATGTACGACATGTCTTGAAATGTGGTATTTCGAAATATTCACACATGCTTTCTGCAAAATGCAGAGACAAAGTAAAAATTAAATTTTATCAAGTGAAAATAAATTAGAAATTATATTACGGACAAATTACTTATCTTAGGAATATGTTAAGTTAGGGTATGGTATTTACCTACTCATTTTAGATAAAACAGAAAATAAGAGTTTCCAAAGAAATGGTGAGTTCGCGTAACAGAATTAGCTTATCCTAGCCAGTCTTGAATTAACCTGGCCTAGGTCATAGCTACCAAGTTAATGTGCTTAATAACCCAATTTCATACTTTGCCGCCAATATATGACGTAAATATTAAATAAAAAACAACTAGCACACTCTTCTCTTTAGTGAGGTTAACTTATTTGCTAATTCATCAATATCAATAATAAAATAAAAATGAAATCATTATCTTCTGCATAGTGAGGTAGTATCTTCACGAGTATCAATCCCCAGGCACTTGACAGAGGCATGGTGACACAGTGGTAGGTTGGCCACTTTTAATATGAGGGATACCTGGTTCGATCGGAAGTCTTGTAAGTAGGTTTTCTCAAGGTTCTTCAGCTTCCTCTCACATTCTCATTGCAAAAAGTATTCCATAATAATCGTTTACTGTTTTTAATGTCTCCTTTGACCTAATGATATATCCATCTGACGTTAATGTTTTATATTGTTTCCCTTTTTTTAGCTATTAGTAGTAGAAATTCAAAGAGTAAAATTTTTATTATATATTCCTGTTCAATTTTCCTTCTTTTCTGGCAATGTATGTTTCTATTGATTCTTTATAGACATTATTACCTAAAGTTCTACTAATTAATGTACATTTAGTTTCTTATGTAGATAGAAAGATGGAGAATCCTGTGTAATGTTCTGTGTTAAAATCTAGAATGTTTTGTCTCGCTAGAATGCGTGTTCTTTCCACTTTTGTAACTTTGAAGCCATCCATTCGCAAATTAAGGAATGCTTGTTATTCTCTTTCAGAATTTAAGCGTTTACTTAATATTCCAGGCGCATAATTCAGCTGCTTCGTGCATGCTAGTGATAGTAATAGATTATATAAACATGTTTCTCACTTGAGTAGTTTTCTCTCCATCTTTCAAATGCATGTTATTTATCTTGCTTAACTTTTGAAATAAAGGGAGATTATACACATGTGAATTACGTTTCATCAGCAAATTGCTTTATAGCATTTTCCACCGAAAGAATATAAATATCGTAATTAGAACATACCAGTGTATGCAGTATACGACTTAAGTTGTTTCCGCAAACTGATAGATACCGTTTGCTTTCCTGAACACATAGAAAGTCCAAATAAGAGAAGATAAGTGCATAAATCTTGTCTGTTATGATTAATGTTCCCCGATTCATGTTTGCGTACACTCATCACTTTGACTAAAGTCATTAATTCTTTTCAGGATATTTTAAACACAACTGACAAGATAAATCATATGTATACTCTTATCTCAAACATGGTTAATGTTCAGATTTGAAGTGTATCTTATGTAGTCGATTATAATGATAAAGACTTATTAACGATGTGTTAGTTAATATTTACGAATATAAACATTTAGAGACAAGAATAAATATTTTAAGACGTCAAGAAAAACTAGCAAAAGATAGTTGAGAAATTTTGCAATTGACTAATAGGTAAACTTATAGACCTATTATCCTTTCTATTTTTCTTACATTATTTTAATTCACGTAATACCTGGCCATTAGCCTCAAGGGACTGGTTTCTTTATAGAGAATATTAGGATGCGTTACATTGGGAGAAATATTAAAAATTATGTGGTAGTAAATGTCTGTGATGAAGCGATGAAGTATTCCGTCCTTGATGTTTATAATATGTGTGGTATTAAAATCCAGATGTTTAGTGTATACCCTGACTTTTTCCCTTGTTTTCTTTTTTCATTTGAAATAAAGTTAGTAGCTCTATTTCCATGTTACTGACTTAGTTGCTCCGCCTAACTGGGTAATTTTTTTTAAAGTGTTTACCGTAGTGTTGTGTTAACTAACATAACAAATTCGAACAATTTGTCATTATACACCATTTTGATCCTTCATCATGTCGATTATTGAAAAAGTTCATAATAATATGTAACCTGTGTTTGGAGAATTGAGTTCTTTTATCCAGGGCAATGCTGCATTTATCTCTTCAAAATGTATGAAGGTTTAAATAAAAGTATTGCTTTAAAAATATATGAAAAATATAAAGTTTGAAATTAATAGATATAAATACAAAATTAGATTAAGGCAGTTTCATTTTGTAGATTTTTTTCATCTTATTGTTAATTTATTTATATCTGTGTATTCCTATGTCCATCTAACTAAATTTAGTTTTTTACTTGCGTTTCTCCAATGCTGCACCTTGATAATATGTATCCGTACTTAAGAATGTAAATTTATACCTACTTATTAAAGAAAGATTAAAACCATTTATTGGAAGTGGTAAATATTACACATATAATAATAATAATAAAACAGAAAAATCAATAATTAGAACTTAATATTCAATTCCACTACATACACAAAATATTCTATACGAAAGAAGTGAAATAGTTCAAAGTTGTTAACAAATTCGAAAATTTATCTGTAATTACGTGAAAAAACTTAAACTAGATTTTATAGTCTATGTAAACTGAGCACGTAGAACGTTATGTCTACATTATGCTTTTTAAACTAAATCGTTGGTCTGTCATTATAGCCCAGTATAGCTAGGAGGTGAACCTGGACATACTTGTTGAATTTCTGAAACTTTGCACACAGAGTCCCTAAGGTATGTATAACGACATATTGGAAGTCCCCGCCTCTCTGACACTTTCTTTATCCAATATGGCGGATGATCCAAAATGGTTGCTAACCACAGTTAAAACCCAGTATAGCTGGGAGTGAATCCGGATATAATTGTTGTTTGTGAAACATTCACACTGAGTCCCCAAGATATATAACAACATATTAAAATCTTGTGCCTATCCCACTCTTGCTTCACCCTATATGGCGATCTATCTAACATGGCAGCCAAGCACATTTACAGGACGTAAAATTTTATGTTTTTCTGGCTACTTGTTGCATTTATAAGGGAATGTCTCTCAGCAAATACATCAAAGGTTATCGTGAGGTGAAATATATTATTAAAGTACACCTTGGTCAAAAGTTGTCTCAAAATAATGAAAAAGTCGAAGTAAAGTAACATATATTTACTCTCGCGTAAATGTATTCATAGATTACATTGGACTATTAACTGTGATGTTTATACGTCATTCTAGTTTCTAGAAATTCTGTATGTAACTTATTGTCTCTTTTGTCGTTTTACATTTTTATTTAAAGTTCACAAACACCTCATTCCCGGACTCGAACCACGGCTCTCATCAATAATAGCCTGGCCATCTAGACCGCTTAGACATTTGGATTACTTTGGAATATTACCTTAAACAAAAAGTACCCAGCTAAACTGTACTTAAAAGCAATTCAACAAATGGAGTTATTAAAAATGTTCCACATGTTAAGCAGCTAACTTGAATCATTTTACTTCGGGCTGGTTCTATGAGCACGCATTTGTTTCATTACAGGCTTCATCATCTGAATTTTCCATCTCAGATTCATTGTAGGTATGAGAATTTCCACAGGTGATACCGGACAGTAAGTACATAAACTTGTACATAAAAGACCGGCACATTGACATGAACAACATATATATTAAACGGTTTTGCATCCACAAGAAACTAATGTAATGAGAAAGTCTGGAGCTAAAGGCTGAAAGCATGAAACTGGAAGAAGTTGTCCATTCACAGTCTTCTATCCCCATTCACTTGAATTTAAATTGTTCCCTAACCACGCCTGCACTTGATGATAGAGGCACAAGAATTGGAGTTTAAGTTACTGGCATCTGTGGTTGGTGGAAGCGTGGCAAAGCTGAAGTTTGAAGGCAGGTTTGGTTAGCTATATATTTCTTATACATGTAATAACGACAAGTATCCAAAGTATCATCAGTGCGAGGACCGTACACCTGCAATATAAGTTTCTCTCTTCAGGTATAGACTTTTGTATGGAAGAATCAGAATAGCACCGAATTCCGCAATAATTGCTGCTGTTGGTGTTTTTGTCCGCTTAACATCAGTAGGAAACTTGACAGCACTATGTGGCATTATGCATTGTGCTCCACCAAGGTTATGAAATGTTCCTTGGCCATCTACGGTTCTGATATCAAGATTGGCGTTGTCAAACACGAACAGTACAAAAGGCTTTGGTTCTACAGAAACTTCTGCAGGACGTGATACAGCATGCCTCATACCGCATAACTTCATTATAGTCTTCATTGAAACCTACCAGCTGGTGAGATGCATATCGACGATGAATACAAACTCCAGTAGCAAGAAGCACTGAGGATATAAATATACGAGATCTGGTTGTTTTTTCATGCAATTGCCTATCAACATGCATTTTTCCCTGGTGCCTTTTCTTTCTTCGTCTTCATTATAATTTCTTGAAGAAGAAATATGTGAAAAGAGGCTGAAATGGATGAAGCACCTCCTTTCACCATATCGTCAGTTGTTGGGTATTTCCACTGAATATGTATATCCCTGTATTCTTTCGTCGAATCTGCTTTACGTCCAAAATATCAAGCATCGTTCAGAATATTAGCTGCTGCATCTTCTAGAGTCACTATCCTTTTCCTTCTCGGAATACGTGTAATGATTACGTGATCTTCAAAGTAGTCCAAAAGTTTCAGTTTTAGCTGCTTTTCACTGTACGTCAAATCATCTCCAAATTCAACCATCTTCTCCATTAACTCATCCATAGGATATTGACACTCATCCTCAATTTTCGTGAACTGACACACTTTCTTAAAAGTTAATTGCTTTACCGACATTACTGGTTTTCCAATGTCGTGGAAGGACTCAGTCGATACTCGAAAGAATGGTAGAGGTAATGATTTAGGATTACAGAAAGTCTTGTAACATTGTTAGTGGTATCATCCGTCGGCTGCAACAAGATCTATTACACTATTAACGCGTGACTGCACCTCTGTTTCCTACTAGTCTCCACAACTTTCCCACTTATTGACAGTTGTCTTTATCTGTAAGAGAGTTACCGTACTGATGTTTTTTCGATATTGCCATGAGAGTTTCCTTTCTGCATCTGCATCTGCTACTTTACCACAAAAGATACATTGTCGTTTAAAGTCGAATTGAGTGAACTGAGAATTAATGGATGGTTCCGGTGTTGTAGTATATGTGTTATTACTAGCACTGCACTTTAGATCAGAAATAATAGATGTTGTAGTGTACTGTTTGAAGACACCGAATATGTAACGCCACAGATGTATACTTAAATAACTATTCATGCAGGTCATCATCATCCCTCTGCTCACTGGCTTTAATAAGAATTAACAAACCTTTCTTTACTTCAACAGACGGTGCATCTTTCAGTGGTTTACCACAAAGAAAACAGCAAGTTCCTGTATATGCAGGCATATTTTGTTGTAGGACAAAATTTATTTGTTCAGAAAAAAATCTTTAGTTTACGTATGCATTTCTGACAGCTTTTGCTGTTAGGGGTGTATACCAGCAAATTACCTTGCCGGCTGACTGAAGGTGTGGATGGTGTTGCCATCTGTGAAGTTTCGTAGGTGTGTGGCAAACTTCCGCAGATAGAAAATGAAAGTTTTGAGTTTTACGTCCCACGATTATGCCGGTTAGGCTAAAGGAGACGGTGATAATGAGAGATGAATGAAATATGAAAGGTAATTAGCGTGGACATAATAGTTTTGTTGTCTTCAATATTCGAAGTGCATGTTAGATCTAAGCAAAATTAAGTTTTTATTTGTGCTTCAAGTGAAATTAACCTATTTGAGAGTGATAATTGAAATTATAGAAAGTTATATTTAAGTGTGTAATGAAGAAAAGTGAAATACGTAAAAAAAAATGCATAACCTATTTGACGCAAAATGAATGGCATTGAATAGTGTTAGGTTAGGTTGTCAATTAGTTGGGCAAGATGTTTGCTATTGAATAATCGGACAAGGTGTTAAGAAATTGTGAAAACAAATGAAGGGCGTAACTAGTGTAATTATGTAATATAAACAATGTGTAAATGTGTTTAGGTTGGAATGGAGCCATAAGTGGCTGAAGTTATTTGTAGATTGGATGTGAGCCTTAGATGGCTGAGTTTTTTTTGTATAATTTTCAAAGTTAATTGAAGTTTAGTTATCTCTGAACCTAAGTGGTTGTAAAGTGTATGTTAATTACCCAGATATATACAGGTGCATTAAAGAGTTGAGGTAATCAGAAAGTTGCTTTGACATTCATTACAGTAGTTTACAAGGTTAATTAAGAATAAATACCTTGCACTAATTTTTGACGATCTAACAAATGGCGCAGTCTTGTGAGATGGAACCTACGTGTGAAAGTATACTTCGAGGTATAGGATACCTAGGTGACAAGGAACTTTGTATGTAGATTTTAGAGGAATTTAGGAAGCGTGACCTTGTAATTTCTCAATTACAAGAAGAAATTCAGCAACTGAAAACGAACCAAAAGAGAACGCAAGCAAAGGTTCATTATAATCATTATTGTACTGACTGTCTCAAGTGTAAATTGAAATCTCGATTAATTAATGGTAAATGTAACAATTCTTTCAAAACACACATGAAAATTAGATGTCCAGCTAAATATCGTAGATGTTTTGCTTGCTCAGCCATTGGTCACTACGCATACGCTTGCACTGCCAGCTCTCGAACTACAGCAGTGATGCAAGAATCAGGCACCATGTCTATAAATTTAATAAACAAAGATGAATCAGCTGAAGATGAGAAAATCACATTATGGACTAACACAACTTCAACACATTCGAAACCAGAAAAGTATACAGCTGAGTCAGGTAGAGAAGCAAATTTACTCAAGATGTTGGAAAAAGAGAAATTATTCATGGAAGAGAAGTTAGAAAGAGATTCTGTGAAGAGTAGAAGAAAGCCTAAGAAATGCAAGAAGAGTGCAAGTCAATATAAACAGTTGATTGACTCGGAAGAAGATGAAGTGCGAGACAAGACTATGGAGTCGGAGAAAAAAGGTTTCAGTTCCCCTAAACTAACTCGAAGAAAAAGCATGAGGAGTGAGACATCAACTGCTATTCTACGCAACGGGGATGATGGGCTGAAAAACCTAATGCTCAACTTGGAACAGGAGTTGACAAAGTTTATTTTCAGGGAACTAAAAGGTCGAGTTCAAGAATTTAAAGTGGTATAGATCAGAATTTCAGAGATGGAACGCAAGTTGAAAAGGTTGGAAGAACAGGAAAAAAGGAAGAAAAAGTCAGAATCTCGAAATTAAAAATAAGAGTTATTGTTTTCTGCTGTGTTTGGCAATTTGGTTTTCGGTAACACCCGGGAGAATGTTAGGTTAGGTTGTCAATTAGTTGGGCAAGATGTTTGCTATTGAATAATCGGACAAGGTGTTAAGAAATTGTGAAAACAAATGAAGGGCGTAACTAGTGTAATTATGTAATATAAACAATGTGTAAATGTGTTTAGGTTGGAATGGAGCCATAAGTGGCTGAAGTTATTTGTAGATTGGATGTGAGCCTTAGATGGCTGAGTTTTTTTTGTATAATTTTCAAAGTTAATTGAAGTTTAGTTATCTCTGAACCTAAGTGGTTGTAAAGTGTATGTTAATTACCCAGATATATACAGGTGCATTAAAGAGTTGAGGTAATCAGAAAGTTGCTTTGACATTCATTGGGAATTACAGTAGTTTAGAAGGTTAATTAAGAATAAATACCTTGCACTAATTTTTGACGATCTAACAAATAGGGCCATTTATGAGTTAAGCTTTCTGGACAATCGGTATGTATTCTATTTTCCTTTTCTATGCATGAACCATGGAACTTTATCCATATTTGGGTATTATATTTTTCTTCAATGCTCTGCTAAATTCAAAATTTTCCGTAAATTATTTGTAGCTGATAGTCACATTTTTGTTGAGTTAGAAAAATTGCTAGTTTGTGTTTTGTTCAAAAGAAATGCGCCATTACTTGTTTTTCTGTTAAATTTAATCTTCATTCTATTGAATAAAATTTGTTATATTCGTTTAGTTGAAAATCTTAAGTTTGAAATTGAATCTAACCTAACTGAGAAAAACAAGACTAAAAGGAACTATCCGAGTGATTCTATAAGTATTTCTAAAAGAAACACGCAACAATTTGGAAATCACTTCTTGAAGAAAAAGCTGTATCTACATGTAATCTTCAATTATCGTTTCCTGCAATAAATAAAACAAAATTAATAAATAATTTGAAAATAATAATTAATAAATGTACAAAGAGTCCAAATGCTACCTACCAAAAAGAAGAAATATTAATATAAGAAGAAATATAATTGTGCAAAATGCATAACACTCGAGGAGTCCAGTTGATGCATAAAGAGAAGAATGAACCTAAATTACTCATTATCAAAGA
Organism: Thermobia domestica; assembly: GCF_964235325.1. Taxonomy (NCBI): domain Eukaryota; kingdom Metazoa; phylum Arthropoda; class Insecta; order Zygentoma; family Lepismatidae; genus Thermobia; species Thermobia domestica. The sequence goes on along the minus strand of NC_137462.1, from coordinate 212,223,829 downwards.
AAATGCATTAACAATTTACAGTATACAAATAGTCCAGTATAGCTGAGATGAAATTGAGACCGACTTTTGCTGTAAATGCAACAAGAAGCAAGAAAAGCACAGAATTATGTTGTTCATCAGTATGCTGATAGCCATGTTTGATTCTATGCCATATTGGATGAAGCAAGCGTGAGAGATGAGAGGACTTTTAATGTGTGGTTGCCCTTACCTTAAAGACTCCGTATGCAAAGTTTCAGAAATTCTACAATTATGCCCCAGTTTGGCCTAGAATTATGCCAGTTATACTGGACTATTAGAGTCACGAGAGACAATAGAGCCGCTCACCAGACGATGACATGGGTCTTACTCGATCAATCACTGTGTTGCTTGTGTGTATAATGGGGAAAACTGAGGACGTATCAGACCTTTATAGGGGCCACATTATGAATGCGAGACAGCTTTGAACGAACATCTTGTAACCTCGATTTGCCGGGTGTTCACGAGGTACTGTGATTAGTAACTCAACAAATTGCAAGGTGTGAGGCGGACACGCTCCATTAAAGCTGTTGGACGTCATGGTCTGTTGAGATTTATACAACAGGATAGGACACAACAAACTGTGGCATAATTAACAGCAAACTTTAATATAATTTAACAGTGGACAATGTAGAAGTATGTCTGAGCACACAGTTTAACATTCACTATTAGATATAGGCCTCCGCAACCGATGTCCCATACGAGTACCCAACCAATGTCCCAGTGTATTTACGACTGGAAGAGGCACGTGCCCATTCGTAGATAGATCACCAAGCAGTAGCGCAACGTTGCATGCACGATCCGATGGCCCTATGTATCACACACTACTGCTTTCATCACATGCATAGCCGGCTCAGACTCCGTCGTTTTTCAGGGGAACAGCTACTCGAGACGTGTACAGTAGGACGAGAACAGACTGGTGATGGTCACATTTGGAGAACCTTCACATGGTCAGTAGTGCGTGTGGAGGAGGGCGTCATGACGTTTCCTAAGTATCGCCAAGTTATTTCTGATCATGGACACCCATTCATGTCGTCCACGTTTCAAGCTGACAATGACATCTTTCAGCAAGACAAATTTCTTCCCATAAGCATATGAACTGTATTGGTCTGAAGAGGACAGTGATGGATAGGGAACTGAACTTTATGTGCTACAAAAAATTCAGAAATATTTATTTATCTATGTGGCAATAAATTGTCATAATATCTGATAAAACCAGAAAAATATGAGACAAAAGTAAAGATATTTCGTAACAGAAACTTATATATTATGTGCATTGTAAATATCTTAAAGGTCAGTTTTAATTTATCTCGAGAATCGAGAAATAGTAGCGTGGCGTTGGATCAAATTTTGCTTGCACAATTTTCTTCGAAAACCGTACTAATTTTGGTCATAATTTACAAACCTTATTATATTAATGACCATGTACTATTGCAACATTCACTTATTTGTTTTGACAAAACGAAGGATGTTTTGAATATAACAGTATGATACATTCCTATTGGTATCACTCGGAAAATTTCTGATAAAGTAGTTTGATGATAGGAATGAGTTTTGTACAGACGATTTTCTTCGAACATCAACAATTTGGAGGGAAATTTAACCTCCATTGTCATAGATGGAGCTGAAACGGCCATTTCCTTAGAAAATATCAGAATAAAAACACTGCTATTTGTGGAAATTATATCAACAAAAACTATAGCAATATGTCCAAACTCAAATGATTCACATGCCAAAATATAACCTATTGTTACCTATTGCAACTACAGCGAGGTGGCACAATATGCAGATAAAGCACTACTGTTGGTTCAGTTCTCAGACGAGACTGTTTACGCATCACTCAGGTACTGGAACTTGGACAAAGATATAAAAATAAATAAATAAATAAATAAATAAATAAATAAAAATATTAGCAAGCATGACTTAGCCTTGTCGATATCAAGAGGTTCAATACAAGCAGACGGCTACGTTCTCGAATGAGCCTGCACCTTTCATTTACATGAAGGCGATTTCTCATACTGATTAAAAAAAGTGGGTCAAGCACCATGACGCAAAAGCTTGCAGTGCGGAAAGGAGGTGATCTTTCCTGTAGGGTTCCTCATCCTAGCCTATTTGTACAGTGGCAGCACATTAGAGGTCGTCAACAATGCTGATTGTAATGATTATATTGATAGTAATTACCACAAGGGTACAGACTAGTGCATTTTTGATTCGTTGACGCGACAAGAACGGAAACTTGCTCGGGATTGTGAGGGAGAAGCCGTATCAGACTGCGAAAACCTTGAAGTAAGTAAATTCTAGTTACATGCTGAAAGTTTATATTTTCTTTAGGGAGATCTACGTGCATCAACTTCAGAGAAGCAGTACCTGGATTTACAACAATCACTTATTTGAATGAGGGCTTTCTTGTGATTTGAGTATTATTACCGTCTGTTCTTGATTTGTTGTGCTATTGCATTGTTTGTATCGGAATATATAAATCTTTTCTGTTCTGGGTGTCTCGTGAGTTTTTCAGTGTGAGATTACTACCTTCGTTTGAGTTCTTCAACCTTGTGCACTATTTTGTATCCGAAAAGCATATCGTTTCTGATTGGCTGAAATTTGGTTTTCTCATCAGATCGTGGGGATCAGTATATTTGGAAACGGCTTGATCTTTTTTTTATAATTTGTTGATCCTTATTTCTTTTTACATGAAGTTGGGAAATAAAAGTGCATTTCATTTTGAACTAAAAATTACTATTTCTCTCATTTTCTCTTAGTTTAACTGACAAAGTTAAAATTACCATAACATTAAAATATTGGATTTCGCAACATTGTATCAATATCAACAACAAATGTTAATTTCTCAATTCTTCATGTAAAAGAGAATTCACTTCATAGTTCACCTTCCAGTTTTAATTTTACAAATTGTTTGAATGTCCACTATTTTTAGGGGAAAGAGATATTAGGCAAAAAAGGATCATTTTTGGTCTAAAATACGTAGTAGACAAATCTTAATAGTTATCTGTCAAAATTTCACGAGTATGAGACAATTGGTTAGGAGAAACAATGCGAGAGATATCAATACTTCATTGAGTATAAAATAACTACACAAATATTTTTCTAAAATTTGCTTTTAATTTATTCTTTCTGTATTCATGTAAGCTAGTTCGTGTGAAAAAAAAGAAAAATAAATAATCGAAACGTGAACGTAAATTACGGCTGCCATTTCTTATGAATTTTTATAATATTTTAGACAGAAAATTACAATCTCACCAAACATCATTCACTGAGAACTGCCTTGTGCTAAATGCTCAACTTTCAAAAAGTAGTTCGAACTACTAATTAAAACTTTATATTAATAATTATTTATAGTATGTTAGATGTTATAGATTAGATGTTAATTATATACTGTCAAAAATTAGCAACACAAACAAACAAAACATATATACTAGTTATTATTTAGTTTCAAACGTCATTTGATCCAATCACATTTCTATTGTGGCACAAAGTAATTGTACTCGAAAATAAGAAAACGAAATTACGCAAATGAGTTCAACCAGCCTACAAATAAGATACAGTATGATACAATGCAATTAAAGCAAGATTGGAAAAGTAGAAGAACCAATACCTATTCAACTATTACCTATTATATATATATATATATATATATATATATATTATAAAGGGCATTTTTCAACATTTAAAATACACAAGTCATTATACAATACTTCCAGAATAAATATGGTATAAATGTTATAGGAGTCGTGGATTTCTTGTAATGCGGAAGGATCCTGATACTGATTTCTCGTTTCGTCTTGAAAACGAGATGACAATTATTGTAACGTTTATCGTCTCGAATTAGAAAATACACTTCTCCTTTAATTTACAACACTAAGCATATATACGAAGTATCGACAACTGTAATTCATCTGAGTCATGTTCGTCTTATTTAGAACCATCACTTAGTATTATAATTGCAATGATCTCTGGTTTCCTATCATAACGGGATTTTCTTAATTCAGTCTCTCGATATATTGGTGTAGTGAATTTTACTGTAGCTTGTACCGCTTGGAAGGTATTGCATATCGAATTACTCCAAGGACTTTCTGAATAGACATTGCAGATTTATATCAGTTACGCTTACGTTTATGTAGCCTCGCTACACTCTACGGCATTTCCATGGGAAAATTATTAACATTTACAGGTAACAATAGAAACGTTAGCGTTAAAAAATTTTATGAATAATTGATAGTCATAACATCTTCTCATTCCACAAAGCCTGGAAAAGAAATTCTATAAAACAGTTTGGTTTGGTTTTGCTGTCATAAGGAAATATACTTTTTGTTTCTTCCTCATCTCAGCATATAGACCAAGAAGTAAATTTGATGATTGTATGATACATTGTGGGTACTATGGTAGGTTTCCAAACTGCAAAAGGAACTTCTCTGGAATTCGAGATGTCTTGCACATCGAAAATACTTCTCAATTTATCAAAGCAATTTTCTGTCACATGCAAGTGGATCACATCAAACTAGTTTCTCAGGTATTTGCATCTGATATGTTGAGAGGCAAAGTCTCTTTGGCCGACGACCATTACTGTACTCCTTCCCCACGTTCGTCTTTCGAGAGACGTATTGGTCCCAAAATTCATCTTTATAGATGATAATATGGTCTCCGCAACAAACAGCGGAGGTGATGGAGCTCTTGCAATGAGAGGATATTAGGCAAATGGACTAGTCTGCCAGTTCCCTCGACTTCATCCTATTTGAACGTCTTGCAACGCGTCCAGTTACACCAAGGACCATTCAGCAATTGTCAACAGCGCTAGTGGAGGAATAAGATTCCATACAACAACTCATTACCAATCTTGTTAGCACTATTAGAGCATACGTTGCTGTACTTGGCGATTATACACTATACTAACAACCATTTTACTCCTTTGTAATGTCATGGAGGCCATCGGAATCGAAGTGACTTATTGTTTCTGTATAAAAGTGTCATTTTTCTTCTTCTGACCACACGTTTCTTCACGTTGTTTCCTTTATATTGCTGTAGCAAAACTTTCTATGTATGTTTCAAGTTTTAACGATCTATGCCATTTCGGAGAGGCACAGAGTGCGAAACTTACTTTCGACTTTGAGTTTTGCAGTCCAGTTTATCAGTGCTCGAAAAAGTTTATTTTAAGCTAGTTTCCAGTTTCGAAGACTGCTACTATAATAATAGGCCTAAAAATTCAATTCGATATATAGGTATACATATTTTGACCCTAAATTATCTAGGCACCAGACTCGTATTTCCATTAACCATGGTAAATTGGCGACTGCAATTTTTGAGCCATGTTTACCTATTTATCTATTTATGTTATATATGTCTTTGTGTGTGTTTGTAGGTATATAAAGATTATCTCATATGATTTGGTGATCCTGAAATATGTATATCTCTCGTTACTTACTCGTTACTTTGTACTCGTTATGTACAAAGGTAAGTCATAAAGTCTTGCAATGTTTTCACAACAAAAACAGGCTCGTGTATATGTCATAATCGACCGTAAGTAGCTAGTCAAAATGGTTCAAGAGGTAGTGTAGTAAGTTGAAATTTAAAACGGTGAATATTATCTACATGTCAACTTTCCATTACTACCCTATTACATTTTGTCTTTGTGTAGGAGCGAAATTATTTAACATTTATATTTGCCTGTTACACTTTAAAGCAGAAAAGAAACTCTAAGTAAGATATATACAGAATACTCTATCGACTCTGCAGAAAAAATATTCCAAGGTTTTCAGTTAGTTGACGCTAGGAGAGAACAAACACAGGAAGCTGATTATATCTCGTCAGTGATTAGAGACCGACCGGCACATAGAAGACCTGGATTAGATTTGCCGCCACTGCAGTGAACAGATTTTGCTGTCTTTCGAACATACATTCTTTGCTGTAAAAGAAGATAATTTAATATCTATCAGTTCAATTGCCTCAAACAATGACTGTTAAATATATACGGTATTCTTTTAAAATAAAATGATTAGTCATATAAACATTAATACCCAAATAATTGTTCATGAGATTGCTATGGAAATGTTTAGTGAAAATTGATGCCTGATTTGACTTTATATTTCAGTGAGTGCAATGGAGAAAATCCAAATCACCTGTGCATTAATTTTACTATTAATGTATTATCTATTATTTATTTATATATTGATATAAATTTATTTCAAGTAAATCTGCATCTAAAGTTTACTTTCGTTTGTCAATTTGTACTCAAAATTGATCTTTGTTTGTCAATGTATATATACACAACGCAGATAACTTGACCATAGAAGATTTACTTGGAATAAAGTTACGTGAATTTGCAAATAAATAAATAATACAGGGTGGGTACAAAGTCGCTTTTCTCAATGAGTGAAGAAACATTTGTTCTGGGGACAGCGACTTTGTACCCGCACCCGCCCTATCTATTAGTCGTCAAATCAATGAAAATGAATAGATGATTCGAATTTCCCTTACTGCCATCACTGACAATATGTTATTATGCAATAAATAGTTCGTTTGATCCATAAAACATGTAATATCCTAGTAAGAAACAACAAATACCTTACAAGGTACATTCACGAGGTACTCCTCAAGATTCGTGTAAAATTGGTTCAAATGCAAAGTTCTCTGCGGACCAATGTGTATGGTACTAATTCTAGCGACCTATACTGGTAATCTACGTATTTTTGGATCTTCATATATTCGGAAATCAATACACTACTATAACACTTGGACACAAAAGTGCTTTTAGTTTCTTTAGATGTACCTGGATATGAATGTGGGCATATGCAAAACAAATTGGATCAAATGCTGCTTCTCTGACATATGTTACACACCCCGAACGTCATCTTGGATCCGCCATGTTAGATTCAACTTTCGGTTCTTCAAATGGGAAAGGGGCAAGTGATACATCAAATTCATATATCATTCTCTAGAAAATATATTGGTGTAGTGAATTTTACTGTAGCTTGTACCACTTGGAAGGTATTGCATATCGAATTACTCCAGGGACTTTCTGAATAGACATTGCAGATTTATATCAGTTACGCTTACGTTTTTGATGTTGAGAAGTTAAAACAATTTCTAACTGGAAAAGTACTGTAGGTAAAACAAACTCTTTCCAATATTGGTGTCATTTCTCTGAGTGATTGTTATTACTTCCATGTTATACTAAAACAGGAAAATATTGTATGACGGTCGAAATGCCAAATGTAAATCCAGATACGATCAGATTTGGGTGAAGACCTATCATTTTCGTATTGACGTCTGTGTGTGTGTGTATGCATGTACGTTCAGATAATATTTCGCCAATTGCAAATCACGTAAAATATTACATATTCACACGAGGCCCTGCACACTTTTCTGTTTGGTTCAGTATTCGTGAAATGTTTGGCATTAAGCATGCAAAATCTTAGAAATGGTACATGTTACAGTAAAACTCGCTACACCAATGAATTTTCTAGAAAATTGTATGTGAATTTGATGTATCACTTGCACTTATCTCCATTGGAAGAACCGAAGTTGAATCCAATATGGCAGATCCGAAATGGCGGCCGGGGTGGGTAACATGTGTTAGAGAAGCAGTACTTGATCTAATTTGTTTTGCGTATTCCCCATTCATGTTCAGTTACACCTAAAGAAACTAAAAGCTATATTGTGACAGAGCTTTATATAGCATATGATTGAATTCCGGATATATGAAAGAGCATAATTATGCAAATTACTGTTATGGGCCTCTAAAATTAGTACAATACACAATGGTCCGCAGAGAACTTCGCATTTGAATCAATTTTACACGAATCCCGAGGGGACACTTCGCCAATGTACCTTGTTAGTCCTTCATTCTGTGCATCACACTAATTCTATTCATACCTCTAAACAGGCACTCTAATGGAAATTGATATCTACGGTGTTACTTGCCTGTGACGAAAGTGTATTATAATTTCTTTGTTTACCTAGTTAGTTATTTTGATTCATGCTTATGACTTTGCATTTGTGAAAATGACTATTTTAACTTTTTAAATTGGTTTTGATATGCTTTGAAATTTGTTTTAAAAGTCAGTGTATGGTTTTAATTTCCTTCTCTGTTGAACTATTTAGGTAATCTGTCATTTAAAAACTACTAATATATTTTAATAACAAAATGATTATAGGGCCTATTTGAGGATAATGGAAAATAACAACAAGTAAAGTTTGTTCAACTGTAAACAAATACATATATAGTGATGGATTAAAAAAAGCTTAACTTCAAAGGTCCCCAATGTTCCTTCTATGTACATTAAAAGAGTTAATTAAGATTACAAACTACAAAACGGAATATTGTAATACTCAAAAGTTATAAAGAAATAAACATGTAACTACTAGACCATGATAGCCTAAATGAAAATAGGTGTAC